>NW_020451074.1:193278-259019 GCF_003343035.1 Apteryx rowi
CGGGCCCCATGCGGGCCGGAGGCCGAGGCTCGCGTTGCGGGAGCGCCCGGTTTAGGCGGCCCCGGTGGGTGCCCGTGGGGTGCGCGGCCGGGGGGGTGCCCGCGGCGTTTGCAGGTGCGGGGCCRGGGTGGGCTGGTGCTTCTGCCCCGCCGGGCCCCAGCGCGGCCCGGCTGGGCAAGTCTGTCTGCCCCGAGTGAAAGGGGGGGAAAGGCAGGGGCTGCCCCGAGCTGCCCGCGGGCAGGTCTGAAACCGGCTGACATCCGCTCCCTGCAGTGCGCACACCCGTGCACACACCTCGCACACCTTGCAGTGTGCATGCACACGTACACACATCCACTCTCTGCGGTGTGCATGCACACATATGCATACATACAGACACACACTCTGTCTCTGGCTTCTTTAGACCAGGGGCCCATCAGAGCTCTCCACCTCCCAGCATGGTTCAAGCAGAGCCACAGAAGAGCCTGTGCCTGAAACCTGTTTGGCATCACTTTATGCAGCAGCTTGTCTGAGCCGGAACGCTCCAGGCACCCTTGTGCAAGTGGAGACGGGCAGTGGTGGGCATGCTGCAGGACAGTCAGTGGGGAACTGTGATGGGAGCGCCCTTCGCCAGGGGCTTGCTCACACCCGTGTTGGGGAAAGGGGAGTCCAGCCCAGGATCTGGGTGCCGGGGATATGGGAGTCTGACTTAGGCATCTCCATACATCAAAGATGAGCTCAACATCTCTGAAGAGAGACCGCTGAGGGATTTCAGTACCAAGGTTCAGCATAAGCCTGTCTCATCTTACTAGGTGAATAGACTTGCTTTTATTGCAGATGTAATAACTCTCGTTTGGATGCTGGGAATGCTGTGATACAATAGGGAAAAAAATGTTCCTTGCAAAAGGCTTTGAGATGGATGGAAGCACAGCTCAAGAATTGGGTGTCGTTAACTGCTATTAGTCCTTCCCCAGCATTTGCTGTACCTTTGCCAGTCACCAGTGAAGTGACAGGGAGTTGAACGATGATCAAGTTTTGTCTGGTGACAAACAAGTACTGGGCAATTTTGTAATGTGAAATCCAAACTGGAAAAAAAAAAAAAAGGAAAAACTATGAAAATGATTTTTTTTTCCTCTGCAGGAAAACCAAATCTCATTTCCTGTCCAGCTGCTGCTGTCGCCAGCTCCCGAGACAAACCCTCAGTGTCCTGTGGCTGCCTGGCCTGGATGCTTTGCTTGGCGGCAGGGACCTGATCCAGGAGGGAGCAGAATCTTTGGGTAAGAGCAGCCCCAACTCCAAGGGAGGCAACAGCAGGCTGCGGAGCTAGTGCGGCAGAGTTGCAGTTCGAGATGCAGCTCTGTCGCTAACACCGAACCCCTTTCGGAGCAGGAGGGGTTCACGGTGGAGGCACCTCTGCTGTCCCCCCCCCTCAGATGCGGTTCGGCAATGTCATAGCCTGTTCCAAGCTGCCAGCCCCTGATGCTCCCGAGGGAGAGCTGCCCCAGGCCTGTCCCAAGGACTCTGCATTGGGTGACACCCCCCCCAACACACTCTGCCCCACTTGCGCCCAGCCTGCTGCGTGCTCCTGCCAAGGGTGCTGTCCTTCAGCTTGGCTGCTGACGCACGTGACATCTGTGTCTGCTGCAGTCCCAGCTCCCCCCCACCCCACTCGCACATGCAAGCACACCTAGAAACAAAGAGGCCATTTTAACCAGTGCTCCAGAGCAATAATTGTCCTTTATTAAGCTGAGCTCCTTGTGGAGAACCAGGACTCCTCCGATGTTGCTTAGGACCATTAAAGTCCATCTTTGTCCTTCCTCATGACAGAGTGGTTCCCACTGGCTGAGAGGAGCCAGCAGAAAATGGACACTTGGATAGCATAAATTAAGAAGAGAAAGGAACATCCATGGTGTTGGAGCAGAGGATGTTGCCTTCAGGCGCAGCTCGGGTTGGGTGCAGCATGCTGGCTTTGCTCAACACCCTTCAGGTGGGCACAGGCTTTTCGCAGATGTAGTAGCACTCATAGGTGCAGTAGACATCGTTCCACTGCCCGAAGTTCCAGAGGTGGGCACAGTTCTCGTTGCTGCCGCTGTTGTTGGGCTCTCCTTCCTTCCAGAATCTGAGAAGAGAGGGAACCACAGGGAGCAGGGGCAGACATCCCAGAGCTTGGCCTAAGTGGTGCTGCTTTCCCTGCCACTGGGAGGSGGGGTGGGCACTAGCTAAAATAATCCAATTTTAGACGGCTTTAGATGCCAGTTCATGTCTCTGATACCACATGAGACCTGGTGTAAGTGCCTGTCCCACACTGCTTCCCAAGGCTTCCCTTGGTGGGCACAGAGCAAAGCAGGGAAACCCAGGCTGCAAGTGCCTTTGAGCTGATATGGAGGTGTGCACAGGTGGGGACGGTGCCTGCTGTTCTAGGGTGCGGGCATGGCAGAGTGGGTCAGGCTGGCACTCACGTGAATGTGGTTTTGTAGTCAGTCCCGTCAATCCATTCCCATTCCCCTTCCAAGTTCTCATCTGTGAGCCCAATCCAGAAGCGTTCGTTCCTTGTCCTGAACATGACAAAATTCTGCAGCAGGGAGACGGATCAGGAGGGAAAGCTCCAGGAAACAGTTCCTCATGTGAACAGGCTCAGGGCAGTGGGAGCTCTGCATTTGGCTATTCATTTGCAATGTGGAGGAGTGGGAAGGTACCGGCGGGACAGGATCTTTGCTGTGTCTAAGCATCCCACACGTGAGAGAAACCTGGGACGCCCAAGCTGGGCATGCAGCAGGCAGGCGGAGCGAGTTGTGCCTGCTCTCTGCTGGCTGCTGCAGAGGATAACAGCAGGCACCTGCTGTGGGCTGCTCCAGCTGCCCGGCGAGAGGCTGAGGCCAGTGTGCACAGGGTGAGAGCACCAAACAAGGATGGTACCGGGGGGTTCTGCAGGAGGCCAGGGCTGCAGACAGGACTCGGGCGAGCCTGGGCCTTCTTGGCTAGTGCTGGGGTGTTTACCTGCTTGGCGTGGCTGTCAATGATAGCCAGCTGTGAATGCATCTCTTCACACTGAGCCTTTGCCTTGTGCCAGCTCATTCTACGCAGGGAGAAGTAGTAACATTTTCTGTCAAAGTATTCCCACTCTCTGGATCCAGGACCACAGGGAAACACTGGAAAAAGGAAGGAGTGAGGGAAATCAGAGAGCCTGCTGCAGGCAGTTGTTTCGATCCTCACCAGACTCACCCCAGCATGAGGGTTTTCCTAGCTGTGTTGCATTGCCGAACACTGACTGGTATAGACACAATGGCATGACCCTGAAGCCTGATATATATTGGATTCCCGTGAATGTGGCAACTGGCACCAAAAAAGGCTCCTACTGCAGGGAAGATTTGCTTTTTTCTAAAACATAATAGTGTAAGATGTCTGGAAACCAGACTCCAAAGCAAACAAACATAGCTGAAGCCAGAAGCCCTTGTGCTGGTCTGTGAGGCCATGCAAATCAGAAGAGATGATCACAGAGCCCTCTTAGCAGCTGCTAGAAGACCCCTCAGCAAGGGAGCCAGAGGACGTCTGCAAGACAGCGCAGGTGCTGCTTGGCACCAGCGAATCCAGAAGGGACAAGCACTGTGCACAGCCTTAGCAAAGGAAATGCAGAGCAGGAACACTACATTGGCAATTTAGGGGGATTGCAGAAGGGAGAAAGCTTGGAAGAAGCAGATTGTAAGCAGGATCCCTTTGTGGTCTTAGGTAGCACTCAGGACTTACACAGGAAATCCGTGCCAGAATAGTTCCGTTTCCGTTCCAGGTGCACCTCATGGAGTTTAGAAGAAAGGGCTGAAACTGTTATGAGAAAGAGAGAGAGAGATGCTGGGTTATTGGTTGCATTGTTTGCATTACCTGTGCATTGACTACCTGCAAGCACATCACCCATCAAGACTAGAGACCTATTCTGTTCTGGCTTGTTTAACCTGCTGGGGATGCTTCCTTCTGGCAGGCTGCAGGGCAAAGGAATCTCAGGACACAACGCACTGGCTTGTAGCCTGGAGTAGCTGGAGACTGCAGCATGGACTTCAGCAGTCCCTGCATGGGACAGTCTGGGTGTCCCTCTCCTTACACAACCCTCTCCTATGCGAGCTAAGGCATGCTCTGCCTCGCTGCAGATCTGCAAACACCCTTGTGGGGCTGTGCTCGAATGACCACGTGTCTGAGCTGGCAGCTGTCCTTCCTGTGCACCTTCTTGCTCAGGTCTCAGCAAAGCCTGTGAGCCCCTGTCAGGTGGTGATAGCACCATGCACGTGCACAAGGCTGTCTCCCATCCTTCAAGGGAGGCTCTGTCCCATCACGGGTCCATACAGAGTCTGTGCACAGTGACTCCTGGTTTGGGCTGTTGCAATATGGGTTACAAGGACCTACAGGGATCTATAGTGCGTAAGTGTGCACTTAGACCTCGTATATCTTTTGGTCCTACCTGTCTAATTAATTAGCATGAGATTAAACACCCCTTCAAAGACGTCACAGTACCTCTGGAGAGTGACACAGCAAACAGGGTGATGATCAGCAAGAAAGAGAGTGCCAGTAGCAAGTATACTGTGAAAAAGGATCTCAGCTTCTGCTGGAAAAAGTTTCTGTCTTTAAAACAAACACAGAAACAGATGTGAAAATATTCCTTCCGATAACTGGATTAGTTTGAGTTTCATAGCTTCTGTGGTTCCATTTATAAGAGGGTTAATAAATAACCTGCAATGGTTTACTGTTTGCTATAGAAACCAAGAATTTGATTATAATGCTCAAAACCATCTATAGCACAGCGGACTAATAGCTATCATAGACTTGCACTGTATGTGCAAGGGATGTGGCCTTGTTAAAGGGAAGGGCAGATGATCTGCCAATTGCCACACAAACAAAACAAAAAGCCAAAGCTTCCTCCAAAGAAATTATAACCTTACAC
Source organism: Apteryx rowi (assembly GCF_003343035.1). Taxonomy (NCBI): domain Eukaryota; kingdom Metazoa; phylum Chordata; class Aves; order Apterygiformes; family Apterygidae; genus Apteryx; species Apteryx rowi. The sequence goes on from NW_020451074.1 coordinate 198,185, forward strand.
CACATATTTCAAAACATAACATGTTTCTAAACCCTACTGGCTATCTATTAACCCTTTTCAAAAGGGAGGACTCTTCCCTATCCCTAGCTGATGTCAGGTGCCCTTCTCTCCCCTTGGGGGGGCGTTAAACCTTGGACCCATCCTTGGAAGATTTGCAAGGGTGCTAGGTCACTCAATTTAGGGAGCTCAACTTGGGAAGCCTCTAGGAGTCCAGTTTTACTCTGGTCCAGGGCACTTCTGGGCTGAATGCTCACACTCTCAGCCATCGCTTGTTGGGCACCCAAGTCACCAACAGCTTCACAACAGCTGCAGACCTTCACATCAGCACCACCCCACACCTGCAGCAAAGCCCTCTTTACCCATCTTCTGTCTGAGTCTTTACCCCAGGGACAATCCTGCACTACAGCTCTTACTGGATGGGGTTCTTCATCCCAACCAATCAACCCCATTAGAGTTAATTAGCCAAGCTGCCTAAGGAGACAAGGACTTGGTTAGGTAGGAATAGCGAGGCTTTCCTCTCATCTAGAAGTTAAGCACATGGGCAGATCAAGAAAGAAAGAAAGACTGTGCTACAGGATCCAGCTTTGCTGCCCTCATTGCTCCTGCCTCTCTCCTGGAGGCAGTGGCTTGAAGGGAGAGCCTGGCAGAAATTTACCTTTAAAAATATGCAGCTCATCGTGAAGAYGCTCCTCATCCATCCTGGTAAACTGGCTGGGAGAGACAGAGACAGTTTTGTTTAGCCTTGGGATGTGGACCAAGTAAATGGAACCTTGTTCACTAGAACATCTAGACTAGAAAATCTGCAATACCTCTAGAGGTGCTCACTCCAAATGTTAAAATTTAACTAGCGGTTTTTAGACTGTATCCCATTGGCTTGTCTTCTCAAATCACTGTTTTGGATTGTGTCGACTTCCAATAATTCACCTGCCTGAAAGTTCTCGTCTGGCGAAACTGAATGTCCTTTTTGTTTGTAATGCTTCTGGTCACTTTGGAGTACAAAGTGCAAATTCACAGTTTCTGAACCCGTTCCCTCTAGTATAAAAGAGTAAAAATACTACTTTAGAAAATAGGAAGTGTTCTTCTGTTTGGAAAAACTGCTACTTGGCAACTGCTGAAGGCAAAACAAGCCTCCCAATAGATGCACTCGCACAAGAATATAAAATGGATTCAGGGCTGATAAAGCATCTGTGCCTTATAAATCTATGCATGATGGATGTGCAGTATCTACTTTCTAATTAAGTGGAGCTCCCTGCACTAATTGATAATCCACAAGTTCCACAAACCTCCCACAGTTTTCTGTATAATGGAAACTTAGCTTTTTCACTTTGACAGTTGTGAATTTTCACTCCTCTCAACTCCAATATGACTTTGAGACCTACTTTATGCACTGGTTTCACTGTAAGACACACAGGTTTTAGCCATTTTTTTCTAAGTATTTTGTCCTGTATTAAAAAAAACCCCCAAAACTCTGGGCTTTGATTTCATGATATGTTTATAGACAGCAGTAAGACAGGGTTGGGAGAAGAACCATTTATGTTAAAGGATAATGCTGGCAAAAGGTGAAATGGAGATAAACAGTCCAGGAAACTGCTTAGGCTAGAAATTGGAAGCAATAAGGCTCTAGGACAGTCCTCCAAAAGCTTGCCAAAATAAAATACTTCAGAAAATGTATGAAAGTAGGGACAGAAACAGAACTGATGTTTTAAGAGGACCCTTTCAGTTCTTTATTTCTATCATCTGCCCAAGATCATCTGATATTGAAGTTTGTAACTTGCAGTACCCAGATTCCAAAACTTAGTGCAATGAAAAGCCCACTTTATGGCATATAGAACTTGTAATTGCTGTTTCCTGCTACTCCATGTTTAGTAATTACAAGCTCTGCAGAGACAATGGAAAACTGGCAAGTTGGGATCGACAGATATTAAATTACGTTGTTCAGTACACTGTGCTATCGGGCTTGCAAACATCCCACTGCAAACATTGAAAGAGAACATTTAGATTCTTGCCGCATCAAACTGCATTTTGATTGACTGAATGATTTTGCTGTGTTTTTAATTTTTACTTCTGCTGATTTGCCTTCACTTTCCGAGTCCAGAGAGTGCTGGGACAGATGATGCTGAAGTTTTAATAATGATAATTACTCCAGCATAAACCTCTGTACCTGYGGTAAACGTGTAGCAGTAGTTATTAAGCCAGCAGCCTTGGGATGCTTTCCAAAGCAGAGCTGGGGCATTTACTGTTGTTTATTTGCCCCAGAGCAACACTGAGATTGTTTGTATATAGGAAGAGCAAGCCAGAATGAGGCCAGGGCACAAAGACCAGCTGTTAGCAAGATGCACAGCATTTCATCACAGAGGGTCACTGCCATCCAGGTCTGTCTGAAACCGAAGATCTTATTGCATAACCTGCARTTGAATGGAAGGTGGGGGGTGAGGCCTGGTGAAAACAGCCATATCTAGAAACAGAGCCTGAGAGAGGACAGGAGACTGGGCGAGGCAGCAATCCTGCTGCTGCATTTCCTAGGAGAATGCTCTACGCAGTCTCCACTAGCTCCTGAAGGGAAAAAGCTGAGCAGCTATGGTGCTGCAGGAATCGTCGGTTCACCTCCCTGTCARTCTGGATTAGGGAGGAAGCAAATGGCACAAAAGAGTCTCTTGGGTAGGGGACCAGGATGTTAGAGGATTCAGGACTTGTGTATTTGTTTTAGCTCTTTGTAATTCCACATGTGTGCCTTCAATAAGGGAAAAGCTTTGCTAAGACAGAAGGGTCRACTAAGCTGGAAGAAAAAATCCATGGGTCTCCCTGAGGGAGTCTTGCAGTCCTGTGCCAAGCTTTCCATCGGGTCTGTATCACTGCATTTTGATTAGTGTGCTAATTGTGTGCAACTCTCCACTTGTACTTTTATCCCAGGACAGCAGGTCTTGAGCTGTTAGTGCCTGCGCACACTGACTGTGCAGAGTCAAAGGCTGCCTGACTTGCATATTTTAACAAAGACATTTATGACAGTTCAGTCAAAATCTTGCAGCACAAGGAAGGCTAACAGTCAAAAACATTTTTATTTAACAAATACAGTATTTGATTAAAAATAACATCCTTGGGTAACTCAACAGTCCAGAACAGCAATGTCACAAAACTTCAGTTGCAATGTCAGGTAAGGTTTTTCTGTCATGTACTGGTGTTACAAAGTTTGAGTAAGAGGAGTATGTGAACAATAAAAGACAATAAGGCAAGGTGGCTGCTCGTGGTAGCACAGCCCAGCAAAACAAGGAGAGGTAACGGCAGCCCCCTCTAATGCCCAGGAGCACATATGGGTGCCCTTTCTCTACACAAATAGAAGGTGATGCTTTTAGGAACAAGCAATTAGGAAGATCTGTGACCAAACTTTTCTGCATTTTGAAAAATAACTTTCAGAACTGAACTTGGCAGGAAGATAAAAGCAAGAAGACAGCCCAGACTACAAAAACTCAGTGTCTGGGCAGCAGGTCACCCGAACTCTTCCAAGAACAAACCAGCTTTGGCAGCACATGTCTGAAGCACAGCCTTTTAAGTGTTTCTTCCTAGGCAAAGTTGGGAATGTACACACAGGGTGGTTGAGTAATCAGAGTTAGATATTAACTGGAGTTCTAGGTTTGGGGCAGCCCAACCTCCTCCTGTGGCAGGAGAGCATCTCACTTAGTCTCCTGAATTCTGTGCTGGCTGAACTGCTGCCTGATGTTTAGCACAGGGGGTGAAACAGGGGCAGAGAAAGAGGTTAAACTTGTAATATGGACATGCGCACATGCTTGCTCACTTGCTGTAATCTTGGTCAGCCCTTAGTCAGTTCACCACTAGGGTTCCCAAATGTCAACAGCTGTGTATTCACTGACTTTCTGATTTGCCTGATTCATGGAAGGATCCCACCAGAAGCAGGTTCCCACCAAGCCATTTTACATTACACATTTGTGTAATGTGAAAATTGGCTCTTTTTGCATGACTATTTCAGCCCCAATGAAAATTCTGTTCCCAAACATGCATACAACTGCTACCAGAAAAAAAAAAAAAAAAAAAAAAAAAAAAAAAAGCGTTGCCCAAAAAGGAGCATTTGAAACTTAGTGATGAAGGCTGATTGTCCTGTCACCTTAGACTGTTAACATCTTACTTCAGAATCTGTATCAAGGAGTATGTGAAAAGCTACAGTTAGGCAAACTTGCCTGAATTTTACGTATTGCCTCGTCTTCAAAATGAGCCCCATCTAAATTGAGATTCCTCAGCTGGGGGAGTGCTTGGCACAAAGCAACAATGGCATCAGGGGAGAACTTATCACAGAGGTCAAGACACAGCGTTTCTAGGCACTTCAGGGTCACTAGGCAAGCCAAACCTGCGTTTGTCAAGGAATAAGCATTGCTGATCTCCAGAAGTTGGAGACATTTCATATGGTGCCCAATAAAGTGAACAGCGGAGTCAGTAATAACACAGTGGCGCAGCACTAGGCGCTCCAACCCCCCCAAGTACACAGCCGCTCTCTGAATTCCTGCATCTGTTACCCGGTAGGTCCCAGAGAGGGTCAGTGTCTTCAGAGGAGCCTGGGAGGAGACGTTCAGCAGATGTTGATCGCAAAAGGCAGAGACATTACGCACGATGAGATGCTGCAGCTGCGGCAGGGCATTTGCGGCAGTCCCCTGGAACCACGCAGTGGGGATTTCGCAGTGACTCAGCTCCAACATCCTCAGGGAAGCGGGCATGCTCTGGTAAGGGAGCAGGCGGAGGTCAGCCTCAGCCAGGCACAGCCGGCCCAGGTGGGGACACTGCTTCCCGAGGGCGGCCAGCAGCGCGGGGGAGAGAATCTCATGCTTCCTGGTGGAGCGCAGCRCACCCTTCACCTTCAGCGTCCGCAGGCCGTCGCGCAGGTGCCGCCGCAGCAAGTGCCACAGGGTCCGGGAGCTGAGCTGGGCGAGAAGGAAGCAGCCGATCCCTCGCGCGCGCCCGGACGGACCAGCGGGCCCCGCCCCGGCCCCGGGCCACCACCGGGCGACCCGGTTCCCCCCCGCCCCGACCCGGCTCCGTACCCGGTGCGGGCTCAGGTCCACGTGTCTCCAGAGCGCCCGGTCCTGCCCCAGCCGCCGCCACCGCCGGCAGACCCTGCGGGGAGAGAGAAGACCGGTCACCGCCGGGCCAGGCCCGCTGCCCCCGGCCCGGCCCCGGTCCAGTCCGGCCCCACCTGCCCGCGCGCAGCCGGTCCCGCAGTGGCAGCAGCGCCAGGACCTCCAGGAGCACCGAGTCGGGCAGCGCCGCCAGCCCCGCGCCCGGCGCCGCCTCCGCCGCCTCCGCCATCTCCGCCGCGGCAACAGGCCGCTTCCGCCGGCCGCCGCCAATGAGGGGCCGCGCTTCCGCCCCGTCCCCCCGCTTCCGCATCCGGGCCGCGCCGGTGGCCGTTGTCCGGGCGGCTTCCGCTTCCGGTGGGGTAGTCGTCGGCGGAGCTGCGCAGGGCTGGGAGAGCGGCGCGGCCGGGCTCGGTGGGTGGCAGCGCGGCGCCGGGGCCTCCCCGGTGCCCCCGGGGTCTCTTYTTCTCCCCGGTCCCCCCCCCCCGGCATTCCTCGCCTCCCGGCCCGTTCCCCCGGGTGTCTTTGGTTCCCTGGTGCCCCCCTCGCCCCCTGCGACCCCCGCTCCCGATAACGGCTCTCTTCCCTCAGGAACGATGATCGAAGTCGTCTGCAACGACCGTCTGGGAAAGAAGGTGCGGGTAAAATGCAAGTATCCCCGCGCGGGGGCTGGGGCGGAGGTGRTGGTGGTGGTGGTGGGGCGGGGGGAGGCTCCTCCCGGTTCCGCTTTCCTTAACGGCGCCGCCAGCACCGAGGACTCCATCCGCGACCTGAAGAAGCTGATCGCGGCGCAGACGGGGACCCGCTGGGACAAGATCGTGCTCAAGAAGTGGTGAGCGGCCCGGCCATGGCAGGAGGGAGCAGGCGAACGGGCTGAGGGCTCCCGGGATGCGGTATCTGGCTCTGGCAGCCCCCGGTCCTCAGGGAATGGCTCTGCTGCTGCCGTGCCCTCGCCAGCGTACCGTGAAGTGGCCAGGATCGAACTCCTGGGGGTGGCCCCGACTGAAAGCGCCCCACTGCATCCTGGCACTAGTTGATTCGGGAGGAATATCCTGGCCTGTTTTCAGGCTCCCTCAGCTCCAGCGTGTGTAGCGCTACTGTTTCTCATATCGCAGTCTGCGGTGTTGCTTTGTGAATGCTGCTGTTGAGAGTGTGCTGTCAGGGGTAGCTTAAAAACCATGTTAAGTTTCAGCTGCTGTTCTTCCATGGGGCGGCTGATAGAAGAAGAAGAGCTATTGATGGTACTGTCGTTGCACCACCCTAAGGGCATTTTCTTTTGCTTTAATTTCTGTTGGATCACATGTGCTGGACTGATCTCTGTTTTACGATAACTGCAGGTACACGATCTTCAAGGACCACGTCACGCTGGGAGACTGTATCCTTCTTGCTGTGATAGTCTCGGTAAAATTTCTGTGGGGAAACTGCCCAGTTAAATAAGTGCTGAGATCTTGTATGTTTACAAGATGCACAGCCTAAATGCTGGACCAACACTCATCAAAACCCAAGCAGACAGCATGAGGAGAGGTGAACTTGTTGAGCTCAGGCAGAGCTTATACTCTTTTCACGGTACTGGCAGCCTTGGTTATAGAACACGCCTCTGATAAACGTTTTTTGTTTCGTGACATTGGGAGAAAGCTGAAATATTGTACAAGGAACCAAAGAACAGTGTGTGATGCAGCTAAGCGCTGGGGGAGGCTTGTCTGGGGCCCTCTCCCTGTGCGAGAACCGCCTTAACTCACTGCTTCAGATGAGATCCATGATGGCATGAACCTGGAGCTCTACTACCAGTAGCCGCAGCTGCAGCGCCATCCCCCTTCCCTTCCCTTCCCTTCCCTTCCCTTCCCTTCCCTTCCCTTCCCTTCCCTTCCCTTCCCTTCCCGCGTCGTGTAGCTGATGCCTTCCCTCTCGTGTGGCCAGAAAGCCTGGAGCCCTGGCTGTACCAGCACCCCCAGATTCACGCATGGAGAAAATAAGCGCGCTGCAGCCTCTTGGGGCTGTTTTCACTAGTTTGTAATAAACATGTCCCTCGACTCCTGTTGTGCTGTGGCTCGAGGGGCCGGTAGGGGTTGTGAGCGGTTCCCGGGGCCGGTGTCGCCCCGGGGAGGCCGGGGAGCGGGAAGATGAGGGCGGGTGGGCGCTCTCTCGCCTCTTTTGTGTCTCGGCGGCCGCCGTCCAACCTCCTGTCACGTGCCCCGCGATCGCTTCCGGATCAATGCGGCCTCCCGCCCGTAGCCAATCTGCCGGAATGGCGTGTGCTTCCGCCAATGGTGCCGAGAGCTCGCGCACGAAGGCGGGACGTGGCCTCCCCCTGGGCCAATGGGGGCAGAGCGGGGGCGGGGAAGCCCCGCCCCTCGCGCCAATGGGGGCCGGGTCGGGAGAGGTCGGTGCGGGAGGTGCAGCTGCCGCGGCTGAGGGAAGATGGCGGAGGAGGAGAAGCTGCCCGCGGGCTGGGAGAAGCGCATGAGCCGCAGCTCCGGTACGGGCGGCGGTGGCGCCGAGCCCCCGCGGGGCGGGGAGGGGTCTTGGGGGTGGTGAGGGCTGGGCCGGGGGGAGGCCTGGCCGGGGGGAGCTCTTGGGCGCGTTGAGGGCCCGGCCGGGGGGTGTGATGAGGCCTGGCCGGGGGGGACGTTGGATTTTGGGGTCTTTTGGGGGTGTTAAGGCCTGGTCTGGGTGTCTGAGGGTAGCCTGGCAGAGGGGGGTTAGATTTTGGGGGGCTTTTGGGGGTATTGAGGGCCTGGCTGGGTTTTGTGGGTGTTAGGGGCCTGGTCTGGGTGTCTGAGGGGAGGTGTTGGGTTTGGGGGGCGTTGGGGGCCTGGCCTGGAGGGAGGGTGTTGTGTTTTGGGCCGTTGGGGGCCTGGCCTGGATGCGTGTGTTGGGAGGGTGGGTTGAGGGACAGAGCGCTCTGGGGCAGGTGGTGTGAGCTGGGCTTTGGGGTGGGTCTTGGGGGGTTCTCACGGTGCTGAAGTTCAGGCTTTTGAGGGGGTCCTGAGGGGTGCTAGACTCTGGGGCTGCTTTGGCTGAGGGGGTGTCTGACCCATGGGGAGAGTTCGGGCTTTTGGGGGTGGGGGGCATCTCCTGTGTCCGGTGGGGTGGTGGTCTGCAAAGGGGGATGGAGTGTGATTTCTGGGTACTGGGTTATGGGGGGGAGCTGCGCTGTCCCTGCACCCCTGGGGGAGAGGGTGGTGCTGGCGGCTGCTCTGTCCCTATGTAGCAGGCGGGGAGGCCTGGGGATGGGGAGATTGAGCCTAGAGAGACCCTTGTCTAAAAGACCCTGTCAGAGCATGGCAGGCTCTTGCTTTCAGTGTGGCTGCTGTGACTGTAGCTCGGGAAGAGAAGTCCTTGATCAGGATGGTGTTTTCATCAGGGCTTCGTCCTTTCTAATTAGAGCTTCCCATGTTACGGAACTTAATGCCTCAAAGCAGTTTCTAGGATGTCGTGTTCTTGTGTTTGACTGTGGAGGGAGATGAGCCCAGGGAGGCAAAGTGTGCAGAAAGAAGAGTTGTCTGTGTGAACCCTTCTTTGCTAAAACTACCGTGGTTGACGTGTCTTGGAGACAGAGAGCTTTGTGATTGTGTGGCRTTGTCAGATCCGGGTTGTTAGTGGCCTCCTGGATGAAGAAACAGGAATGATTGTAGGGCGCTGGTTGGGACTGCAATGGGGGAATTGGGTCCTTTGTCATTACAGCATAACTTTTTGCTGCATAGTAAGTTACCTGCTGCTGCTGCTGCATTCCCCCTGCCTTGATTTACTGGCAGAATGGGCTTTTTTTTGTGAGTCTAGTGTGGCTCTGGTTTCAGTGGAATACTTTGAGATGAATGATGCAATAGAAGAAGTCAGAAATCATCTTGATTAATGTTGTGAGTTAATGCAGGTAAATGAACATGTAGCTCTGAGCCAACACTGGAAGGCCTTTAAGCAGGTGGTGTGTCCCTGTCACTGGGTGACAGTATTACCTGGCTTTATTTTAGTGCTGAATGTGTGGTTTTCATAGCTGACTTAATCAGAACTTTGCTTTCTACTATGAGGGGGAAGGCATGAGTGTTTTGTGCAGGGAGGTCCTATTTTATGGTAGAAATAAAAAGTGATTTTTGGAATCAGGCTTTTCTGTGCAGTACAAAGACATGATCTTTGTTAACAGTGATTTATTGCATTTGCTGCAGCCTATATTAAGTGATGTACTTAGAGGGGCTTTATACTGTTTCACCCTTGCAAATAGCGCTCGAGTGAAATGCAACCTTATATCCACACACGAGAAACCTAGCACCGTTCCCCACCCCAGCAGGGGCAGAAGGGGCAGTGTTCCACTGTGTCACCGCGCGCTTCCTTAGAGGATGTGTTGCCACCACGTGACTGGGAGCTCACTGCGCTCCTTGCTTTCTCAGGAATAATCAACGCTTCACATATGTGAACGTGTAGTTTAACCCTGGCCGCGATGGCAGGGTGTTATGCGGGAATGTTAATTTCTCTGACGGGATCAGTGGGTGGTTTTGAGCCTGATCCATGGGAGCTTTGTGACTTGCCCTGAATGGGAAGGGCTGCTGGAGTCTGCTTGTGTGAGGAACTGTTTCTTTGACTAAACTCTTGTTTTCTGACAAAACCATTTGTGTAGAAAATGGTGTGTATGTAGAGCTATAAACTACTGTTTTCTGTACTGTGTCTTTACTGTGCTTGCACTGATAATCTGGACGTGGCCAACTGCAGTCTCACCCACTTGCAGAAATCCAGTCTTATCTGTCTACTGGGCCATGAAAGGAGCTAATTCTAGGGGTCTGACAGGAGCTTTTTGTAACCCTAACCCTCTCTTTCTGTCTGCAGGCCGTGTGTATTACTTCAACCACATCACAAATGCCAGCCAGTGGGAGCGCCCCAGCGGCACTGGAAAGAATGGCCAAGGGGAGCCCACCAAAGTGCGATGTTCACATCTCTTGGTGAAACACAACCAGTCCAGAAGACCCTCATCGTGGAGGCAGGAAAAGATCACGCGGACCAAAGATGAGGCACTGGAGCTTATAAATGGCAAGTAAATGCAGGAGAGAGAAAGAGTGATACTATTGTARGGGAAAAGTCATTTTAAGGCCTAGAACTGAACCCTGAGATGAATGGTTCAGTGTGTCCTGAACTCTCTAAAGCAAAGTTTTTGAGCCAAGTGGTTTGAACATGGACTTTCGTGTAGCATAGCCACTTGGAGAAACAATTTTGCTGTATGATTTRCTGGTTATGATTAAATGACATAAAGACAGGTCCCACCCCATGTGCCTTCTTCCCCTTGTGTTTTTTGTAATGTTATTTCAGAGGTTTGTTTGTATTTTATTTGTAAATGTGTATTTTTATATTAAAAATAAAGTAATCATTTAAAGCTAAAACAAATGTTCTTTAAACATCTCTTTTTGTTTAATATGTCATTTGACTCTTTGCCCTAATGGCAGTTGCTGTAAGTTCTGATTAACCTCTGCTTGAAATCAAGTTGCTTGTATAGACATCTTGCACAAGGCCGTACAGACGACCTGATCTGCTCAGGCTTTTCCCCAGGCGTTGTGGCTAGGAATCAGGTCTGTGTGCATGCCTTCCACAATATGCATTGTGACTTCTCGCAGCATAGATCCTTCCTTGCAATCCTGGCAGTAGAATTGAACTGATGTCATGTTTCTTGAACACTGAGGTTTTGATCTTGCAGAAATAAGCTCAAAGTCCAGCTGTTACTGTTGACTTTTTCCTCTTAGAATAAGGAATTCAGGGCTTGAGATCAATTTTAAACCAGTCCCACTGATTAGTTAATGAAATCAAGACCATGTCCTTTAAGAGGCAGTTCTGTCCTTCCTGGCAGTGCTGTTGCAAAGGCTAGCTGCTGTGCTGTCCAGGATCTGTGAGCACACACAGATACATACTACTGATCTGGAACTGTTTTGTTGTCTCTATGGCCTCAGCCATGAAGGGGAGAGGATAGGAAGGCAATTGCCTTGAGCCTGACAAACAAACTTAAGGCCTCTCTTTTTTGAAAAAACTGGGAGGGGAAATCGCTGAATAATTGGAAGCACTTAGGTAGTGACCAGCAGGTGGTGTGCAGGCCTTTTGAAAGGGAAGTTGAATTAATTAGTACAAATGGGCCTTTTCTCAGGGAATTGTCTCGTTTGGATTAGATAAGTGCAACTGGGGGCAGTAAAGCAGGAGGCATGCGTCGTGTGGAGCTCTTGTGCCAAGACAGTTGAGCATGACATAAATAGATTGAAATGTTTCAATCAAGTCGCAAATTGTCTTTGGAGAAATCCTGCAAGGCTGTGTTAGAACCATCTCTTGGAGTGATGTTCGTCCTCCAAAGGCCAGCACAGAACTTCCTACAGACCAGAGCTTAAACAATTCGTGAAGCTTGTCCTAGTCTCTTGAGTAATGGTGAGATGCTGAGGAAAACACCCAGCCGCTTTCATCTGGAAGTGGAGCCCGGGTGGGTTGAAGAATTGCGCCAGTGCTATTGGAGGAATGGCCGGCTGGAGCCGCAGTAGAGTTCCCACTGCTAAAACAGGAATGCAATGCTGCAGGCATGCTTTAGGCAGACATTGATAAGCTTGGACCTACAGAAGAGGGAATCATTTAAATTTTGGAAGGGAAGGTTCTCTTGGGCAGACTTGCCGATGCAGAAGTGTTTCAGGAGTTTGTGACCTGGCAGGCTGTTTGCTGTTTACAAGTCCTGTAAACTGGTTATCTTTAGCAGCCTGAATAACATTATTTGGCCTAGGCAAATGTCATCTTTTTTTATTTTGTTTGGGTGCTTTTCTTTATCTTAGGTGCCAGAGGTCTTTGCTACCTGTAAGGCTATGGAGGGAAACATTTTAATCTGTTCTTTCTCAAATATAGGTGCAAGTTAAACAATTTTTTTTTCTTTAGCTCGGAAATATGAAATTTAGATTGACAGCTTCAGAGCCCTCTCATTATCGGATAAATTTTATGTCAGTCATTTCTCTGTGGTGTCTGAGGAGGAGAAAGTTGTGACTGGAGCTTACATCATGTAAATGCCATGCTTGTGTTCTCGATAAAGGCCATTAGGGATTTATTCTTTTGTCACTTTCATTTCCATTGCTTTTTTTTGGTCTTCCTGAGAATGAAATACTATTACCAAAAAAAAAAAAAAATCTTTCTGTGAACATCCCCACTTGTCCTTGATAAACACTAATCCTGGGAAGATCATAGGGACCACTAACTTATGATTAATTATTTTGTGGTGGCTCTCTTGCCACTGATGCTGCTGATCTGGGATTATCTTCTTGAAAATTATTATTATTATTATTTTTAACAGCTAGAGTTTATTGCATGGATGCACAGCTTAGCTCTGCTACCATTTTTGACAGTCAGGCATCACTGAACTTCTCTGAACAGACATACTGTACCTGATGAATGTAATTGTAGCGTAGAATTGTCTAAGTAGATCTCTGGGGAGGAATCTGTTTGACAGCCATAGTACACACATTTTCATGTTTCGTTTAGAGATCAGTTATGTTTGGCTTATTTCCTTCAGAATCAAGCTCTGGTGTTTGTTCTTAGAATTTTTTTTTTAGTTGTGTAAAGCATTGCATTTGTTTAGGGAGTTCTTAGTTATGTTCCCATGGAAGGGAGGGCTATCCTAAAGATGAACAGTTCAGTAAATTTTGGTTAATTGTTAATATTTGGCTAGTTGTAGATATTCCATTTGATGGCTTTTCTCCAATAATAAGGGAGGAGATTCAAGACAGCTGGAAGGGTGTGTTGCCCATGAATAATTTTTAATTTACTAAGAAAGTTGCAGTGGAGGATTAGAAGTAGGTTAGCTCTCGCTTTGTGTTACAGCATGGTTTGGGTGACCTGGCTTGCTGTGTGCTGTTCTCATAGGTGATGACGTTGTAGGGAGCGCAGGGCTAGAAAGAAACTCCTGATCTGAGTCTAACCCTGGCTATTAAAGGGAGCGATACCTCTTAATCCCATTTGTGAGAGTGATTGATCTTCATCTAAAAGGAGGTTTTATTTCTCCTCGCTGTGCCTGCTGCGAAGGCTGTTCCAGAACATCTCTGGTCTGATCTGTAGAAACCCAGTTTCCAGCTAAATGCTGCTCATGGCTAATTTCTATATGTTGTTTTGTGCATTAGTGTTGTTGAAGTGACTTTTCTTTCTGATGTTGACCTCCCAGTGGATTTATAAAGAGTCCTGCTCTTTCCCAGCCTTTTTTGTTGATTAAACCAACCAGGCTTTTAGTTTCTAGTAATGTAGGTCATGCGTTCTGCTGCTTCTACTCTTAGCCCTTCTTTGCACTTACTTCAGTTTCTATTAATCTTTCTTGAGCATTGCTTCTTTGTGGTACACAGTATTACAGATTAGCTCTTGGCTGTGCCTTACACCGTGGCATTTACTATTACTCTTCTTTCTACTGAAGATAGCATGACTTCTCAGTGCTGCATTTCTCACTTGAAAAGTCTGTTTTGTAGCTATTTCTAATTCCGCACTGGTTTCCTTCACCTTCTGATTGAGCTCTCGGCATATAGAAGAAATTCTCGTTGGTTTTGTAAATGCATGTAAGTGACTTCGCTTGATGTTGTTTAACTCTTTTCTTCAGTTCTTGGTCATCTAGTTCACGTTTAATATTCTGGTCCTCCCTTCTGCTGACAGTGCTTCCAAGCCTTCCAGCCTCTTGTTGCACTTTTCATTAGTATACCCCAGTTTCCTGCTGCAGAGTCATCTCATCAAAGACTAAGAGTCATCTCAAAGTTTCTCTTCCCTGATATTCCCCATTTTAGCACAACCCACTGCCATTTTTCATCTTACTATTTTTGTATTAATCTCCCATTATTCAATTTCACTTATGTCTGGAGATTTTTACAGGTGGTTTATTAAAATCTAGACAGTATCTGCACTGAATAATTTGTTCTAAATAGTTGAGATCATTGGGGAAAAGGCTTATTAATCCCACTTCTCGGAGCCAAAGTTCAGACACTCGGAGCAAATGTCTTGTTCTGGGGTAGGTGACTTGAAACTATTATCTCAGTCCTGGGTTTTATCCATAAAAGCATTCATCTAGCTGACAAGCAGATTTTGCTCTCAGGCTGGTCACTGTCATAAAATTAGAAAGTTTTAATAACTGAATTGTAATTCAGTGTGTTGTTGATTGGTTCATTTAGCAAGCTTGAGAGACCTTTTTTTTTTACCCCTAGGAGCCTGTTGATGTGACTAGTGCAGGCAATCTAGGACGTAAGGGTAAACAGTTTGATCCTTAATTTGGATGCTTTGTTACTTTAACATCAGCGTGTATCTTCAGGCTGTAATTCCTGACGCTTCTGGATGTGATGTGTACCAATGTGCCAGGTACTTGCTAGGGGCTGGCAGCTATGTGTAATTAGATATGCACTTATTGTGATGCAAATATGTATTTTAGGATAAACTCTGTTTTGTCAGCAAATAGACTGTTTATGCTCAAGCAGCTTAGTTTAATCGGATGAACAGTATCTGTTCCTGTTCTAAAACATGCATATGTGAATGCTATGAACAGCCTCCTACCCAGATACACAATTTTTTTCCAGATTAATGCAAGATAAGTAGCTGTTCTCTTAAGTTTTATAGAACTTCAGAATTTTATGTAGTCTTCTGACTTTCTCCACCTGTACACAATAAGCAGAAGGTAGGATAAGTGTGTATAATCTCACTTATGCAACAATATTGCTGATGGTGTTTTCTATTAAAGCAGGTTAACTACTTCAGGAGTTAAGATAACTTTCTCTGGCTTTTGAGTTATATTCAGAACTACTTTTTAAAAAAGCAAGTCTGAGCCAGATGTAATCTCCTATACCCCTTTTTAATAGTCTTTTTCCTGGCCTGGTTCATACAGTAGTCGCATTCAGCTGAAAATGCAAACCAAACTATTGTGAACTCTGTGCTGAATTGCAAAGATCTAGGTTAGTGGCAGGCAGTTTAAAAAGATATGATTGACTGGGGGAGGAAAAGTGGGCTGTAGGGCAGAAGACCAATTTGAAGACTTAAAATCACTTAGTTTTGGTCTTGCTAGAATTAAACTGCAATAAAAGTATTCATCTAAAAATTGGTAGCCTCCTGCTTCAGTTGCTGCTGCTTCCTGTCTCGAAAACATGGGTCTGTGAACTACTGAGAAGCAAGCCAGGCTGTGGCTTAGTAAGGTGGCAGCTCCATTTGACCTCTTTCAGGCAGAGAGAAGGTAAAGGTTGCTTCTGTCACCTGGCACTAAATATGTGTGTCTACAGGCAGGTTCCTCCTTCCTGCTATCCAGTGGCACCTGCTTAGTGTGTCTGTGCTCTCAGAAGGATATGACGTTCTTTCTAGTGATGAGCAAAATTGATCATAAGTATTTTTTGACATTTCAGCTTGACTGCAACTAGGAAAAATTTTCAGAAAAGTCATTGCAATTATTTGGTCTTCAGTAGTGATTTGGAAAACACCGTGCACTTTGCAATTATGCCATAAAGTCACAGATTTAATTTGCAGATGAGCTTCACCTAAGTTCCCTCTTTAAGAAGTATTTTCTCATCTCTTGGGGCTGGTATTTCCTCAGGTATGTAGAGGTATATARCGTTAAAACTAACTGGGAACTGCTTATTTCCTCATACTTTGCATCAGACACTGCCTCCTTCCATTTCTGAGAGCATCCCTCGAATTTATGAGATTAATTCTTTACTTATGCATGTGACGCTTTCAGCTAGGGCTCTTCCCCTGCTTGTGGCTGGAATCAACCATGCCCAGCCCAACTTGGTTTTTTAGAGGCTTATCTAGCAAAATCCAAGCTCTCATACATTCAGGCTACAGTGCTTAAATGGCAGTGACCTTCACTAGGAAGTTCAGTTATTGAAACCAGGAGACTTAATAGTTTCAGTGTGAAAAACATCCCCATTCACTTGATTTCTCTGAGCATATAAAGAAAGTCAGCTGCTATTGCTGTCTTGTTCAAGGGCAAGTGCCAGACTCCGACGCAACCAGAATTTTAGCAAGCGGCACAAACGGCACGGGTACCGGGCATGTGCGTGATCAAGCCGTCCTTGTGCTTGCGATTCTTGCTGTGGCAGGGGTTCTCGCTGGTGGGGTAAGACCGCTTTGCTTTGGGATGGGAGACACTCAGGCTTTGATGCTTCCCCAAGCTGAAAGGAGGTTTCTGGAAAGAGTGATTTTGCGAGTGAATAAACGAAGCTCCAATGAGAGCTCTGATGAGTTCATGTGACCTTGTTGTTGGCCTGTTAAGTGTTATGGTCCCCGGTTCCTCAGCCATGGAGAGTAGCTTCGGTTTGGGGCGCTGCTGCCGGAAGTGGCCGCGTGTGGCGCGTTTGAGGCCGTTCCTCGGATCCGGGTGAAGCCTGGGTGCGTTCCCTTTGGTGCATTCCCCTCCCTCGCTTGAAATGGGTGGGTGAATGTGATTCTCTCCACATCATTTAGACTTAATTTGTCTGCTGTGGCCCAAGGGTTAGGCCGGGGGTGCCTCCAGTGCGCCTTGGTGACCACAGGCGGACTTTCCCCATCGAGCGAGCTGCCTGGGGTGGGTGCTCCTGCAGGGAACACACCGCTTCTCGCCTCGGGCCAAGGGCGGAGGTGGTCCTCCCGCGCTGCACCCTCTCCCTCCTCTGCTCCGGGGTGGCTTCTCAGCTCCGCGTGCTCTTTCACGGCAGGAAGCAAGCTCCCTCTGGCGGGAGCAGGCAGCTTTCCAGGCGTCGGGGCGCCGGGTGGCTTTGCTGGCGGCCCGACTGGCAGCAGGAGCGTCGCCGCGTCCGGAGGTGCCCCGTTGTTCGCAGGCTTTGAGCTGAGCTTTTGTAACCATCTCTCCGCAGAAGTGTTTCCTGCTGCTGGCATTAAGTTACGGTTTGGTGGGAGGTGGTTGCTGGTTGGGGCCAGCGGCTGCTGGGGCTTTTGATCAGTACTTCTTTTAGTGAATGAGCTGAAGAAAACCGGGATAAGATCCTTGCATTAAACTGTCCGTGTGGAATTTCCTAGTTGTCTCCGGGATCTGTGCAAAGCTGCCTCATGGTCTCGAGGCACGTTGGTGATGTTTGCGATTTTGCTTGTCTCTGAGAGCCATCGCTAGCCATCGTTAGTGGCTTCCCTTTTTCCCCCATCCCCAATCATGGTGTCAAGTTGTTGACTGGAAAATGTGATCTAAAAGGTGAGCTATCTTCTGGATTATCTTGTTACACGGCTTCAGGAGCTGGCCGGAGCTGCTCCGCTGGTGCAAAAGAAAGTCCAGAACAGTGAGGCAGAACTCTTGGTTAAGACTGTGACTACTTCTTTACTGACCTTTTAAGAAGCTGTCTTTATAAATAATTCACTTGTCTGGGATTCTTCATGCTTGGTCGTTTATCAAGGTGAACCCTTCTACAGTCAAAAACTCCTACATTTTGAAGCCCAACAATAAATTTCCCTACTTTAGGGGTACTAATAGGTGAAATAGACTCTTTTTTTTTTTTTTTTTTTTTTTAGCTAAGAAGCTTAAATAGAAATGGCCTATGGCACAAAGATTGGAATTACACGATGCGCTGCATGGCGAGGCCGGTGTGCTGTGGGGCAGTAAGCCCCGCGTGAGCCGTCGGTGGGTTCAGGGTGGAGCTGGGCCATGGCTTTGGTGGGAGAGCTGGTAAAGAGTAAAATCTTGCACTGCTGTGCTAATGTTCCAGATCTGTGCGATGGTGTTTGTGCCCTTTTTGTCGTGGGATGCAATGCTTAAGGCATCTCTTGAAATGTGATGACCTGCTCCCCTTTATTCATCTTCCTCTTTTGCTGGGAACATTCCCCTTGCTACCATGCTTCATCTGTGGCTTTTTTTTTCTTCTCTCCTGACTGTGAATTATTCCCTGTATCTACAGGCTACATCCAGAAGATAAAATCGGGAGAAGAGGATTTTGAATCTCTTGCTTCCCAGTTTAGTGACTGCAGCTCAGCAAAAGCGGGAGGTGATCTGGGTGCATTTGGAAGAGGTAAGTCAAGCTCAGCATGGCAACGTGAGCACGAGATCAAGATTACAGAGCTGACGCTGATATTCTTGGCAGGAGGTGGGGTTTAATAATGCACCCTGCTGTTGGGGGAATGAATATGAAAATGGGTTTGTGTGCTAGGCAGCCTGCTGTGCAGGAAACGTAGTTTGCTGCCTAGAAGTTAAACCAATTAAGAATGCAACCATAATATTATTCTAGGCAGAGTGGATGTTGTGCAAGTGCCTTTCATGAAATTGGCTTTTCCCTCTGGAAAAGGATTTTCCAGCTACATTGAATGGAAATCCAGTTGCACAGTGTAATGGACCATGAATAAGGAAGAAGTGGATAAGTCTTGCTAATGGCTCACCAGATAAATGATTTGGCATTCTAATCTTAAATCAGAAAGCTATTAACAAGTTGTAGAAATAGGAGTAATTTACAGTCCACCAAAATAATGTTGCTGGTGAGAGAGTTTGTTACAGAATTATTGATCAGTGCAGTGAGGGATTGATAACAAAAAGCTCTTGGATGCTTCCTCATTAATGAGATTTGCTAGGACAGAAGAAAGAACCTTTGAGATGGGAAAGTGAGAGAGAGAAACCTGGTTTACATTGTCTCACAAATGCTTTTTGGAATAGCTTAATTTCCAACTAGGAGCAAAATATAAAGCAATGATGCCATATGAGTGTGGCTACAGTATTTAAAGAACAAACCAAAATCTTAATAGCAAGGGTGCACGTGCATATTTTATTTGAAGAGGATCAAGAAAGGTTCCTGTCAGAGATAAAATGCTATATTTATCTTTATGGTCTGTGCCCCAAAGTCATCGGAGCGTGCAGCAAACTTAAAGGAAGATCTGTAGTGAGAGCTGCTTGCATCTGAAACAGGGAAAAGCGGTCTGACTTGTTTAAGCCTGTCAGTTTTGGTGGAAATGTTTTTCCTAAACTCATGATTGTGGTTGGTAGGAAGCAGACTGAAGTGTTCAGGAGCTCATCTTGGGATGCAGACATTCACCCTGCAGCAAATATACAAATTTTGCAGTAGAAATCTGTGCAGCTGCCTAAGCATACAAGGATGTTAGACCAGGCAGCCTGTAGGGCCATCTGCACAGTTGTGAATTGCAGTGCTGCTTCTGATTGATTTTTGGTAGGATGTTTCTGGAATAAATAAAACAATAGTTGGCTTGATCTGCAGCCGTTAACTGTGGAAGGAGCCGCTGGGTCACTGCTTTTGCCCCTGCTAGCTGGAGACCACCAGGCTTTGGCTGCTGAAACTGCCTTCAGCAATGCAGATTGTGATCTTTCACCAAGATACTGTTTTTAATTACTGTTCCTTTCTGGGGTCTAATTTTGCTACGGTTAAAGCAGCAGTTGCTTCCTCAAGTATCTCCTTTCAGATAGTGCTGAACAGTAATATTTTATAGATTCCTATATAATGAAACATTAATCTTAGGATGCTGTGGCTGCTATTTTGTGTTCATTAGAAACTGTGAGTTTACTGTGGTCTTTGGAGACATGTGGAAAGAGATTTCTCCTGGCTATAGCAAAAAGTAAAGAAATGTTGCAAGAACCAGTCTCCACTAGATGACACTAGAGCTATGAGTGGCGGCCCTGCTCCTGAGCTGTCACTCTCCGTCTCCATCTCTGCCTCTTTTCTTATTGGGCTGAAAATGTAATTTATTGGAACTTGGAGCACTGGTTACTTTGGAGGTGAAGTTGTTAAAACATTTCGATTTATCTTCATGAAAAACTTCAAATAAGCCATGTCTTTGCTTGAGAAAGACCACTGTGGTGTAGCAGAGAGACTGTTCCTCATCTGAAGTAAAGAATTTGGGTCCTAGCAGAAAAAATAACTGAAAACCTAAGGTGAAAGATTTCCACAACGCGGTTCTGTCTGACAGTGAATGACACCAGCTATGTAACTGGAACTTGAGACGGGCAGGCAGTCTGCATCTCCTAGCAATTAATCTAAATGCTAAGGTGAGAGAAATGAAACTCTGGAAAGTCTTATGTATCAGGTCACTTCAGTAATAAAACACTTTTTTTTGGAAGGGGAAAATATCAAGCTGAAGTTATTATGACTAATCCTGAAAGAGAGGAATTGAGCTTTTGTGACATCTAACTGCCTTGGTAGAGAAATGGATACGGATAGATTTAGATCCTAGAGTAAAATATAAATTCTGGAGATGCTGCTTAGCTACATGTGATGCATCCAGGATGTATGGTCTTTGAAGGGGCTGGGAAGCTGAGGTCCCAAAGAGATTAGTATATCACTGCGATGTCTGCTGCTGATCCATCCGTCACACTGCCTATAAGCTTTCTGTAGCCGTCTCCTAATGTGCTGTGGAGTCCAAAGCTACCGCACGGTCTTGAAACCTGGAGACGAGGGTTGTAAACGTACAGGAGATTTACGCTGCATTTTTGGCAAGACGCTGATCTATACATCTCCTCTGGCATCTTGAGGCGAGCGCAGTCAGTGCAGAGAGCGAAGGCTCCCTGTGTGCGCAGGGCGCTGTCCCCACTGGCCTTCCCTTGCCAGCATCTTGTCCTTTCGCTGAAGCTTTTGGTGGGAGTCCCGCAAGGAGACTTTGGCCTGTCAGCAATAGCAGAGCCTTGGTATTTCAGCTGGGGTTGGCAGTTTCTCTGCTCCAACTTCTGTCAGAGTAAATTGGGCAAAAATACTGTCCCTCTTGAACCCTCTATAGCAGGCTGGTATCTTGGCTTGAATTCTTCTGGCTGAGCCCTTGTCATTGCTTATTCTTCATGGCCAATTGCAGAATTGCTTTAGTTCTGCTCATTATTCCCTGTGCAGGGGACTTCCTCTTATCACCTCTGGCTTTCCTGAGCCTTGATTACTAAACCTCCTGGAACTCAGCAATTTGGAGACCAGAGCCTTAAGAGCAGTTCTTATCTAGGTCATGACATTAGCCACGTGTGCCTTGTAAATTATTTAGTGCAGCTTGTAATGCACACCACATCCATTGCCTCTGTGTACCTTGAGGGCACATGAGACTGAAAGACTAACATCCACTTGTGCCAGTGAATCTGCAGAACAGATTTCCTCTGCCTTTTGAGTCCACAGTCTTTCCCTGCTGCAGCAATGTTTACAGGATCTGAACAAAATCTCTATTTTAGAAAAAGTTCATCTGTGTACACGGATGTGTGAATGAGTTGTTTTGGATTGTCTTCTGAGAATATTTGAAAACAAACACCTCCTGCAAGTTATTAATTGGTGACTTTGTTGTTTGCCTGGAAGCTGCCTTCGTTTGAGGCTTGTTTGCTCAGAAAGAGCTTCCACTCTTTGCTGTGCTTAATTGAACTTTCTCATTGCTGCTCTCTGCAGGTCAGATGCAGAAGCCTTTTGAAGATGCCTCATTTGCGCTGAGGGCTGGCGAGATGAGCGGACCAGTTTTTACAGAATCAGGGATCCACATCATCCTACGCACAGAGTGAAGTGCCTTGGTGACATGTAGAAAGGAAAGGGCGAGGGGAAGAAAGGAAAAAAAAAACCTACTCCAACCCTGCACTCTCCCAAATGAACTTCATATCCAGTTTAAAAAAAAAAAGCTCATTTCATATCTCAATATCTTCTGTGGCACCTGACACAATGTTTTTAACCTGCAGAGATGCATGGTTAGCCAAAGGTGAGAACGTAATCAAAATAAGACAGTAGCATCTTTCATAAACAGAGAGAATGTTAAAAACAAAATTTCTGGCATGCCACAGCTGCTTGAGTTATATTGACATGCCTCCTAAGCTGAGGAATTGTCGATGCTAAAGGTCACACTTCAGTGCTTCCCACATCCACCCTGTTAGAGATACGGAGTATTTATTGCAGTGCAGCACTGATGATGGTGAAGTTGACTTGTGAACTCTGGTGCTATGATGGAATGAATTCCCAACCCTCTGCATGTTTGTTTAAATACCATTTATTCTGAATAAAATGTATTTGCTCTGCAGCCCAGTTCACTGGTTTGTAGAAATGATTTACTAAAGCCATTCATAAATTGACCGTAAGATATCAAACAATGAGCCATCTTGGCATGGGGCATCTGTTGGTGCCTGCCTGTAGCTTCCCTTAATGCAGTTGTCTTGGTGAGGATSGTTACTCTGTCCTGTCATGCAGTGGCGCGTGGAGCTCTCTCCAGCTTGACCATTGCTTGGACTCCAAAACTTGAAGATGCCTTTTGGTTCTGAGTACAAACAAGAGAGGTTAATGGCCAGTAGTTCCCACTGCAGGAAGGTCAGTAGCCAGTCGAAGCTGTGTAGCGGTACGTAGGATGCTGTGTGTTATCCATTCCAGCGTGAGGTCACTCCATTATTTAGACATGACCGTGCCATTCAGTAGGACGGACTGTATTGTGGATTTTCAGTTTTAGCTAGAAGGCTGTTTTCTCAAGCTCCTCTCGATCCACTTGTGGTTTAAACACTGTAAGTCATTGTTTTCCAGTTACACTGCATTGCTTATGTTTAGTAAAATAAAACCAGAAAAAAATCCCAGCTTTCGTCCAATGCAAACAAGCTGTATAGTTCCAGTTCTCTTAAGCAGAAAATAAAGCCCTCTCCAATTAAACATTTCAAGAGCTCTGGTATTGATTATTTCTCCTCCTCTGACTGTAGAGGTCCTGTGGCTTCTATTAGAACAAATGCAAACCTCTGCAGTATGTGCTGAGGTGGCTATAGCTGATGTTTTTTTCATCATAAAATGGAAGTGTGATTTGTATTAAGAAAACTCTCTTTATTCTCAAAATTTCTCTGTCTTAAGCTGTAACCTGATATCCTTAATTCTCTTTCATGGTTGGGTTTTCCTGTTTTGCATTGAGTTGGTGCCTCATTCCATAAGTACTATTTAAATTGTGGTATAAGGTGTTACTTCAGGTAAGGTAAAAACAGTACTTCTGGCTCTCTAGTGCAATTCAATAACTATTTCTTCCCTCTTTTCAGTTTTGCAAATTTGGATGTTCCATTTATTGTATGAAATCAGCCATTACTGAGAGTGACTCTGCAGCATGTGTTTTTTCTAAAAACTCCCATCTTTCTTAGAACTGGGGAAAAGCAACATCTCTTAAATACTCTCTACGATTAAGGTGATAGCCTAAAAAAACCCAGACACCTGAATACGGTTTGCATTTCTGCTTCTGCTTTTACCTTTGCTAGTTATGCTGGGTAAATGGAAGGCTCTCGTGCATCAGATAAAAGTTGGTTTCCGTAGCAACTCATTGATTAAAAAAAGAAGAAGAAGAAAAAAAATATGCTAGCTCTGGGGTGACAAGCAGGTGAAAACTTAGAAAAGGAAAATTGCCTCAAGTAACTGTGTAGCATCATGAAAGCGGGATCAAAGGTAAATAAAGGAAAGCAGAGATGTCATCTCTGTCTTGAAATGTGGCAACATAGCAAAAGTAGTGGCAGCCGAGGGTCTTCCTGACTGTACAGTCTGCTTGCTTCCCGGCCGTTCGTGCTGCAGTGGTGTGGGCCCAGCACCAGATTCCCATCTGTATCTTCATCAGAAGGTTGCAAGCACCAGGAAAGCAGGGTGGGGAGAGCCTTGGACTGCTCGTAAAACTGTGACAAGACTTCCACAATAATGAGGGAAAGAGCATGTGAGACTGCCTGCAGTGGGAGCTGTTCTTACACTGGCACAGGCGGCAGGCTTCCAGCGGGTACAGCAGTCCTGGTGGACACTGTCAGAAGATGCTGCCTTCTACAAAGTACTTGCAGATGATTGTGGATGTCCCCTTTCTCACGTGGACAGCAGACAGGATATTTGCTACCACTGAAAGTGCCTGAAAGCATAACATTTGTGAATCTGCTGTGCTGTATGCAGAGCTCCAACTAGCCACCTAATGAAGACTGGGAGAAAATAAATGCCCTTGAGGTACCCTGTTGGTGCTGCTCAAGGTGGAAACTGCACAGTAGGCCTAATGGTTCTCAGGTCTCAGCGTCTTGGGCCATGGTTGTGAATTGGCCGTACTCAGGCCCATGTGGTGCTGGTGGAAAGCTGTCCTGTGCTGCTGCCTCTCGGTGGCAGCTCATCAAAGGCCACTTTGTCCAGTGATGCAGTGGGGCTCAGCCCTGCTGCATGCTGGCAGTGGGACTCTGCTAAAGCATTTAGCAGAGCAGATGGGATCCCTGGGAGGAGGAGGATCTTCTCCCCGTGCTGGCGGGCCACGGGCTCTGCTCACGGTTTTGTTGTTGGCTATCTTGGAACTCGGGTTCTGCTCTCCTTGGAAACTCTGTTGTAGCAGGAAAGAATGAGGCTGGGAGCACACTTGGTAGAAGACATTTCCACAGGTGGAGCTGAGGTGACTCAAGTCTGTGTTTATACCTCCGGGAGCCATATTATTTTCCACTAGCATTACCCCACCTGCAGAGATGACTCAAGGCTGAGACCCCAGAGGGTCGGTCATGCCTGCCGCAACCCATTAATGTGCGGCAGAGCTTCAAGGGAAGCAGCCCTTGGTGAAACAAGCCTTGCGTTGTGGTTTCCTGCAGCAGCAGTTGAGGGTGCACCTGGCTGGGCTGGTCGCTGGTAGCTCCCCCCGCCGTGCTCCCGCAAGCAATGCTGTGCTGCGAAGTTCTCTGCTCTGTATGCATAGAGCAGCTGCTATCTCAGACCAGCAGGATTTGGGAAAGAGCTAATTGATACCTGGACTATGGACTGCTCTCTTGCACCTTCAGGTGCAGGATTGGCATTTCTGCTCTTCAGGGGTCTTATGATGAGGTGTTTTTTCCACATTTGCTCTCTTTCAGCTGGTAGTATTTCTTGCCTTTAAGAGCAGGGATTTTCAGAGCAGGAAGGCTATGATGAGATTAGGAGGAGGGGTGTACAACTGGTTCAGACGTGCTAGCAAAGCAAGATGAGCAGGTGAGCTAGGAAACTGCCTGTCTTTGAGTGCCTCTCTGCTGAAAACCCTGCTGACTGCTGCTGCGGGAATGGCTTTCGTGTTGCTGCTTCTCCTTTTCCCTTGGCTGGTATCTCTCCCATTACAGCCTTGGTTTGGGGTCTTCTTCCCTTTGAGAGAGAGAAACCTGAGTACAAATGAGCAGTGTAAAAGCAGTGGTATTTGCGTCACTGCCCTCCCCACCGTGAGCGAGCAGGCCCCCTTCACCGCTGGGGTGTGTGCGGAGCAGGAGCAGGTCCAGCCTGAAAAGGCCGGGACAGCTTTTGGGGAGGATTGGGTCCCTTTGCTCAGGCCCAGGCTGAGCTCCAGAAGAGCGTAGGGATGCGCCTGGGGCACAGGTGAGCGATGCGATGTCGATGAGACSTCTCCTGAAGCTCTGTGGGTGGAGCAAGCGACTGCAGGGGAGCATTAAAGCAGCCTGCTTCTCCTGCTGAGCACATCTGCATCCTCTGTCCTGTTTTCACTTGATCTTTTCTTTGTAGGGGTCATAAACTGAGAGCTTCATGGGTCTCCTGTCCTTTTGCTGGGGAACACGGGCTTGCTGCTGCCCTCAGTGAAGTAACCTGATCTGGCATGGCATCATGGCCTGGATTCGGGTCCCTTCCCTTCCTGGTGCCGTTCCCGGGCGAGCTGTGGGTTAGCAGCACAGTTCTCTGGCTAGCCTAGTCCTGCAGGGGACTCTGGCTCTGTATTCGAAGCGTGCATCAGCCCTTGGCCTCGGTCTCTGAACCAGTGACACTGACAGTAACCACTTCTGACTGTAGCGTGTTTGAAGCCTTCACTTCTCCAGAAGGATCATTTAAGGGATTTCTTCTGGTTTCTCTCCAGGCCTAAGGAGGAGGCTGTCACATCCCTGGAGATCAAGAGTCAGACTGGAGGCTGGTCATGGGCCGTTAGAGAGCTGCTGCTCTCTTCCCGTGCACAGAGGTCCTTTCCACCAGCTCTCTCTGCCAGCGATGTTCATGGCTGTTCTGTAGCAGGTTAAATGTCCCGCACTGCACTAAAATATGTAGTTCAATTAAAAGAAGCCCCCTTTATGACCGTCAGGGCCATGCTGAGCCCACAAGAAAAGTGAAGGTGGCTGTGGCCCGTTCCCAGCCGTTCTCCTTCCAGTGGGCCCTTCGCACGGGGACAGGCAGTGGCCACCTACTCCATCTCAGTGCAGACTATTCTGCATGCACTGAAAGCATGGCATTCTCAGCCACCTGCCTGGCAAGTGCAGCTGGGTGCACCGTGGAGCGATGGACCGAGCGATGTCCTCGTTAGTAGACCAAAGTCCAAATGAGATTAAGTAGAATGGTGAAGTTGGTACAAGAGTCTGGTAATACTCCAGTGGAAGGAGAGAAAAGCTGAAATGGCTCTCGTTGGATATGTTATCAAGTGACTCAATCCTGAGACATTAATTTTTACAAAGGCTTTATAAAAATTGCATTTTCTGGGGAAAAAACAGTAGAAATAATCCACAGTCTGTTTAATGAAGTATCTTTAGATGGGCTAGAGGGGGGCCAGGTGATCTCAGCGTGGAGGCCAGGATTAGCATTAAGGCAAAGAGAAATGAATTGCCAACAGGAGCRAGCAAAGGTCAGGATGTGCTGCTGGTGCCTGCACTGCTGTTTCCAGCTGTGTGGTCCAGCCTGGAAAGCGGAGAAGTGCTGGTGAAGTGGCTGAGGGAGTCGGGGTTCCTGGAGACCTGGAAAGAGGGTGGGATCTCTCCGCTGAGGGGGGGGCCAAAGCAGCAGAGCTGCTCTGCCTTGTTCCCGAGCGAGGCCCAGAGCTCGGTGTCTGGAGCAATGCCCAGCACAGCAGGTTCTGCTATCGTGTCCGTGAGCAGGGCCACGCGTTGGGGTGGGCAGCTCTACTTCAACATGGTGCTGACAAGTCTCAAGGGACAAAGGTAGGGAGAAAAAAGTTGTCCTTCAGGCAGTGGGAAGTGGGATCTAGAGGGGCAAATGGACATACCAGAATGGGTTTAACTGCTGTTCCCACCAGAAAAGCAGAGTAGGACTCAGTGGCTCCACTGGGGAATGCGATTTTTTTTTTTTTTTTGCTCTGTCTAATCTCTGTTACTGAAATTCTTGATCCTTCAGACCCTTTTCTCCAGGGATGTCACAACTGCAGTGAAATCCTGTTAGAATGGTCCTATCTTTGCATCCCTGCAAGCCTGCTTTGCTGCTTTGTCATGCTGCCTGATGTCTCTCTGCATTCAATTAATGCTTATGCTAAGTTGTCTGACTAATCCTTCATGTTATGATTGCTGCTTACGCTCTCCTGGTCTCTAATGCTTTTTTCTCTTACCCTGACAGAGGCAGTGGTACAGAAAGACTTCTGGGGGAGGCAAAGTTGGGCTTGGAGAGTCCAGCTGAAGTTGGAACTTGCAGCACTGGGACTCCATAAACTTTGCACTGAGACAATTGCTCATTTGCCTGGTGTGATACACGTGTGTGTGCAAAGGCACCTCTGCGCTTTGTGAGCCATATCTGATACAGGTGAGGGAACAGGTTGCTCAGACTGCAAATTTTGCAGGAAGGAGCAATATCCCCGTTAGATGTTTGCATGGTTTTCTGCTCTGTGGGTGCCTGGACCTCTAGGTGCAGCTGTTGTACAAAGCAGGAAGGAGACGCGTCTTTCCCCCTCATTCCCTCCAGGGCCATTTTGTGAAAGCTGCCTCTCGGCGTGGCATCTGCCCAGGGACTGTCTCRTGCTTCCAGAAGTTCTGCAAACATAACCTTAATTGGATCATCAACTGGATCTAATTTGCAGAGTGTGCCTCCCCTCCGTGTTTCATTATGGGTTTGGGCAGCCGAGCGGCATGCACGCCGCTGCCAGCTGCGGGAGAGCTGCTGGCAGCTTCCAAGGACGACACTGGAGCATTTAGCTCTGCTGTAATGAACTTTCCTGCTAATTATTTTTAGGCACTCCCAACTTAAATAAGAGGCATCCTTCATTGCCAAGCCAGTGCCGCGGCCTGGCTGGAAGGGGCCGGGTTGCCGAGTCTCTGCGGTGCAGCACTGGGCATTGAGAGCTTGTCCCTGCGTGGCCGGAGGAGTTTGGGAATGGGCGCAAGGGTTTGTGCGAGGCCCTTCTAGGGGAGTGGAGGGAGCGCAGGCCTTGGAATGGGGAAAAATTTGCCATATTCCTCTGTGCATTTAGTGAGGTGTCTGAAAAGGGGATAACTGAGCCAGAGGGCAGGCCTGGAGAGCACTCATGGTTTCTGCAGGATCGTGTTCCCCTTGGGGGTGATTTTGCAGACTTCTGCTGGAAAGGCGGTAGCTGCGCTCACAGAGCAGAGGCCCCCGTGGGAAGTCCTGGCCCACCAGGCGATGGGTTTGGGGCACTCGGCAGCAGGGCTTTCGCCGGTGCCCTGGGCTTGCGAGCTGCTAGGAGGGTTAAATGGTTTATCTGCATGAAGTCAAGGGGGGATGGGGGCAGACTGCAGCTTCATGGCAAATCCCAGCTGATCCTGACCCTTCCAGGTCCACTGTGCTTTCCTTTCTTCTGCTGTGGTGAATTATGAGAGAGCAAGTAAGTTGTAGGGGCTCCTGTGTGCGTGGAGCCCAAAGCAGGAGATAGAAATTGGCTTCAAAATGCAGCGGAGGCAGGATTCCTTTGRGCATCTTCCGTCTCTGATCTCTGCCCACGCGAGCAGCAGGAAGCCACCTGAGCAGGGAGCTTGCAGCGATCTGGGCCTCCTGGCTCCTCTATAATGGATGGGTGAGCATGCTTTATTCACGTTCACCAGCACAGGCTAGTATGTAGGTCACCATTTCCATGAAAGGTCTCAGAGAACATTTAAACATGACAAAGAGCCCAGGGCTCGATGGCCTTCGCGTCACCTGAGCGAGGTCCCCTTGTCCCCGTTACGGGTCCAGCCTTCCTCTGCTTGCCCTGAGGCTCGTGTGAGCCCGGCTCGTGGGCTGACGGTCCTCCTCTCCCCCCAGCCCCGGGCCGATGGTAAGAGGCCTTTTGTTCTTGGGAGGTCGCGTGACTTGCCAACATAGCTTTAATTTTTTATTTATTTATTTTATTTTTTTAAGCAGCCCCTTTTCTGTCCCAAACACATCACTGCCACATTCCTTTATGTAGTTTTGCTTCCAGAGGGATGTGGGCAGGAGGACAGCGATGGATGAATAATCTATGGCTGCTCGTCGCCGGGATTGTCCTGCTCCGGCCCCTCTCCCTGGCTGTTCCAACACGTGAAATGCACAGGCAGGGGGCGAACAGATCCTCGGACTAACACCCTCTTCTCTTAGAGGTGGCCTGTGTCCTGCAGGAAGGTTTGGTTTCCTCATGGCTTGGGGCACTGGGTTTTGCTGTGGGTTTGGTCTGCAGTTTACTGGTCCGGTTCCCCATGTCCCGTCCCCAGGGGGGCTGCAGTGCCCTTTTGGGAGGCGAGTCAGGCATGGCAAGCAGAGCGGCAGCAGGGCAGCTGCCCTCCCCGACGTGGGACTGGGCTCGCACGAGCCGCCTGTCCGACCGTGGACTCGGAGGCGTTCGGGAAGGGCACTGGCCACTCTTCCTCCCCTCCACAGCAGCCAGCCGGCGGGGAACGATCCGCTCCTCTTCATTACAGATAAAGAAGTCATAAAGTTTTCCAGCTTCCAGCAGATTTTCCTGGTGGGTTGTTTATTTTTTTCCCCTTGTTCTTAAAGCGACTGTAGTGATTAATCACCGCTTGCTCTGCTCATTGCGCTTTCTCGCCAGCCCCAGTGAATTGACAGGAGTGACGGGAGCTGCAGGACACCCAGAGTCAGGACTCTGCCTGCTTCGCTTTTCACTGAGCCAATTAGTGCCTGTTCTTACGGTTTTCAGTTGGCCCATTAAACCTGCTACCTTCAAACAAATATTTCAAAATTTGCAGCACTGGGAAAAAAAAAATAGCTGGGAAGGATCATTCTGTTTGGGGAGGGCTGAGGCGGTGCTTGCCGGCCTGCCCGCTTGTCGAATGCGGTGGACGTGTGCCCCGCAAAGCTGGGCATGCACCATTGCGGGGGACCGAGGACCACGGTCCGTCAGCACCTTACACATTTGCTATAAAAATAAGACTATTGAATAAATGCATGACGGTAATAAACTGCTATAGCTCGTCTGTGTGTTTTCCAGGAGTCTGACATAGACTACCCAGCACGAGACGCTCAGGGCGCATGAGGCTCGGCAGAGAAAGATCCTGCTTGCTTCGGTTGTGATAACATTTTAATTTCTTCCAGTTCCTTCTTTTCTTCTCTCATTCCCCTCCATGTACGCTGCACTTTCCTGGCCGCTGTGCTTAGAAACCGTTAGCTGGAAATGTAGGGCAGAGCAAGAGCCAGTGATTGGAGATGAAGTTAGATAAGCTGAGACCAGAAATAGGGAACTTTTTTTTTTCACCCCCTTTTTTAATAGCAGGGGTAGTTAACCACTGAAACAGCTTACCAAAGGGTGAGGTGGGGTCTCTGTGCCTTCGCGGCCGCCTCAGGTGCATGTCCGAGCTCAGCCAGCGGCTGTGGACGGGCCCGCAAGGGCTGTTCTGCTCGGGCTCGGCTGGCTCTGCCTCCGCTCCCTTGGAGAGGAGCRGCAGGGGCTTTCCGTGAGCTGCTTCCATCTAAGTGTGATGCCCCGGAGAAGTCCCTGCTGTGGACCGGGTTTCTCATCCTTGGGTTAATAAGGCTGGGTTGATAAATGGGGCTGCTCTGAACAGGGCTTTCTGCCTGGCTGCTCTTCGTGCGGGCTGCTGGCTGGCTTGCCGACATCCTCCGCTGTTTCACTACCTGGAAATCTGTTACTCCCTTGTTCCCCTTCACAAAACGAGATGCGGGAGGTGCCGCTGCAGCCCTTGGCTGTGTGGTTCCCCGTCGCTGCTGTCATCCAGCCCAGGCCCGCTGCTGCCTCCGCACTTGCCCTTTGCTCCTCACAGCAGCGCCGCCTTGCCGTAATCTACTTGGGTGCCTGAATCAGTGCAACGTCATTCGCCTCCGCTGAGGCAGCAGAGCTGGAAACTCCCCTCTGCCCTTTGCGCCTGCCGGGGTTTCTGTCCCGGGGACTGGCGGCCCGGCCCAGTGCCAGCAGCGATTTCCCGCCTTGCCGGGACGTGGGGAGACACCAATGCAAACCCTGCAGCAGTGGGGGGGGGGGAGCGTTTTGCCCCCCTTAACGAGCAGGGAATAAATAAACCTTGTGCAAGGTGGGGAATGGCTTTCCGCTGTCCGACTGGCAGCGGAGGGGCCGCGGCTTCCCCGGGCTCCACTCGGCGGCCGGACGCGACCCTGTGCGGGGCCGAGCGGGCACAGCCCGGAGCAGAGCCAGCAGAGCACTGCCTGTGCCGGCTGTAGCCGGTGCCGATGCTCCGCTGCATCCCAGGGCACTGAATCCTGACAGCCCCAGCGGTTTCCATGGCAACTCCTGAGCCTGCTGCTGCGGAGGCGGAGGAAGAGGAGGAGGAGGAGGGCTGCGTGCAGCGGGTCCTGCGCAGCACTGCTGTCTCTCCCTTCCCTGCTTGCGCTCAGGGAGAGCTCAGCGAGTTGTCAAAACACCCAAATGTTTTGGCATTATTTATTAATTCTGTGCAGCGTGTGAGAACCCTGGAAGGGCTGGCAGGGTGACTGCGACAGCAGCCGGCGTTGCAGTGCTCGTGCCGCTCCACACTGGCAGAACCTCGAGGACAGCCAGAGGGCCGGGGCTGGAGGCGAAGGGGACCAGGGCTCGGCGAGCAATACTT
Organism: Apteryx rowi; assembly: GCF_003343035.1. NCBI lineage: Eukaryota > Metazoa > Chordata > Aves > Apterygiformes > Apterygidae > Apteryx > Apteryx rowi. The sequence goes on from NW_020451074.1 coordinate 229,790, forward strand.
TTGTCATTAGTGGGCCCGGGCACTCGCATGTGTGCATGCACGTGCATGCATGCAGGTGGGGGAAGGGGTGATTCAGGCAAAGGGAGCGAGTTTGGGGCGAGTTTGTGCACTCCTGAACCCCCCCCTGCAGTTCACTTCTCTAAACCTGCCAGTCCCATGAGAGCACTTGGCCTGTACTGGCTATTCTGCCCCATTTGGAGACAATTAATCAGAGTGAGCATTGGAAATAGCCAGCAATTAGCTCACGGAGAGCCTGCAATGAGGCACCCAAGCGCTTTGTTGGGAGCTGTGTGTGTGAACAAGGCGCTGTCTGGCGCAAAAACTTAAACCCAGCCACCTGGCTTCCAGGCAGAGCTGAGCCCCTCTCCTGCTGAATGGCTCTCAAAGGCAAATGATGACCATTATCCCAATCCATAGCAGCAAATGATGCATTTCCAGCCCTCCAAGTGCAGCCGCAATTAATCAGAGTCTATTTATGGCAGGCTATTCATCAAAAGGGAAGAAATCATCAACATTGTAATGGGAGGCTTTAATGTCCACACATTCAGAAGCGAATCTCAGCAAGCTGCTTCCAATCTGCCCAAACATCTCACTGCCGTGGAGTGGGAATACATTTCCATATTAATGACCTGAGGGGCTTTTATTACTTCCAGGGAATGTGCTGCTAATGCAGAATGAGCGTGCTTGCTCCATCAGGATGAGGCCCTGGGATTCTGGGTTGTGTGGGCAAAAGCAGCATTGCTTTGAACTTGGGCAGGTGTTTCTGCATCTCCACTTGGCTCCTTCCATTACTTGAAGAAGGAGGCTGCAATTTAATGGCTTTTCAGCAATGTCACAGGGTTTATTTTCAGCCTTGGGTATTGGTTTGGTTCACGGTCTGACTGTGTCTACAACCATGAGCGCCTAGATGGTTTGCCGGGGCAAAAAGTCATGACCGTCTTTCTACATAATTCAGCAGCTGCAGCAGTTGGTTGAGTAGGTCGATTTAGCTGTTTGCTGGGTTTGGGCATGAGTAACATCTGTCACGAGGCTTATTCTTTCTTGCATCTTCTCTTCAGGGAGAGCTGTTGTGCAGTGGAGTGTTTTGTTTTGGTGAACGCTGTAGATGCTGGTATTGGAGAAGCAAAGGTAAAGAGCTGTGTGTTGCTTCTGGAGGAGAAGGTGGCAAATCTCGTGATGGTTCAGATCCCCCGCTGCTGGCGGGAGAACGTCTACCACTCCCTGCCCTGTGTCTCTGCTGAGCTGTGTGGTAGGGAATCCCTTTCACTCTCTGCTTTGCCCTGTTCCAGTGGAGGCATCTGAGTCTCACGAGCCTTCGTCTGGATGAAAGGGGTAAAAATTCTTTGCTTCTTGTGGTTTATTTATTATGCAAAGTGCTGAAAGAGCCAAACCAGCAGGAGGGGGGCTGCTAGTGCATGGATAACAAAATTACCCAAACATCAAGGCTTCCTACTGGGAGCACTTGGCGTCAAAGAAGCATTTTTATCCCTCTCCAGCAGCTGTAAATCTACAGAGCAGGAGCCAGGTTATGGTCCTCAGGGAAGCCTTAATTTGAACAAAACAACTCTGATTGTTTCTGGCGATGGGCAGGCAGAGAGGGAAACCTGTGAATTACTGGAAACTCCAGGGCCAGGTGGGGTTTACATCTTCCATGGAAGGCAAGACTAAAAATTGAGCTTGTAATGCAAAGACGTGTAGCGGAGGGGGAGGTCAGGCAGTGCTATCTATCACTTGGCTCCTTAGGATGAATTAGTTCCCTTCTCTTCCTCTCCAACCTCATCTCTTCTGGAGCATCCTTGTGGTACTGGGAGGTCTTTCCCAGGACTGTGTCTGTMTGCTCTCACTCCCTTCTGTCTTTGCAGAACCACCTGCTCCAGTTTGCCTGTGGCTTTGCAAGGCTTGCGGCAGGAGGTCGGGTCCCACGTGGGGATGTTGCTCTGCGCTGCAGTTTGGGGCGCTGGAGCAGGGGCTGCCCCGCAGCTGGGAGTCCTTTGGGAGCCCGCTCATGGAGCGGGAGCGGATGGGCCACGCAGACCGTACAGCCGCGGCTGCCAAGAGAAGCCTGTTTAGTGCTAGATGACTGTCATGGCTTTATTTGCCTGCCAGCAACTGGCCTGAGACCAGTTACCTCGTTTCAGGGCTCGCCAATCAGCTGTCGCACCCGTCCACCTGGTGCAGCGGCCATGGGGAGCTGCGCTAGGCGCTTGCTACAGCACAGGAACACTGGCACCTTCCAGCCGGGGTTCACCTCACACTGCTGCCTTGCAGCTGGCTGTCCAGACACCCTGCGTCTAGCAGCGGAGAGAAACAGGCACTTCTGGGTGACCCATTGGGCTCACTTGGGTGTCCTCTTTAGGATGGGACAGCTCGGAGGCACCAGTTGCTCTGCTGAAGGCGTCCCTAGTTATCGGGCTGTAGGTGGATGCTTTAAGCAGAGCTTGCTGTGCCTGCAGCCGGCTCCCTGGACCCTGCTCGCGCTGCGCGGCTGCTGCACGGAGGAGCCCTTCCCCTGCCGCCGCTCCCTCTCCGTCACAGCCTCCTTCCTATGCAGCACACGCGCAGCTGGGGCTGAGTCACTCGCTCCTTGCGCAGCCCTGTTTTGAGGAGCCGTTGCAATGTTTTCCCCCCRAATTCTTTCCTGTTCTTTCCTCTAAAGGCTTAGCTTTGCCAGACACAGAGGGAGTTGTGGGGAGCTGGAGAGAGTTAAGTTTTCCTGTTCCTTTCAGTGTTTGTGCCTGTGTAACAGAGCTTGATCTGGAAGCTAACAGCTTATTCACAATTTAAATCATCTTGTTTGGCCTCTGCAGAGATCTTGTCAGCCCCAGAGCTTGCTCAAAGTTTTAATCAAGACACGAGGGCTTGCTTTAAGGCTGAAAGTGCCTCCTTCTGTTTGCATCTCCCTTGGGACAGACATTTGTTCTTGGAGCTAGCTGGAAGGAAGGTAGGGGTCTCCAACCCAAGTCCTTCCTGAAGGACAGAGGTTGGAGATGCCCCTGTTCCCACAGGCTGCGCTGGAGTCATCCCTTTCGGACCACAGCCCCATGCTGCGTCCTGCTGGAGCTCCTGGTCCCAGGGCTGTCCCTGCGCCCTGTTTGGGACAGCGGCTGGCACGCCAAGTGCACTTTGGGCCTCGCTGGGCCAGCTGCCATCCAGACCCCACAGAGAGCGGTCCCTGCGCAGGCACGGGGCGGCGGGAGTCCCCGACCCAGGGGCCTTGCTCTGAGCGCGCAGGGTGGATGCATTTCACCGGTGGGGGCTGCAGTGCCGAGAAATGCAGGGAGAGCAGCAAAGCAGGGAGCAAAGCAGGGCTGGCGCTGCAGCTGGAGAGCTGTCCTTGCTCTGCGCCGGGCGGCAGCCTGCACTGGCTCCCGCTCGCGCTGCCCTCCCGCCCCGCCACCGCAGCAGGGGTGCAGACGGAGCCGTGTCTCAGGGCAGATCCTTGGTTTGGCCCGGGTCCAGCTTCTTCCCGTTCCTCCTTCCTTTGCTTCCCCTCTCCTTCCTTCTGCCTCTGCCGGCCTGCCGCAGTGCCGCTCCTCTGGTGCTGGCGCACACATCCCCGTCTGCCCTCTCTGCTGTAATTGCTCTCGACAGTCATTGATTCCAGCCCGTTTTCTGCTGCTGGTTTCTTCTCCCTTCTGCACTGGCCTTTGTCAGGTTTGCTCCGCGCTGCTGTCTCCACACGYGAATTCCTCTCGAGTATCCCAGATTTGACGATATTATGATGGCTTGATCTTTGGCACTCTGAATCCTCCTTCATCTGCCTTGGTTCATTGCCTGGGACTCTGGATTGAAATAGCAAGCCTTTTAGCAAGCGTTTTAGCAAGCACTTTTTTTTTTTTTTTTTTTTTTTTTTCTGTTGTTGCACCTTGTTGCATGAGCAGTTCTGCTCTTATTCCAGCAAACAATTTAGAGAAACAAAATGACCATCTCCTTTAACCCAAATCCACGATTCTGAGTTCTCAGCCAGCCTTAAAAATTTTGAGTAGAATAAACATCCTGCAGCCCCTGCAGGGGTGGTGGAGAGGCGAATAAGCTGCAAAGCCCCATGTCACATGCATGGGTGCTCCATTTACCCAAGTGCCTCAGAAGTAGCCACTGGTGTTTGCAGGCTGCTCGTTCCCTGTTCTGCAGTCCGGGAAGCTGAAGCAGAGGAGGAAGTGGCCTCTGAGAGCTGGGCAGAGCCTCGGGGAGAGAGGGAGGACCAGTCCTGGCTTCCCACGCCTCATCTAACCTGTCAGCCCTGCTGCCTGCCTGGGAGGTCCTGGGGGCATTTCCTAGTGGCAACGTTGAAGAAACCCTCTGCGTTTGCCTGCCCTGCCCAGGTGAGTCCCAGAGGCTGTGGACGCTTGCTGATGGCTCATGCTCATGTCACGCCCAGCCCCTCTGCGGATGCCGGACAGCCCTGCTGTGACCTCACACGGGCAGTTTCAGCTTCTCGCTCCCGGTGGAGAGAGGTACGAGGATCTGCCGCCCCACGGGCAATCCAGAGATAAGGAGCTTGGGATGAGTCCTTCCTGCTGGGTGGACAGGATCCTGGTGCTCGTGCTAATACTTTGATCCTAAATCTTGTTGCGACAGCGGTGAGCAAATCCTTGTTTCATGGGCGCTGATATTTTGGATGGTGGGAACCTGGGCTGAGAAATCGAGCCGCTAATACAAACCAGCCCAAATGCAATTAGCAGCAGTATTACAGGAGTGGTGCTGAGCTGGTGGCCCTGTGCCAGCAGCCCCTCCAATACGCCCTCGTCCCGTGACGTTTCTCTCATCTCTCTCTCGTTTCTCAAGCGCCACTATCAGCAGCAAAATAACCGAGCGAATTGGGAGGGTACATACCTCCCTCTCAATCATGTCTAAAGCCTTTATTTCGAAAGACAGCCTGCCATTAATCATTAATAGAGCATCCAGGGATGATGCTGGATTCCTAGAAGGTTTCTCTTCATCATGAGCTTCTATTAGAAAAGTTCATATTAACTCTAACGGACGGATTACACTGACAGTTCTTGGACTTTGTCTATCCACTGACCAGTGGGGCTTGCATAAGTGCTGAAACACCTTTAGAGACATTTGGAAACAGTAGATATTTTACCTTTGGAGATAGTTGAAGCTGATATTTTCAGCATCAGCATTGCACACCCTCTCCACTGATAAAAACGCTCTCAGGCCAAGGGACAAAGGGAATTGCAGGGTGCAGATGAGGTGCTGCTGAGCCCTTGGGGCTTCTGGCTGTGCTGTAAGCTCTTGCTGTGAATGTGAAGCACCTTCACTTCGCAGGGCTGTTTTTTATGCTTTACATCCAAAAGGAAAGCCAGCTCTTCAGAAGAGCCAGCAGCTCATGTGGGTTTGTGCTGCCTGCCAAAGGCCAGAGATCTTGTTGAACATAACCTCTCTGTGTCTTTCCTGTCTGTAATGTAAAACGAGGTGAATTGGTCCCCGCTCACAGCGCTGGAGCCTCTGTTTCTAGCCGCTCTGCTCCGGCCACTGCCAGTCCTGCTCCCTCCCCGAGCCGGGTGCGGGACCTGCTGGGACCTGCAGCATCCTGGAGAGCAGGAGTGCGGCAAGGGCTGTCGGTCAGCCCGGGTCTGTCCATCCTGCTGTTGGATATAAAATACACTGTGATCTGGACTTGGCTGGTGTTTTATTTCCTTGCGGAGACAAAGGCGTGATCTCTTTCAATAGGTATCTTACTGCTGCCCCGTGAGACAGGACAGCCGGGCAGCTCGTTATCCGCAGAGCTGGTGCTAAGTGCCTGCGAGGCAGACGGTGAGTCATGGCCAGGCTGTTCATTGCTCTTTTGACCAGGGAGCCAGGACCAGCCAGAACGGCCTCCGTCTTTCTGGTGTCACTGCAGGGGGGCAAGCCTGGGGCGTGAGGAGGGATGGGGATGTCCTGGGGATGAACGAGTGCCCAAGCATGTGCCAGCCCCAACATCTCCCCACACTGCTTGCGCCGCTTGTACCACTGCTGGAGCAGAACTGGGCTCTTGGCTCCGCGTGGGCTGGGGATTGCTCGCTTGCCACCGATGCTCCTGCTGGGCTCTACCCAGGCTGCACCTGGACCCTCCTCGGGCTCGGCAGGACTCTCGGCGCCGCTGCCACCGGCCCCTCGTGCCGGCCCCCCGGCTCTGCCGAAGCGCCGCTGGGCTCGGCGGAGGGGTGGCGGAGGCCGGCTGGCTGGATGCAGCACGAGGCCTGCCAGAGTACCTGCTCTTATATAAAATATTCCCTCTTGTGAGTTATAAATAGTGCAAGATGTGACTGCAGTGAAATCACTTTTAATATAAAGTAATGAGAAGAGGAGGAATGCAGGCAGGAAATATCACTGCTGCTGGATCAACCTGGATTTAGCTCTGAAATTAAACAGCCTTGGGGGATCCCAGGATAAATAAAGGTGAACAAATAGCTCCAAAGAAGAGAGAGCATCAAGGTTGGGCCCACAGAGCAAGGCAGCGGGGGTCTGTTGGTCTGGCTGCTATTTATATAAATAATCGGACTCTCTGGAGGGCAGCAGCTGAGTGCTTGCCCCTAAAATGAATTAAAATCATGCCTTCATCGTGCTGCAGGGTGGCACACGGGCTTGCTCAGCATGCTTTCCCTGTGCTGCTGGCTGCTGGCCCGGAGCTGGTTCAGGCTCGCAGCAGCGGGCAGAGCTTAGCCAGGCAGAGCACGGGCTGTCTCCTGCCCCAGAGGCTGCCAGCATGCTCCCGCGTCCCGCTCGCATGGCCTGGCTGGGCCCCGCTGGCTTCTGAGCGCTCCTGGGCTTGGAGGCTCAGGGGGCTTCAACCTGCCACGAAGACGGGTTGCACAACAGGAGCGGCAGAAATCAGACATGTGGCTCAGCCGTGGCCTGGCGAGGAGAGCGAGGGGAGGCCGACGCCAGCTGCACATGGGGGAAGAGTCCTGAGTGCGGCTTTCAGCTTGGAGAGATGAAGAGCTTCGTGTCACCAGCTGAACCACATCTGCCTGCAGGCAGCTGTCCTGTAGCAGAAATGCACGTGTGAACTTCCTCTGGAGGTGGTTGGAGCATCCCTCCTGGTCTCCCCCCCCATGGGTGCTTAACCAGGCGTGGTACTGGAGCATCTCAGTCTCGGCGTTAGAGGAAAATACTGAAAATCAGGTCCTTCTCTGAAAGCCACATGAGAYGCTGGAAAAGACAAGCTGTGGGAAATCCTAGGTGACGTCTTCTCTGGGACATAGTGCTTCAAATGACTCATCTGCAGCGCTGTTTGCACTAGCAGGAAGAGGTGTTGGAGGCCCAGGCAGGAAGCCTCACAAAGTCGGTGCATCCCACGGGGCAGTGACCACTCAGCTATGAGATCTTGAGCAAGCCACTTCTTGTGACTTGAATTTCCATGTTTTGAGATTTTGGTGCATCAAACAGGACCATCCAAACTCCAGTTAGAGCAACAAGGTGCAGAAAAACATTATTACAGTATGGAAAGATTTAGAGAGAGACTGATAGCTTAAGAGCTTTCATGAAGGACCTGACACCAGGAAGCAAACAATTGAAACCATTTAGCTACCTTCTTAATCATGTAAGATTCAAGTGACAATTATGAAACCTCCAGATGCAGCATTCCTGCAGGAGGAGCAGAAAGAAATAAAAGAAAAGGCGGACACTCCATGTAACAAGCAAGAGAATTTTGGATGGGGACAAAAAGCAGCCAGAGGAAGCAGGACTAAGTGAGGGCTTAATCACCTCAATCTGGGGCTGGATTCATTATTATGGCTCTCATGGAAAACATCTATTCAAGGGCTAGACAAAGGAAACGGAATATAATCAGGAGCCAATGTGTTGAGCAGTGTTCCAACACAAACAGCATCTTCAGAGATGAAAGAACAATTTACAAAACAAAGATATGTCAATTCTTCCATCTGATAAGAACCCAACAATAGGTATTTACCCACTAATGAACACACAAAGCAGCTGTGAAGGGAATCTTAATGATGAGCAAGAAGGTAAAATCCTGCCCACGAATGCACAGGCCTCAGCTGCCGTCAGCAAATCTCAGCGCTCAGCAACATCTGGAAGGAGAGGGCTTTTTCTTCGCCTGCTGTGCACTGACTGCTAACCCATGTGAGTGAGTGAGCGCTCTGTGCAGCGTCTGGCTGAGGTGCTCCCTGGACACGTGCCCCGCTCAGCCACGAGTATCATGGATTTGGGAATGCTCAGGACTGGCAGTTTGAAGGGACCGGGGGGGGGGCAGGCAGATAACTCTTGAAACATCGCTTGGCTGCATCCGTGGGCTCCCCATGTCCAGCTGCTCTGGGGCAGAGACCCCTTCCTAACCGTGGTCAGCGCCTGCTTTGCATTCCTGCCACGTGTGAACAAGTTGGAGCTGGAATGCTAAATCTCACCTTGCCCTTCCCTGCGGAGCCTGGTCTTTCCCTTTGATGTCCAAGGCGTGCTGCTGGCACGGTGCTCCTGCTACCCAGCTGCACCAGATTAATCATTTATTCCTTCACATCTCCACCAGCGGCGGAAAGGATGGGCTTGATGCTGGGAGGCGAGTGGTGGAGCAGGGCTGGGGGAAGGCACTGTGAAAACATCCGCAGCAGAACAGGCTGGGGAGGAAGCGCAGCGCCCAGGAACGGGGCACAGGCAGGAAGTTTCCTGAGCCCCTGAATGCCGCAGTCTGCCCAAAGGGGCTCCGCGCGGGCACGGTCCTCCTAGAGGGGGTTCAGGCCTCCTTGGCTCCGGAGGCATTCCCCCCACACACACAGTGCACAGGCGATTTATGGCCCACGCTTCATCTCCTTCTGCTTTAGGAAATAGAATAATGCGCCAATATTGCATGGTATTTTAAAGAAATGGGGGGAAAAACAGTGCTCAGAATTACAGCTGGCTCTTTCACACCAAAATATTGCTGGCCCCTGCTGAGAAAATTAGTTGCCTTATAATTAACTTAGAATTATATTGGCAATAAATATGTAATTATATTTGTACTAATATGGGTGGCTTGCGATTACAAATGGCATTTAGCAAACTAAATGAATCAGTGAAAAGTCCATCAGCATCCTGTTTCCTGATGGTTGACAATTTTTATGCATTTYTGAGAGTAAATAAAACACGTGGACACCACTTTTCGGCATCCTACATCTGCCCTGGGGAGAGATGCTACCACTGCACTGAGCCTGGGTGCATGTGATGCTGGGGTGCATCCCTGGAAAGGACCCAAGGACCAAAGGTCTCCAGGAATCTGCACTGTCATTAAGTGTAGCACCTTGACGGAAACCCTGCCCTGGGGACCCAGCTGCCTCTGCCTGCAGAGCTGCGTTTGCAATAAGCCGACCRGTTATTTCTCATAGTCCCTAAGCTCGCTCCATCCCTCTGCGGGATCCTGCATATTTTTGCATGATAAACAACCACCTTTCAGTAATCCCGCCGCGGCAGCTCCTGGAGAAGCAATTCCCCTGGTGGGAGTTTGGAGTGAGCAGAGAGCTCAGACCGCTGGGCTGCTGCTGCTTCTCCGCTCCCTGCGAAGCTGCCAGGTCCTGGCTGCTTTGTGCCCAGCACAGCAGGACCCAGCGCTCCAGGGGCTCCAGTGGTGCCTGGGGAATGGGGACAGGACAAAAAGCGGCTGGTCCTTGCAGCGAGAGGAGCGCAGATCGCCTGCAGCGGTGGAAGAGCCCCGAACTTGCAGGGAGGCTCGGGCACAGAGCGCCTGGGGCAGAGCTGATGGGGCTGCATGGTCTTCACAGACCCCCACAGAGGGCAGGGGGCTCCTGAGCCTCTTAAAATCTGGTTTCAGGAATGTTTCTGCTGGTGCCAACCTCTTTTTTTTTTTTTTTTTTTTTTTGGTTTGTTTTGCATCTGAAAATCTCCACCGGGCACAGGTTGCCCTGGCAGAGGCTTCCCAAGCCTCCTCTCCTGGAGGAGAGACTGTCCTTGACTGGCATGTAGCTTCAGCAGTGCTTCCCCACCAGAGCTGCACGAGGCTCTGGAGATGGTGCAGAACATTAAACCCCGGGAGAGTTTGTTGGAGGGAGGCTGGCAGAGCTTGGTGCCAGGATGGTGATAGCAACAAAGAGCTCAGAAGGTTCATAGCCTGGATCCTGGGAAGGAGAAAGGGAGAAGGGAGGGTATGGGTGATGAATGACCCAGAGTCTGGAATTAGTCTAGGGACAGGAGATGTGATTTCAGGCGGCTTCCATCATTAAAAAGCCCTTTAATTTAGAGATGATATGTCTGTCCCATCTGGTCCCATCCAAACTACCCATCTGTTTCCTGAACCAAGGACAGAAGGGTTAATAGGGCTATAAGCTCCTTTTAATGAGCATCTTGTAGGCTGAGCATGTGCACGCTGCTCCCAGTCTCGAATGCTCCTTCCCAAATCAAATCCCGGGCACCAGGGGTAACTCCAGATTAGGACACAGTGAGAAGAGGCTGAGAGCCAGCAGCAGGAACATGCCAGGGAATGAGGGTTCAACCACCAACCCACAGGTTTTGGCCCTGGCTGGGGCCGTGCAGGGGCAGGTGTCGGAGCCGGGCAGCATAGCTGCTGCTCCTGGGCATCTCCCATGGGAAGAGCCGGTGGGGCATTCGCGGCTGGGGGGGGGGGCCAGCCCAGGCCTCCCACTCGTCCTGGGCTGCGCTCTTTCCCAGGGTGCAGTGAGCGCTCCCAGTGGGAAGCTGTTTCCAGAAACAACCACATTTCACAAAGCAACATCCCCAGGACTGCAGTGCTTCCATGAATGGCATGGGGCTACTTGTATATTTATGGCGTCACGATCCCATCGCACAGCCTGCGTAGCAGCACTTGAATTCATTGCCTCGCCTCCTGCCAGGGCTGCGAACGGCTCCGGGCACCACCCCAGCTTCCAGACCAAATTCTGCTGGGCTAGAAGTGGCTGCTGGTGCTGTCGGACCTGCCACCACGCAGCCCTCGCTCCCTGGGCCAGATGGGGCCCATCTGGCCAAGATGAAGGCAGCTGGGGGAACCCCAACCAGCTCTTGGTCGGCGGGGTGCTCCTCGAACCCCTGTGAGCCCTCCCTCCACGGGGTGATCCTCAAACCCCTGCCAACAGGAGCAAAACACCAGCTCGCAAGGTGGGAGGAGGTGAGCTGCGACTCAGGCGCTGGCAGAGATGCCCGGCGCCCCGGGAAGGGAGCAGCACGGGGGCCGGCGTGCAGCCCGCCGGCGCTCCTCTGCAACGTGGCTGCTCCTGTCAGCGAGGCGGGGACAAGCGGCAGTGGATTTCCCCTGACATCTGCTGGGAAACAGCTTTGTGGGATTCCCCTCCTCCCCGCAACGAGGGGAAGCACATGGTAGCGGGAAAAGGGCAGGAAAGCAGAGCGGGGGGGGGGGGGAGAAAGGCCTTGAAGGACCTGCGGGAGAAGGCTTTCCCAGGACACCCCTCCCTTCAGCATCCCGCTTCCCTCCCCTGCGCCAACACCCCGTCCAGCTATTGTCTCGCAGGTTATTGCTCACTGCAAATTAATGAAGGCGCAAACCCGCTCTGCATGGATGCGGTGCCACTTCTTGCATCTTTGGGAGCCTTTGGGAAGCGCGCAGCATTAATTCAGTCTGTAATTGAGACTTTTCTGGCAGTGAAAGCACCCCGTCCTTCCCCAGTTAATGCGCGTCCTGGTGCAGAGGGGAGGCGCTGATGGGGGAAAGGAGAGGGTTTAGCACCGCAGGGGGATTCCCGCCAGCCAGGGCCTCCTCACTGCCGCTGCACCTGTCGAGCGCTGGCGTGCTCGGAGCAGCAGCTCTCCTGGTGCTGCAGAGGGGCCACAAAGGATGCGCTCTCCTCTCGCCAGCGCGGCCCCATCTCTGCTGCCAGGGCAGAGAAGGGGTTGGTGCCTGGCCGGTCCCCCCCACGCTGCATCTTGCTTTTCTGCTCTGTACAGGCTTGCAGACCGTCCTCAGGTATTCAGGGATGCTCTAGGAAAACCAACACGTGCGTGCATGCGCACGGTGCAGCGATCGGGTGGAAGGGGACTGCGCCACCCGGGTGCCCCGAGCCAGCCCGGGGGCTGCCAGGGCTTGCATACACGACGCACGCGCAGTCAGGCGGCAGGACGCCCAGAGACGGCGTGAGCGCAGCGACCGCGTGTGTGCAAACACCGCGAGCTGTGCCAGCCCCTTCCCTATCCAGCAGGGAGGGAAGCGGTTCCAGATATAAGTGGATCAGCTGCAGGCTGACAGGTTAAATATATGTTTGCAAAAACCCAGAGCAAGGAGGTGTCTACGCGGGGAGCGAGCGTTGCCTCCGAACATCTGCCTGGGAAGCTCCGGCGGCAGCGGCAGACACCAGTGTCGGGATGATGGATGGGAAATGGCTGGGGGCAGCAGAGACGGAGCAAAGGGGCCGGGACACAGGGCCCCGCTCCCCCCGTGCGCGGGGACAGCCCCGTTGGCCAGACTCCCGGCCCCATGCCAGCAGGGCCCCTAGCACAGCCCTTCTTTCAAACACCCCATCTTTGCCCTGATTCTTCTCCCTTCCTCCGGAAAATCAAGTCTGCAACTCCCCTAGAAACACAGCAGCCCTGCTCGCTTTGGCAGTTGAGGTTTGTCACCCCCAGCTGACGCACAGCAGGGGCTGAGACCCCTGTGGATAGTCCACATCCCACCCCGGGGCCAGAGAGCCCCTGCCCGGCTGCTTCCTTTGCTCCCACTCGCCCCCATCACACTGCAGCCCAGCTCCTGCTGTCATGGCCGACACCGGTAGCTAATTTTAGAGTGTATTTATTAACATTTTAACATAAAACGTGCATGAAATATTCACCCGGTGTGACAATGCACTTTATCACAAGGGAAGCCTTAAATATTTAAGAGGTATTTTGCAGCCTCAGTGGCAGGAAGCATTTGCATCTGACTCACAGCACAACACTTAAGATTTGAGTGCAGCTGATCCCTGCTGCAGTTTTTAGTTACGTGCCCCATCCTCGGTGCACCAGGCCAAGAGGTGTTTTCACCCCCCGCACCGGGGAGTTGCTCTTCTGCAGGCAGGTTTCTGCTAAAGCGCTGCTTTCCAGGCTGCTTTTGCCTCCCGCCCAGTAGCAGGAGCAAGCTCCTCTTCCGTTTCCATGCCGTTTTTCTCTCCTAGCCACCTGCCCCAGCTGCCAAAGGCCTGGCGGGAGTAGGCTAAAGCACCACGGATGGAGGGCAGCTTCGTGTCCCATTAGGTGAGCAGAGGAAGTAGCCTAATCTTACTTTCTTTACTCCAAGTCCCAAGAGCATGGAAATTTAAGGAGCAACTAGAACAGACACACRGCTTAACAGAAACCTAAACAGACCGTGAAACTCCTCATCCACAATCCTATTAGAGGAGCAGTGTCGTGTAGAAGAAGCCTAAGTTCTCAGTGCAGCAAACCAGGAGAGGGATGAGAGGCTACAAAGCCCTTTAGAAGAACCTCTTAGAAGAGCTTCTGGTGGATCAGAGTAAACCAGCACCACGTTCTGCTGTGTCGTGAGAATAATTTGTGCCTAAAGCTGCCAGATTAGCAAGGTGTTGAGTGGAGTTTTTAGACCATTACAGTTCTGAGCCTGTCGAGCTGCTGTCAGAGAGGAGGTGAGGTTTGATCCAGCCGAGCTTCGGGGCTGGGTAGGCGCGCGCATCTCCCCGCAGGTCTGGGGCACCGGCCCGCAGCCGAGGGAGATGCATTCCTCACCTTGCCGCAGCAGGACGCACAGCCGCTGGGACGAGGCATTGGCAGGCAGCTCGCGGCTGAGCGGCCACTGGAGAAGCAGCTGCCGAACACCTCCTGGGAGGCGTAGGTCAAGTAGAGGAAGCCATCCTCGTCCTTGTGGTCGCGGTACAGCTCCTGCATGGTGGCCGTCATGTTGGGCAGCCCTCTGTTGTTCACCAGCAGGTAGAAGGTCTGGGAAGAGGCCAGGCACAGACGCGTCCTGGCAGGAGGAGGGAGAAGGCAACACGCGGGTGAGTATTTCGTGGGGAGAAGCTGACCGCACCAGCCCCGCAGCAGCGGGGCCATCTGGAAGGGCATCTCAGGGGCTGCACAGAGACTTTGCAAAGCTGGAGCAGCTGGCACCGTGCTTGGCACTGCACTCCTGTCCGTAGGACTGGGCTCCAGCAGCTGCCCCCTGGATTCAGCAGGCTGGGCGTTCCCTGGAAAAGTGCCATCCCCGCTCCCAGCCTCTCCCAAAGATCACTAACCACCACTGCTACCAAGTGCTGCTTGTTTGCATTGCTGCTAATAGCCCATCTCTAATGGGCTGTTCAGCTGCGCTCATGCAGACAGCAGCACAGCAGAGGAGCCAGGCTGGCGGGAGCCCTGGGAACAAGGCTGACCRTCACCTTCTGTCCCAGCAAGGACAAGGGATTTCTGCCAGGAGGGTCCCCGCGTGGCTGCTCTTTGCTTGCAGCCTGGCACCCCTCAGGTTGGTCTAAACACTTGCCCACCAGGAGGGCAAATGCCTAAAGCAGCTGAAACCAGCTTCCCCGTGGAGCCGTTTTGAGGGCTCAGCTGCACCTGGGCTGGGCATTTGCAGCAGGTTGGTGCTGCAGAGGAACAAGCCCTTTTGCGGGGAGCGCAGGGAAAGAGCCAGACCCCCTCCCCAAGCAAGATAGGTGCTGCCACGCTGCTCGCGCCTTACCGCAGGGTGACGGCAAACTGGGACAGCGGCAGGTCCTGGGACACCAGAAACTTGGTCCTGCTCAAGGGGGGCAAGTTCTTCTCCTTCTGGTAGCGCTCCACCACCACCTGCACCAGGGCAGAGAGGCTGGAGGGATCAGGGGGATGGGGGACCCCGGGGCCAGTGACCACGGCAGGAGCCTCCGGGGAGGGGAGATGCTTTGTGGCCTTCAGAGTCAAGGCATGGACTCTTCAGCAGAGACATTTGCAGATCATCTTTTAACTACTGGAGCTTTTTTGGAGGGGGGAAGGGAGGGGGAACAGCACATTCTTCAGCTGCTGTCCCTCAGCCATGCTCGAGGGGACACAGGCTTCAGCATGGGCAGGTGCCCATTTGAGTGGACGCCCTGCCAGAAACGGGACGGCAGCCAAAGTCAGGGGACTTGGCCGGTGCCCACCGCACTGCTGCAGGCGCTGGCAGCAGGGCAATTTTGAGGAGGGTTTTTGAGTTTGCAAGCAAGGGGAGACCCCCATGCTCAGGCAGCTGCTCAGAGTCACAGCTGCAAAGAGAGCAGGACAGAGCCCTTACCGGGATCTTGTTGGGGTATTTTATCCGGATCTCTGTCACTTCATGCATCCTAGTGGCTGCAAAAGAGAAAGATGGAGAGTGAACAGAGCCCGACGCCCGCTCCGCTCTGCGGCAGGGCTTGCTGTCCCGGGGACGCACCGAGGCTCTTCCTCTGCTTGAAGGGGCGAGCACTGCCCTCCACCCGCTGCATCTCCCAGCACAAGCAGGACCCAGCCCTGCCGAGGGCTGCACCTGGCAGCTGATATAGGCTTGTGCCCACCTGGGCTGGGGAGGAGGAGCCAGGCGGATCCCCAGCTTCCTGGTGGAGCAGCCGCCTTTTCCCCCAGCTGGGACGGGAATGGGGTTTGGAGTGAGTCTGGCCGCCTTGGTGCCAGCGTGGGGCTTTTTCACAGGGTTTCCCTGTAAGCCAGCTGCGCGGATGCCGGGATGCGATGGCGCAAGGAGCGGCAGAGCCCGTGCCAGCCGCTGCTCTGGGAGGCCAAGGGATTCGTGGGGGATGTGGGGTCTCAGGGGCCCCTGCCTGCCCAGGGAGCAGTAAGCATGCCTTATCGCGACAGCAAGCATGCCTTATCACGACGGTTCAATTCCTTCACTCTCCCCGTTCGGTTTAGCGAGGGGCCTGGGTCAGGCGGGATCCCCCCAAGCCGCCGCTGAGCCGGCTCCTTCGTGTGCTGCAGGGCTATTTGGGAGCGCAGCAGCTTCTGCAAGTGGGCCAGACCCGCCGCGCTGCTTAGYCCCCGTTTGTCCTTCCTCTAGGCTGATCCCGCAGCAGCATGTGCGAGAGCCACAGTGTCCAGCCCTCCGCGCGCAGCACCGCTCGGAGCAGGGAGGAGGCAACGGCAGCCCGGAGTGCAGAGAGGCGCCGGAGGCTCCAACTGCCTCGTTTAGAGCCGCTCGTTGCACCAGGGGCTGTTTGCAGCTGCCGGGGGAAGGCAACGGCTCCGGAGGAGCTGCTGATGGGAGCAGCCCGGCCCCGGGTGCGTTCCTGGCCCCAGAGGCGCTTCCCGGCACCGGCGGCATTCCTGGCACCGGCAGCACTTCCTGGCCCTGGAGGCACTTCCCAGCCCTGGTGGTACTTCCCAGCCGGAGCCGCATGGGATGAAACCCAGAGCGGGTCCGCCCGCATTGGCCGGSCTGGGGCTGGGGCCGGTGCCAGGCGTCCGGACTGAGCAGCTTCCCCGTGACGGACGGGAATGCTGAGCCGCCCCAGCAYGGCGGTGCACAGCCAAGGACAATCCGCCATCCCATTTTTTTTTTGATGTGTTTCATATACATATTTAATATATTTTGCTGTTCTGCAATATATTAAACTGTATTACTTTGCCATAAAAAATCCCTCAGACATGCTCATCACTGGTTTGGAAAATTACATTAGCAATATATATTCCATCTGTGTAGCAAGTTAGGCCATTATAAATTTATACCCCTAATAAATTGAATTCTTGAAACTTTGCGTGGGATCCAAAGTGGAGGTTCACAGAGGAAAGGGGCATTTTCATTCCAGATGATTTCTGAACAATAAACTGATAAATATTAAAGTGTCTCTCAGTTTGCTAATAAAACGAATCGATTACTATTCACTGACTTAATTCTCTTTCCAGGCAGGAGCTAATTGCTTTTCTGAGAGCAAAAAAAAGTTGTGGATTTTTTTTAAAAAAAAAAGTCTATCTCCATTTTAAATTAGTTCATTAACAGCAAACATTTATTATTTATCAGTTTAATTTCCAAATATTGCTGTGATATCGGGCTGGACTCCGGAATCCCAGGTCTTCATGGAAATGTGATGCTTTCATTAGCATCAACTAATTAATTAAAGATGAAGGGAAATTGCTTTTCCTGGTAGGCGGCAGCTTTCCAAGGCCAAGCAGGGAACGGTCCTCGTCCGCCTAGAAACGGCCTTCGCCCCGGTGCCACCCCTTCACCAAAATGGGGCTTATATCCACTGAATCTTCCCTGTGGGAGCCGGCAACCCTCCCCCGGACTGCGGCTGCGTCGGAAGGAGCCCCGAGCTTCCAGAAATGCTAATTTCCTCGGAGAGCAAACATTGCCAGAATAATCCAAATAAGACAAAATAACAAATGCCGGCACCGGGATGCGGGGGGAGGCGGAGGCAAAATTTATATCAGCAGCTTCCCCGGCTGCCGGCTGGGCTCATCTGCATTCCCACCTTCCCCACTCGGGGCCCTCCCGGAGCAAATTGCAGCTGAAACTCATAAATAAATCCTCTTCTGCACAAGTTAAGTTTTATTCATAGCTCATTTTGTGACATACTGGAATGAAAAAATATATATATCCTCCCAGATTTATCTTTAATCTCACGGTAAATATTAAAGGGGGGGGGGACTGCAGCCCCACGCTGTAGCTGGGCRGCACCGCGGGAAAGCCGGAAGCGCCGGGGCTCCCAGCACTATCTGCAACACTCATCCAGGAGCTGCTCCGTGCATGGTCCAGCGGTGCCGGGGCTCCCGGCTGGGCCTTCAGGGCTCTCCAGCCCCAGCACCACCTGCTCCCCCCTTGCAACACTCATCCAGGAGTCGCTCCGTGCGCAGTCCAGTGGTGCTGCTCCCATATGCCCTTCCTGCCCACTGGCTTTCCCAGTCTCCATCCCAGCTCCCCATCCCGCACCATCGCCTGCCATGCCACTGATGCAGTCTGAGTCTGGGTATCTCGGGGGGGGTGGGGGGGGGGGGGTAAAGATCTGCTCCTGCCCCTGCAGCATCCTGCACCCTGACAGGCTGGAGAGGAAACGCCGAAATACCCCTCAGCATCGCCCGCCCCACTGGCCCGYGGCGCCACCGGCATCATGTGTGCTCCCACGCTCTCCCCACGACTCTGCTTCCAGCTGCTGGCAACCATGTATGTGTGCATATATGTATATACATACATATA
This sequence comes from Apteryx rowi, assembly GCF_003343035.1. Lineage (NCBI taxonomy): Eukaryota > Metazoa > Chordata > Aves > Apterygiformes > Apterygidae > Apteryx > Apteryx rowi. The sequence continues at coordinate 247,806 of NW_020451074.1, forward strand.
TATATATATACACATATAGAAAAAAGGAGCCGTGCAATCCCTGTGGGTACCCCAAGGGAAGGGTGGTGCAGCGGGGGATGCCCGGCTCGGTGCCGCTCCCCGTGCCGGCACCGGGAGGAACTGGTTCCTCCAAGCAGCCACCACTCAGCCCCAGCAGGGACCCGCAACTGTGAATTATCCCTGGTGAGCCAGCAGCTGGGGCGGAGAAATCCTTCTGGGGGAGCGTTTCCCGCTCCCAGGAGGGAGGGAAGCTGTCGCAGGGGCTGGGAGCGACGGTGAGGATGGTCCCAGGGGCGATGCAGCTGGGGGGGGGGGGGGGGCACCGAAACCTGGCACTGCCTCTCTTCACACGGCCTATTTTCAGCAGCAGCTATGTGCTGCTGCTGCTGGCCGCTTCCCTTCCATAAAGGAGCCTCCATCACTGAGCTACTGCTGCCCAGCGTCAGGAAAAGCCCACAGCCCAGGTGGCCGGGATGCATCAGCCAGTGCCGAATGACCAAGCGGGTTGTTATCAGCYGCAGCGGAGTTGCCTGGGGAGGACGGGGGGGCCCGTCCTGGCCATGTGGGTGCAGCCTGACAGTGGCAGGGAACGAATAACTGATTCGCCTTCTGCTCGATCTGTTCAGTGCCACATGGACACATGGGCACGGCTCCATCCCGTGCAGCGACACCTGGACACACCGGCACAGCTCCGTCCTGTTCAGTGCCACATGGACGCACGGGCATGGCTGCATCCCGTGCAATGTCACACAGACCCACGGGCATGGCGCCATCCTGTGCAACGTCACCCGGATGCACCGGCATGGCTCTGTCCCGTGCACAGGACAGGACGGGGCGGCAGCGTCGCCCCTCGCTGCTCCTGGCTCGCTTTGCACCGCAGAGCTGCCGGCCCAGGGAGCAGCCGGCAGCAGGGCGAGAGCAGAGGCAGCGCGGACATGGGGCCCCGGCAGCCCAAGGACGTCGCCTGCCTGGAGCAGGCCGGGGCAGCCAGAGGCGCCCCAAGGGCAGCAGAGGAGCTGGTGCTGTGCCATGGCGGCAGCCGCTAATTGAATCGCGGCGTGGGGTTAATCGTCTCCCCCCCATCGCAGCCCCGCTGCAGTGYGGGAGCTGCAAATCCAGGGATACTTCGGTGGCTGCCGCTCGCGGGGCTGGTGGCGCCGGGGCCTGTTGCTGGCACCAGCAGGGAAAGCTGGATTGCCTTTTGTGCACGATTGATTTTGCAATTGTTTTCTGGTGCTAATAATAGCGCTGGCGCGGGCTGGGCTGGGCTGGGCTGGGCTGGGCTGGGCAGCGTGCGGGGAGGTCTGCGACTGCCGCTTCCCCGGCCTGGCCGGGCCCCCTCCCTGGCTCCCCCTGGCCGGAAATTGGGTTAAATTAATTGGAAAGCATCTGCGTAGCAGAACAGCTAAGCACAGGCTAGAGCCCTGCTCTGAATGGTGCTGAAAGTCACAAATTGATTTTAAAGGGCCAATTTAAGGTTTATTACGCCTGACCGTGCCCGCTGGGGGTCGCTGAGCAGCAACGCTGCCTGCAGAGATGCATCCCGTGCCCTGGGCAGTGCCAGCCCCTCCAGCCCCCTGCCCTCGCATCACCTCCCTGGCGCCCAGCAGTCCCTCCATCCCTCTATCCTGCTGCCTTCTCCATCCCTCCATCCTGCCACCGTCTCCATCCCTTCACCTCCTCCATCCTTCCCCATCCCTCCATCCTGCATCCCTCTATCCCTGTCCTCCATCCCTCTGTCTCCTGTATTCTTCCATCTCCCTGCCTCCTCCATCCCTCCATCCTTCCAGTGCAGACAATGGCCCCAACCCCTCATTTCTGCAGGAAAATACCCTGGCCCAGCGGGCTCCTCCTCTTGGTGCCCCAAGGACAAGGTCCAGGAAAGCCGCCCGTGGCAGAGACTGGGACCAGGACCAGGACTGGGCTGGTGGGACCAGCCCCGCCAGTCCTCAGCCAGTGAATAAAAAGCGTTATTAAAAAWAAAAATAAAAAAGTAAAAAAAATAAAAGCACAAGCTGCATCAAATGTCAAAGAGACTGTTTTTATTTGCCATCAAAATAAATTAAAAAAAAAAAAAAAACTGAGGTCAGCTCGAATGAAGGCAGACGAGATCCATGCGCCATTGACCACAGGAAGAAACAAATGGAAAAGGATTATAAAAAAATAGAGGTGGAAGAGGAGGAGGAAGAGGAGGAGGAGGTGGAGGAAGAGGAGGAGGAGGAGGAGGTGGAGGAAGAGGAGGAGGAGGAGGTGGAGGAGGAAGAGGTGGAGGAGGAAGAGGAGGAGGAGGAGGAGGAAGAGGGGGAGGAGGAGGAGGAGGAGGAGGAGGAAGGCCGCCCAGCTCCGGTGCAGGGCCCGGAGGGGTCACAGCTCACCCGACGTCTTTATGACATGGAAGAGCGTGACGTTGTAGATGACCTGGTGGCCGTTGTTCCAGGTGTAGAGCACCCTCTCCCGCGGGTTGTAGTCCAGCATGGATATGTGGGAGTACTGGTTGTGGAAGGGGATATCCGTGTACTCGTAGCTGGAGGTGTTCGTGTAGTAGGCGAAATAGATCTTGGCGCCGGCCAGGTGGGAGTTGGTGACGTAGAGGGTGCCGCAGATGATGAAGGCCTCCCCAGCGCTGCGCTTGGGGTAGCCCGTGTCCCAGCTGCGCAGCACCTCCAGCGTCTGCGGGTCCACCCGGCTCACCACGATGTTGCCGGCGTTCTGGTTGGTGGTGTAGACGGCCCACAGCCCGCTCTCGTCCACCATGAAGTCGATGTCGGAGAAGCCGCCCCAGGAGTAGGGGAAGGTGTTGTTGTAGCCGGCGCCGGGCAGGCTGCGCTGCACCAGCACGCTGCGCGAGCGGAAGTGGTACTTCACCGCCACGTTGCTCTGGTACTTGTTGTAGTAGAGCGACCCGTTGAAGACCACATGGCCCGTCCCGGCCCAGGGGTGCGGCAGGAGGTGCTGCACGAAGTTCTGCCCCGTGATGAAGTCGTTGAGGGTCCGAAACTCCAGCACGCGGCGCCCCTTGTAGTAGCCGTCCATGTACCACACCTGGGAGCGGGCAGGGGTGAGGGAGGTCCCGTCCCCAGGCGCCCTGTCCCCCCTCTGCCGGCTCCGCGCCAGCACGCGGCCGGAGGCGCCCGGCGTTCGCCACGGCCGGGCCCTGCCTGCGCGCTGCACGGAGAGGCGACAACCGTGGGGGACAAGCAAGCTGCACCCTTACRGATGTGTCTTAGTGCTCTATGAGACAATCTTAGTCTTCCCCCTTTAATTTATGGAGTTAAACAATTTTCACTCTTTCTGCAGATCAGACGCTTGGCTAATTTTTAATAGAAAGGAGCTGTGCCCGTAATGCCCAGCACGATTCACCCAGSCTGAGGAGGCACCAGCTCCGCTCCTGCCCCGCCACAGAGCCCGGCTTCCTTTGGCAGTGCTCGGCAGAGGCGGCACATTGGGGGGCCCACGCCCCGGGCAGCACGTGCCAGGTGCGCGGGCAATGTGGACCTCGGAGGCCAGCACCCTGGGCAGCAAGCACCCAGTGCATGTACCCCCCCAAGAAGTGAGCRCCTGGGTGCATGCACCCAAGCCTGCACCCAGTGCAAGCACCCCAAGAAGCAAGCATGCAGGTTGTGCACCCCCAGAAGCGAGCACCCCAGCGCGTGCACCTCGGGCAGCATGCACCAGTGGGGCCAGCGGCAGGACGGCCACAGCAGCAGGAGCCCGAGGGCTGCTGCAGAGTCCAGAGCAGGGCGCGCGCAGCRGGAGCAGAGCGCCTGCCAAAGTCGCCGTGCCAGGGTGCCGGGGAAGGACCCCCCGGAGCCCCGCGCTGGCCCTGAGCGGTGCCTGGCTGTGTCCCTGTGCCGCCGCCCCACTCACCCGGCTGTCGGCGCTGGGCGTCATYGTGTCAGTCATCCAGGACCCGAAGCGGGAGCCCGAGGCACGGATGGTGATGGGGTTGCTGACGCCTGTCAGCTTCCCGCAACCTGCGGGAACGGAGGCAGCGGTCGGGTCGGGGCAGGCGGCAGGCGGGCACCCCGGCCGCCGCGCGCCCCGGCGGGGGGGTGCTCTGGGAGAGGCACCACTTTGCCCCGGGGCCGGTGCCGCGCAGGGCAAACGCCGAGGGCCGTACCCAGCTTCTGCACGCAGGCGTGCAGGCGCGCCTCCAGCAGCAGCACCCGCCGCTGCAGCTCCTCGTAGTCGTAGGCGCCCATCTCCTCCCGGATGGCCAGCAGGCTCCCCGAGAGGTTCCTCACCTCCTCCTTCAGGTGCACGATCATCCGTGTGTCCGACTTGTACTGATCCAGCACAGGCAGCAGCGGCAGCAGCTCCCTCATCTTGTCCTTGAGCTCCTGCAAAGGGGGTGGAAGGGGGGACGCCGGCCGCGGGAGGAGCACGGGGATGGGGCACCCCGCTCCCCTGCCGTGCCCTGCTGGGGGGCCCAGCCTGCGCTGGGAATCCATGGGAATTACACAGCTTTGCCCTTTGCATCTCCTGAGATCCGGTGCCCATGAGCTAATTAATCTGTTGCAGCTGATGCTATTGCTGTGCGCTGCAGGATGGAAATCGGTCACGGAGCAACAGGGATCCAGCCAGTGTCCCTGGATGCCATGGAAAGGCAAGATCCYGCCTCTTTCTGTGTCCCTGCGGGAACACAAGCTAAAATGCCCCTGGCCGGAGTGGAGGGCAGCAATGCACGGGGTGAAGCTCCCTGCACCAAGGGATGCGGAAAAGGTGACRCACAGCTGAAAACCCAGCACTGGCAGCAGTGGCAACAGGCAGAATCACCCCCCCACACACACACACACGAGTTGGCTTACGAGGCTTAAAAATCTCTATTTGCTCATTTTTGCAAAAAGAGGAGGTTCAGAGGTGCTTTGACCCTGCCGTTCCACCCAGTCCAGGCTGCAGCTGCCTGACGAGCGAAGGCAGAGCAGCTCCACAGCCGGAAAGCTGAGCGCCAGCCGGGTGCGACCGCGCGGGGGCTGGGCACCCCCCAGTACCTCCCCAGCTTTCCTGCAGCACCGCTCACCGTGTGGCCTGCAGACGGGGCAAGGGGGCGCCGAGKGGGGCAGATGAGGCTCCCTGCACCCAGCGCGCCCAGCTAGGGCGTGCACGACTGTGCACRGGCGCACCGCGGCGTGCATGCCAGCACCGCACCGCCTTGCAGAAAACCCACCAAAATGCCCTTTCCCTGAGGGGTGGGGGAGAAGGGGATAAATCCAGGGAAAGACTACAGCCCTGAGTGATGAGCACGGAGCCATCAAGGAGCTCAAACTTGGARGCTGCAGTCCAGCAGCAAAGGCAGCGCTGCCGCTGCCCAGCTCAGGACYGGGGGCTCACGGCAGGAGCCACCGCTGGGCCGGTAAAGCAGGGGCATGGGGCAGCGCTCGGAGCTGCTCACCACAGCCCTGGYGGGGTTTGCAGCAGGTTTTGCAGGGCTCCTTCGCCCACCAGCCCCTCTGCTCCCACGCTGTGTTGCGGCTCCAGTGGGTGCCCTCACCTCTGCTAATGTTGCCTCTGCATGCCGGGGGCCCGGCCCCCACTGCCACGGTTAAACACTTGCTGCTGCGCGGCTGTTTCATCACTGCCTGGTCTCTGCAGCCATCGGCGCCGACAGCTCCCGAAGCACTTGGGGAGCTGGGGGCCAAGGGGGGTCCCGGGGGGGGGGCTGAGGCACCGCGGGGGTCCCGGGGGGGGGGCTGAGGCACCGCGGTGGCACGCAGCATTGCCCAGCATGCGTGGGGACCAGCATGCCGCTGGGACCGGCACATGTGGCTGGCGCCAGTACCTGGAAGCTCTTGGTGTTGAGGCTCCGCTGGCTGTCAGCAGCCGCCCGTAGCCGGGCATCCAGGCCCCTCATGAGCGCCTCTGTGTTGCGCACGTACTGCAGGTCCCGGCTGGTCCGCAGGTCCAGCACCTCCATGGACTGCGAGATGTTCTGCACCTGCGGCAGGGGCCGGGGTGAGCGTGGCCRGGGGGCCCGGCGGTGCCCTGGGGCACCCGCTTGCCCCAGCCCTGCTCCCGCTGCGGTGCTCACGTGCACCGTGCTGCGTTGCAGCTCATCCTGCCTCAGCTGTTATTTGTTTTCTAAACCACCCGAGCGCGCATTTCCCAGCTTGGGCTGTTCTTTAATTTCGTCTGGCGCAGGCAGCAGAGTTATTTTATTTCCATGCTCTAAAACGACATGAACGTGGCCGTGTTCCTTAAACGGTTATTTATTTATTAGCATGAGCCCTGCTGGTATTCACAGTGCTGTTGCAGCCTCTGAAGGGAGCTGTTTAAGAGGCATTTTTGCAGCAAGTTATAATAAAAGTTTAATCGGGTTTGTGGTGGACGTGGAGGTGTAAAAACCAAGAGGAAATTAAATGAAAGCTGCTGCTCACGCACGCAGCCTCCCGCAGCCGGGGAAGGGATCACCGCAGCAAGAGGGGCCGCAGCAGCTTCCGCCAGCACTTGCTGCAGCAAAGCAACACCAGTGCAAAGCGCCAGGCACTGGCTGCTACACGACACCAGGGTTTCACCCTGTGTCATGACATGAGATGGTAAAAACCCAATTCCRCCTCGTGCTGGCAGAGGGAGGCGGTGCGGGAAGGCGGCAGGGAAAGCCCAGCAAGCCATCCCTCCGCAAGGAGCAGCCGCCCCGGCTCCACTGGAGACACTGCGGGAACGCTAAAGTGCACTTCATATTTATTTTTTTTGTCAGGTTTAACCTTTTTGGCAGCATCATGGGCTCGCTCAGTGCAGTGAGCGAATGGGCTGCCCGCACTGCCGCGCTCCTCCGCACTGGTGGCCATAGCCACACATTGCAGGCAGGCTGATGATCTGCCAGCAAAGCCGTCGTAATTCGAACAGCTCTGGAGGACGAGGCTCTCTGCAGCTGAATGTAAAAGCATTATGGGCACTAATACCAGCAAAGAGCAATGTTTTGCACTGCAGTATCGAGCACCACAGTATTGTGCACCATGGCATTGTGCACCGTGGCACTGCACACCGTGGTATTGTGCATGGCGGCATCGCACACGGCGGCATTGCAGCATCATGCACCGTGGCATCGTGCACCATGGTATCATGCACAGTGGCATCACAGTATCGTGCACAGCGGCACCAGGCTGCAGGTTCCCAGCCAGGGCACGCTCCCGTCGGGCAGGGCTGTGAGTCCTCCCTCTCCAGCTGATTAATACGTAATTTGCAGGCACAGTCAGCAGCAGCTCTGCTTCTCCAGCCGCGAGCACTGGGATGGATTTGAATACTGCAATCGCTAATGGACAGCTTTAGCATGGCCCCACCTGGAGCAGCTCACCGCCCGGGGCCGTAAAGGGTGGCTGGGGGGGGGGGAACGGGACGGACGGGGGACACGGCACCACGCCGCCACTTACCTTCTCTGTGAGCTGGCGGAGCTGGTGGCTGCGCAGGTCCCGGGAGCAGGTGCCCTGCACAGGGATGACAGCGGTGCAGAGGCACTTGCCGTCGGGGGCTTGCGCCGAGGTGTAGACCTGCCAGCCCTCATCGGGGCTCTGGAAGAGGGTCTGCAGGGGAGAGGGAGGAAGCTGTGAGCTGCCCGGCTGGCACCTGTGACGGGGCGCAAACGCTGCTGCACGGGGCCGTGTACCCCCAGCCCGCGCTCGGGAGCTGGGCGCAGATTCGGGATCCAGCACTGCTAATGCCRCTCCACTTGCGGGCGGACGGGGGGGGCTGCACGCGCCCCCATGGCAGCCAGGGATGCTGCCCCATCCCCGAGAGCCAGGCGCAAACCCACTGAGGCTGCTCTCCCCAGCAGCATGGGACCCCCGGCCACAGGGGCATCGCCCGGCCATAGGGGACCCCCTCCAGCCATAGGGGTCCCCAGCAATGGGGGCATCACCCGGCCATATGGAGACCCCTGGCAACACAGGGACCTGCAGTGATATGGAGACCCCTGTGTGCTCCAGGTATCCTGCAATACGGGACACCCCAGCAATATGGGACCCCCAGCAATGGGGGACCCCCCCAGTGATGGGGGCATCACCCAGCCATATGGGGACCCCTGGCAATAGGGGGCCCCCATGTGCTCCGGGTACCCCACAATACAGGACCCCCTGGCAATAGGAGATCCCCCGGCAACAGGAGACCCCCGTTCGCTGCAGGTACCCGGCTGTGCCGGAGCCGAACCCTGGCCAAAAGCTCCCCTGGGACGAGCTAAGAGCAGGTCGTGGCTGCCGGGCTCCGAAGGGAGAGGCGCCTCCGCGGGAGCCCGGCTCCGTGCCGGCATGTCCGTGCCCCTCCTGCACGATTCCCGGCTGCAAAGGAGCCGCCGGCTCCGGCGCCTCCCCGAGGCGGCACATGTCGGGGGGGGGAGCAGCGCCGTCCCCTTCCCTCTCTGCCTGCCTGATTTGTTCATGCCATAAGCCAGCATTTCCGTGCTGGGCCATTTAACATTTCGTGGGTAATTCATAATTATTAATTATGAAAATCAAGAGCAAACTCATCCCTCTCCCAGCCCCTGCCGCACGGAGGCAGGCAGAGATAAATGAGCCGTTGCCCGTAACAAGCCGGGGACRACACCTCGCTCTGCACACCACGGTTTTAACTTCATGTTTCACATCGGAAGGGATTTATGGGACACGGCAGTGGCTAAACACCGCTCTCAAATCTCCAGCGCAACGAGTATAAATTAAGTAACAAGGGTGTAAAACTCTCCCCGAGCGCAGTAAATTCCCGAGTTATTGCAGAGGGAGGTAAATAGTTCATTTACTTAGCAAAGCCAGAGCGCCGGAGCTGGCGGTGTGGAGCCAGCTCCCCTCCGGCTGCTCTGGCGAGTGGCGGCGATTCGGCCCAGCCCGCTGACGGGAAATGAATCCAGCGCTGCTGCCGGCTCCTCCACGCCATCCTCCTCCCCTGCTCCCAACAGTGTGAGGGCTGGGCATGGCCGCTYGGCGCTGCAGCGGGCTTCCCCGGAGAGGAGCCGCTCCGAGTCGGCAGCACCCCTGCCACCCCCACAACACTTCCAGGCAGCAGCGCTCCTTGCCGAAAGCTTCCTTCCCTTTCCAAACGCCCTCAAGAAACTGAAGTGCCCAACCCCGATCTGAGAATGATCAAGGCAAAGCGGCTGCGGAGGAGCCATTTCCCTTCATCCGGGAGCCTCTGGGCCGTGCCGGGGCGGAAGGCAGACGTGGATGCTCCAGAGTGGGTTGATGCACAGGGAAAACAGCAGAGGCCGGGGGGCAGGAGGAGCCAGTGCCCCCAGACTCAAGGCTGCTGGAGCCCCTCGAGGGCCGGGACCCCCGGGACAGAGGCGAGAGCCGCCCGGCGCAGCCGCCACTCACGGCACCACGAGGTCGAACCTGCCGAGGGCCAGTGCAATCTGTCACCAAGTCGTTAATTAGAGCAGCCTGGGAAAGCTGCCCGCTCGCATCCAGGGCACGGAGGGACCACTGCCGGCCGTGCTGCCCAGCCCTGCCGCAGCCCCTCACCTGCCTGGCGGAGCAGCCCAGCCAGAGACACGGCGGGCACTGTGCAGCCCCTCCGTTGCAACAGGCTCCACGGAGTCCGGCTCCGGGGGCTCAAGYCGCGTGGGAGAGTCCGGCCGCTCGCCTCGGGGCAGGTGAGGGGCTGGTGCTTTCTGCAAAGACTCTCGGGAGGTCTTGGGGATTCGCGATGACGCACGCAGCAGGGGAAGGAGGCGCCTGGCAATGCCGAGCCCCGGCCGCACACAGCCACCTCCTGGCACCCAGGCTTGTGTGCGCCCGTGCGAGCGGTCCCGGCACGGCACAAGCACAGCACAGCACCAAACTGGCCCCAAGCTGGAGCAGAGTCCGGCCTGCCGCCGGCAGGAGAGTGGCATGGTGGGGGCCAGCCCCAGCACAGTTCCACTGTGGCAGCGCAGCGGCCAACACGGGTCCCCAAGTGGCCCCACTGCCAGGCCGCCCTGTGCCTGGCCGGGGCTGTCACTGATGCATGTGCCCTGCAATGCACCCTTGCATGCCTGACCATGCACATACACCCTTGCACACACCCTTGCACGCACACCCTTGCACCAGTGCAGACACTGCAGCGGCAGCCGGGTGCCCATCACGCCCCGACCAGCAAAGGCGCCTGCGCCCCGTGGCCTCGTGTGCCTCTCCACCAGGCTGCCAGCGGGAGCGTGGGTGGTGGTGGCAGCCCATTACAGCCACATTAGCAGYGCTCCTTCACGGTGATTAATGATTTTACAATGAACACCAAAGAGTGACTAATGATTAGCCAATTATTGCAGTGCATCGCCCGCTTTACCCTGCGCGTCGCTAATTGTCCTGCAACACGATGGCCCCGCGCGGCTGCACCTCGAGCATCGCCCAGTGTGTGTGGGGCCGGCAAGCAGGCACCGGCGACGAGGGCGATGCGCTGCCCCAGGGAGCATCGTCTGCTGCCACCACGCACTGGGCTCTGGTGGACAGGGCCGGCGGGGGCCCAGCTCGCACACGTGCTGCCCAGTGAGGGGCAGTGTGCAAGGCCCGGCAGCGCCTGCCAGCTGTCAGTGCGTCTGCCAGCCCGGCTGGCTGCGGGGCCGCGCAGGGAGCAGGCGCTTGCCTGGCCTGGACATCCCGGGCACCGAGGCAGCTCCTTCCCACCCTCTGCGTCCCACCAGCCCGGTGCCCCCAGGCTGGAGCCCTATTCCCGCCGAGGCCGGCAAAGCGGGGAAGCAGCGGCGCTGGCCTGGGGCCCCTCCTGCACCCGCCGCTTCAGCGGCGCGGGAGCCGCAGCACCGCGACGGCACGTCGTGCAGGGATGTGGCCCTGCCGGGACACTGGGCCCCCAGCGCAGCCCCCCGGCACCCGGCCCCGCAGAGCCCCGGGGGGCCCCGCTGCCCCCGGCCCCGGGAAGGAGCCCAGGCATCCTGCCCCCCCATCAGACCCCAGCTCCACAGAGCCCCGGCGCACGATGCTGCACATGTCTGGGGCTGTGGGTGAAGCAGCCGCCCCGGGGGAGTCCTCCCTGCCCGGGGCCCCCACGCCGGTCCCGCGGCTCCCCGACGGGACGGTCCTTCCATCGGGTAGAAGCGTCCGGCCCGGCCGCGGGGTCCCCAGCCCGCCGGGGGGTCCCGGTGCGCCCCGCCCCGCCCGGGGGGGGGAGGCGGGGCGGGGAAGGAGGGGGGTCCCTGAGCCCGGGGGGGTCCCGGCGCTCCTTGCCTGGATAGGGGGGATCCCTGAGCCCCACCAGGCGATCCCGGTGCGCCCTGCCCGGCGGGGGGCGGGGAAGGGGGTCCCC
>NW_020451074.1:259641-263162 GCF_003343035.1 Apteryx rowi
GCCCGGCCCGGCCCCGGTTCGGCCCGGCCCCGCCCGGCTTGGGACCCCCCAGCCCGGCTGGGACGCTGCGGTCCATCCCTGCCTGGCGGCGAAGACCGGGGAGCCCCCATCGCCCAGCCCCCCCCCGTACCCCTCAACCCTCTCATCCTCCCCCAGCCGCTCCTGCTGCCCCGAGCCCCCCATGGTGCCATCCAGCATCGCCCACCGGCCTCTGCCCTTGCACCCGGCTGGCACCTGGGGCCCCATGCTGCAGCCCGACTCCTGGAGGGCTCCGGTCCCGTGCAAGCCCCCCCGAGACCCTCCGACCGCATCCCTGCACGGGCAGGACATGGCCTGCAGCACCCCGGGCATCGCTCCCCCCCCGGACCCCCGTTCCCCTTCCAGCCCCCCGCTTCCCCTTCCAGACCCCCGGTTCCCCTCCAGGCACTGCTCCCCTCCTGGTGCCCCAGTTCCCCTCCCAGCCCCCTGGTTCCCCTCCTTGTCTCCTCCGATCCCGCACGCTGGCCCAGACGAGCAGCGCCGGGGGCAGCTTGTGAGGGCAGCAGGGTTGGGGACGGAGGGACCCTGTGGCTGGTGAGCAGAGGCGCTGGGCTGGGGCTGGAGCCATGCTGGGAGCCGGGCCTGGGGCGGCTGCTTCCTCGCTGGCACCGGGCAGGGGGATGCGAAGGCCAGTGGCAGCCCTTGGTGCCAGTCCGCGCCGCCCAAGGACCTGCCCCATGGCCACGCGCCACCCTTGGCYGCGCCACGCGCAAGGCCAGGAGCATCAGCGTGAAATTCCCCTTCTCCTCCCCTGCTTCCCCAGTTTGGGCACTGCTGCCTGCCCCATCCCCAGAGGTCACCGTGCTCCCTGCCACTTGCTGTCACCTCCAATGCCACTCATGGCCTCCCTGGACACCCCAACATCCCCAGCACCCACTCTGCCCAGCATCGCCTACCTCCACGGTGCACAGCGCCTTGCACAGGCAGCACGCCCAGCCCAGCACGGCCTGGCATGGCGCAGCACAGCACAGCATGGCACAGCATGGCATGGCACGGTGCAGCACAGCACGGCACGGCATGGCGCGGCACGGCATGGCGCAGCACGGCATGGCGCAGCACGGCACGGCACGGCGCAGCACGGCACGGCACAGTGACCCAAGTCCCCCCCATGGAGCCCCAGGCCCCGCCGAGGCCTGAGCATTGCCCAGGCTGTGGCGCCGTGCCGCGGGGGCGCAGTGCCACCGCGTGGGGACGGGCATGCACAGCACGGGCACCCACGGCACCCACTGCCCGCCCGTGGGCAGAGCCCCGGCCACGGCCACCCGCGGACCCCGCGCCACTGCCACCGGCCGGTGGCTCCCGCAGACCCTGCGTGGGGATGGGGACACGCTGCGGTGCACTGCTGCTCCTGCATCCCCAGTGCTCCGGGCCCTCAGCACAGTAGCCCTGAAACGGGCATCCAACGGGTGCTGAGGGGGTGTCCTGGCCACTGCGGCCACCTCCAGCAATGCAACGTCCCCATGCACCGAGCTCTGCCAGGCACCGTGCGCTGGGGACATGCGCTGGGCACAGCGGTTCCCCGGGATGCAGCAGCCTCCGGGGAGCCCCGCGCTCAGGCCTGGCACCAGCTGCACGCACCAGGCTGGTGACACAACAGGGCAGAGGGTGAGACGCCCCAAACCTCACCTCCGCCTCTGTATTATTCCTTTGCAAGGCTCTCTTCCAGCCCAGAGCATAATCACTGGGAATCTGCATGCAAATTGCTCGTTAATTCCAGCTCGTTATCCGGCATTTAGCGCCGTGCTGGGGAATGAGGCACAGACATAAGGAGAGGATTGGCAGCGAGGCAGCAAGGCCTCGCCGGGGCGCTGCTGCCACCCTGACCCCAACCCCGATCCCGACCCTGACCCCTCCGCAGGTGACAGGGGTTCAGACATGGCTGCGAATGCCGACGCCCTCTGCAGCTCGACCTGTCCTCGTCCAGGTCCCCACGTCCCATCCCTGCCCTGCTGCATCCCTGGGGATGGGCAGTAGGAGCAGGAGGAGGCAGCCGGGGCACGAGGGCGCTGCACCCTTCTCGGCGCACGCAGCTCCGGGCCCTTCCCGGAGGAGGCTGGGGCACCGCGGTGGAGCCATCACATGGGACCATGCTCAGAGCAGCCTGGGTGGGGGGTCCGTGCCCCCGAGCTCTCTCTGTGCATTGAGCCAGCAGCTGGCTCCAGAGGCTGGAGCATGCCAGGGAAATGCTGCCGGGCCGCCAGCTCCTGCCCGGGGCCAGCACCTCCCGCGCGGTCCCGTTTCCAGCAGGGCAGTACCCGGGTGCCCAGTCTCTCCCCATGGCTCAAAGCCCTGGGATCATGCTGGGACCCCACGGAGACACATGCCCACAGAGCAGCTCTGGGCTGGGTTGGAGCAGCCCTGCAGCCGCGAACCCAGCTTGTGCGTGTTCAACAGGCAGCACAACTGGYGCTGCACAGCCAGCAGGGCTGTGAGCAAGCTGCCTGACTAATTGCAGTAACGGCCGGGTGGGCGCAGGACGCTTGGGCCACGGCACCACCGGTGGGGCCACGAGCGCCCCAGTCTCCCTCCGCCACCCCGAGGGCTTGTCCCACTGGCTTCCCGCTGGCGTAATGCTGGTGCGCAGCCGGCTCCAGAGCAGGCACCGAAGAAGCTGCCCGGGATAGGGGTTGTGGCTGCTCCCGGAGGGACCCCAGCCCGGAGGGGATGCTGAGACCCCCCCACACCAAGGGGTGACCCAGCACTGGCCCCACGGCCCATGGGTCCCACGCAGAAGGCGTCCCTGGGATGGGGGCTGCCAGGGCTCCCCCAGGCCCACGCACAGCGGCTCTGCAGCCAGCACTGGGGGCCAGTCCAGGCCAGCGCCTTCGCTCGTCCCTGGTGGCCACCGCCTCCACCAGCCACGTGCGAAGATGCTCCAGTGCATCCTCCGGAGCCACCCGTTGCCCATGTGCTGAGTGGGGCACCCGCGGCCCCGCGCCCGCCGCCGTGCCAGGCCCCACACCACAGCCGAGCCACAGCACCGGGGCTCGCACCCGGGCACCCCACGGAGGCGGCCGGGGATGGGGTGATGCAGCCCACAGTGGCGGGCGGCTGTGGGGCAGGGGTGGTGGGGGGACACGGGGTCGAAGCCCCGCACCCGCCCTGGGCGCTGCTGGGGGCTGGGGAAGGGCCCCGGCATCCGAGTGCTGCCGCCGGGGGGGGAGGCGGGGGGTGTCAGGTGTCGCCCGGGGCCCCGCGGGGTCCCACCTGTCCCTCCCGGCGAGACCCCGGGCCGGTGCTGGCGGAGGCCCCGCTCACCCCCGCCGCAAACGGGCATCGCCGGGGGGGAGCCGCCGAGGCAGCGCCGAGCCCCCCTGGCCCCGCCGCCGCCCAGCCGCGCTTACCTGCATCGCGGGGCACCCGGCGGAGAGGAGCAGGAGGAGGCCGGGGAGGAGGCGCATCCTGCAGGCGCGGACCCCGCCGGTGCCGGTGCCGGAGCCGGAGCCGGAGCCGGAGCCGGAGCCGGAGCCGGAGCCGGAGCC
>NW_020451074.1:263586-283775 GCF_003343035.1 Apteryx rowi
CCGAACCGGGCTGGGCCGGGCCGGGCGGCACCGCCGTGCCCAGGGTGGGAGCCGGCTCCCGGTGCCCCTCGCCGGGCACTGCGGTCCCGGGGTGATGGGGGCGGCCGGGTCCCCCCCGCGGTCAGCGGGCGGCCRGAGAGGGGAACGGCAGGACACCTGGGTCCAGTGCTGGCTCGCTGGGTTTTCCCGCACCTGCTCTGGGATCTGCGACAGGGAGCAGGATCCTGCTGCTATGCAGGGTGCCATGGCCCATCCCAAGCCCAGTTCCATCCCATCCTATCCCATCCCATCCCAGCCCATCTCATCCCCTGCCCRGCAGCCTTGTACATGGAAAGCGGGACCCATCATGCCAGGCGGGGAACATGCTGTCAGGGGGCAGAGCTGGCCCTGCTGGGCGCCCCAGGACCCCCTGCCTGAGCAGCCCCCCAGGGACAAAGCCTTCCCRGTCCCACTGCCCCATCCCACCGTGATGCCGCAGCCTGTCCCCACGCAGGGGCAGCTCACCTGGACTGGCTGGGGGCAGAAGGGGCCCCGCCACCAGGACACACCACAGGGACAGCCACAAAGGCAGGCTCGCCCCGCATGCYGGGAGCCGGTGCCCTCTGCGTCACACCAAGCACTAAAACCCCCACACGCTGCGGCCTTGCATGCTGTAGCCTCGTGTGCCCCCTCCTTGTGCAAACGGGGGCACGAGGCCCCCTGGCAGCAGCCARCAGCAGCCTGGGAAACCCTCCGTCTGGCCGCCCACTCAGTGACAGGCAGGGGAGCAGGGAAGCCACCGGCAGCAGGGCTGCGGAAGGAGCCAGGCATCCTGCATGCAGGAGAGCAACCTTGGATGCTGAGACTGCAGAGAGAAGCCGTACGCGCCCAAGGCCACCTGCGAGCTCAGCATCCTGGGCTGGCGGGGGATTCCAGCCCCGTCTCCAACCATGCCACAAATGTGGTGTGGCAGGCGGCGCCGGCGGCTGCAGGAGCAAGACCAAAGGTGTTCGTGAGGCTCCTGCCGAGGCAGCGGCACCAGGGCAGCCCATGCCCCTCCTTGGCCCGGCACGGGCAGCCCAATGCACGCATTGCCATGTGCATTGCTGCATGCATTGCCGTGTGCATTGCTGCGTGCATTGCTATGTGCATTGCCATGTGCATCGCACACACACCATGCACACCTGCCAGCTGTGTGCACACGCACCCACATGCAACACGCATGCTGGCCCTCACCAAGGGCTGTGCCTTGCAGCCCCCGGCCGCTGCAGGATCCTGCCAGGGTCCACAGGCACCAGCAGGGCCTGGCGTTGCCTGTTTCCATGGAAGCAGCAGGGATCCAAGGTGGGAGCACAGCGCCGGGACAGGAGACCAGCGCCTGCGGAGCGCCAGCCTGGGGCACCAGGCACAGAGCAGTGCCAGGCAAGGCAGGAGGTTCGATACAGTCGGTTTATGTTACAGTGACCGCAAGGCGCCGGGACCGAGACGCTGAAAAGCACAGACCAGGGCGCTGGGTTGGGCAGGGGGGCTGCACTCATACCCGACCCCACACGCCCCAGGGTGCCCTTGGCCCCCCCCCCCAGCTCCGCGCGAGCTGCCACCAGACAGGGAGCGGGAAGCAACCCCCCGGGGGCAGCGGGGCTCTCCTGCCCCCTCGCCGCCCGCTCCTGCGGAGGGGCCGAGCCGCCGCAGCGGTGAAGGAGGCGGCCCCGGCTTGCGCATGGAGCCACAGGCAGGCACAGTCAGGACAGRCGGCGGCGGCTCGGTGGCAGCAGGCTCTGTAGGAACGTGGGGCCAGGGAGAGGGCTGGATGGGGGCCCTGGCCCTCTGGCAYGGGGCTGGGCGAGGGGTGCCGCAGCGCTGCCATGCTGAGGGCATGTCCAGTGCTTTACTAAGGGGGCTCTCGGGGAGCATCATAGCACCACGGGGAGGGCGCCGGCTCGCACCCACTCCCTACAGTCCGGGGCGCCCTGCCCCAGCTCGTCCCCCCAGGAGCCAGCAGTATAAATAAGGSGGGTGGCGCGGGCAGAAGGGGGGGCGCGCAGTGGCAGCTCCAAGTCCTGAGTGTGCCAGGGCAGGCACTGGGTCACTGTCCCTGGCATGAGAGGCGGCAGAGGCCCCCGGAGCCCCCTGCCCACGCGCCATCTGGGGCTGCGCTCAGCCCAGGAAGCACACGGGGCCCAGCTCGAAGCCAAACTTCTGGTTGGCGTCTCCGAAGTCGGCCACGGCCACGTCCGTCAGGGGCAGCCGTTCGACGCGGGACGAGGCCACCTCCAGCACCGTCCGCTCTTGGCCCCGGCGTCCCTGCAGACATGGGGCAGGCTCAGGGATGGGACTCTGGGGCAGGGACCCGCCGGGACCTCACAGACACAGCGGCAGGGGAGCAGGGACACAGCGGATGCCCAGAGACAGGGGCTGGTTCCAGCTGGGTGGCTGCGAGGGGCTCCAGGGGTGGGGAAGGAGACGAGGGGTCCACGGGGCTGCGTGAAGGGGGGCAGCGGGGTGCAGGTGGCATTTGGGATGCCTCACCTGGCAGCCGTCACGGAGGGCCCGGACGGGGGTGGCAGGGTGGCCGTGCCCCAGCTCCTCGTCGTTGGCCCCACGGAAGCGCAGGGCGCGGGCGAAGGTGCTGGCGTCGGCGTCGTACCAGGCGGCTGCGTTCTGGCAGTTCAGCGTGAAGTTCTGGTGGGCTCTGGCGCTCAGGAGACGCAGGAAGGTGAGCTGGGTCACAGGCACCCCGTTCCCATTCGCGTCCACATAGGAGAACTGGGAGAACAACACACAGACTGAGATGCAGCCACCCAACACCGAGCACCGGGTGCCCCTTCCCTTCTGCCCCCAGACGAAGTGCGAGCAACGTCTGCCCCCAGGCTCCTACCTTTTTGCCCCTCTTGAAGGTGCTGTACCATGTTCCCGGCTTCTCCCTGTTCCAGGCAGCGAGTCGGACCTGGGGGTGACGGATGAGGAGAAGGTGTTGGGGGCGAAGAAGAGCGTCTCTAACCTCCGGGCCCCCACAACATGGGGTAGAGCAAGCCCTGAACCTCCCCCAATTCCCCAGGGGTTCCCGGGCCCAGAGGGCTGCTGGACCATGGATCTGGACACCCGGCTCTGCTCTGCCCCGGCCCTCCTGATCCCTGCTTCAACTCACAGCCTCAAACTTCTTATCAGGGAAGAGACAGGTCTCGCCGCCAGCCGTGAAATTACAGAAAACCCGGAAGGCATCTCGGGAACAGCCCTGGTTGGGGTCAATCCAGTACTCGCCTGGGAAGGAGGGCAGGGAGGTCAGCAGGCGGACAGACAGACAGACAGAACAGCTCCCTCGGGCTCTGCACTCGCCTTGGCCCCCTCCCCGGAGACATGCTGTACGTGCAGTGCCTGGTGTGGGGCAGAGGTACGGGAAGCCCCAGTCCCACCCCTCTTGGAGGTGTTTCCAGCGTTTCCTCTGCCTTCTGCACCTCCAAAACCTCACCATCCTTGAGGTGGGGGTGGCAGAGCTGCAGCTCCCTGCAGACACGAGCGGGACTCTCGGGGGTGCCCAGGGGCCGTCTCAGCTGCTCGACCTCGGTGCGCAGGGAGCTGAGCGAAGCATACACTTCCTCCAGCCCCTCGTGGTCTGAGGGGGCTCCCTGCTCCCCGGGAGCCCCTTCCGTGGCCTGCCGGCGCTTCCTGGCCCTGCTCGAGGGAAGTGGCTCGAGCAGCTCAGCTGGGCGGCCCTGGGACACAGACAGAGAGGTGTGAGAGCTGCAGATGCTGGGGCCAGAGCAGGATGAGAAAGGCCGGAGCAGCCTCTGCACTGGCAAGAGGGGCCTGGGGACGGAGGAGCCATCCCTGGAGGGGAGAGGCAAAGGCGGAGTAGGGGGCTCGGCAGAACCCAAGTGGGGTGTTGTCTGTCTCCGTGCCCAAAGCGCCCCTCACTCACCGGTGGCCCTGGGGGCCCAGGGGGGCCCATGTCACCTCTGGGGCCCAGCGTGCCCTGCAAAAGAAGAGGAATCGGCAATCAGTCGAGCAGCCTGCAAGGCCCCGGATGCCTTGTTCTCTCCCCAGCTCTCCTAGGGACATGGCAGAAGATGCCCCTGCTCATGCTCCCCATCCCCTCCCGGGCACTCACCGGTGAGCCTTTGGAGCCCTTCTGACCCAAAGGTCCCTGTGGGGAAGAGAAGACAAGAGAGGGGTGCTTGCTGGGAGCAACCAGCTCCCGGGCATGCGGTGGTTATGCGGCATGGGAAAGCCGCCCTTGACCCTCCCGTGAGCCTTGGTCCCCTCCGCCCTTCTCAGCCATCCTGGGGAGAGAAGCCCCCCGGGACTGCAGGGGAGTTAAGGGCAGACCGGAGATCCTGGGATGAGCAGGACGATGTGCAGCTAAAGCTTGGTGCACCTGGATGATGCAGGAAGATAGATACTCACCGAGAGCCCGGGAGGCCCTGGGGGGCCGGTGGGACCTGTGGGTCCAGCCAAACCCTGCGGGTAGAGACAGCATCAGCCCTGTCCCCATGGGGCCTGTGTCCTGCCAAGTACGTTGTCTCCCTCCCTGCTGCCAGCCCCAATCTCAGGAGAGACCCCACATACTCACAGGGTCTCCCTTGGGTCCTGGGGGGCCCTGGATGCCTGGCAGCCCCTGGTCTCCTTTCTCCCCCATCTCTCCTGGAGGTCCAACGAGCCCGATCAGTCCAGCATGGCCCTGGGGGTGAAGGGAGTGTCAGGTGGCYTCCTCCCCAGGACCACGAATGGGGATGAGTCTGGGCTGAGGGGCACCCCAGCCCCAGCTCCTGCACAACCATCACCTCGCTCACCTTGTCTCCCTTGTGGCCAGGATCTCCTTTGAGGCCAGGCAAGCCCACGGGGCCCTGCAAGAGGCACAGGGAGTGTCACAGTCCCTGGACGGCRCCCAGCCAGGACACCAGGGTCCCCAGGGCTCACTCACCCCGACTTACCAGGGGGCCAGGTGGTCCCACTTGTCCTGGGGCTCCCAGCAGACCTTGCTCACCCTGGAGAAGACATGGCGTGGGAGAACGGCATGGGGCTGAGCCCCCCGAAAGCCCCCCTCCGAGCAGCATTCCCCAGGGCTGCAGCAATCCCAGCCTGCAGCAGCTCAGTGCCCGAGGGGACGTCTCGTGCCCTGAGGCAGCGCTGCACAGGCACCCCGCTGCCCCGGGCTTCGGGCACGTGCTCAGCCYTGCGTCTCCGCAGGGATGTGCCGTGCTGCACGGGCCCTCCCCACAGCCCCACACCCCCGCCGCCACCAGGACTCACAGCTGGACCAGGGATCCCGCGGAGGCCTTCGGAGCCGGGCTGCCCTGGAGGCCCCTGCACCCCCACGGGGCCCATCTTCCCGGGCGGCCCCTCCGTGCCGGGCTTCCCCTGGGAACGTGAGTGCGGAGCGTCAGAGCGGAGCCTGGTGCCCCTTGGGGTGGCACAGGGGTCCTGGCCCCCGCTTGCTGGTGGTGTCTGGGAGGACTCGGCTTCTGCCCCGGGCTGGCAGAGGCGTGGGGCTTTCCTTCCCAAGGGGAGCAGGCTTGGAGAGCCATGGCTTACCTTGGCACCCTTTTCGCCCTGACGGCCCTCGCGCCCAGTTGGCCCCACCGGCCCCTGGGCAAGGAGACAGAGAGTGCGTGAGCTGGATGCTGGGAACCGTGCTCTGGCCTGGAGTGGCCCCACTTGTCCCCTGACACAGCCCTCCCACCTTGCCCTGAGCTACCCCTGCCCTTCCTCGCCCCCTTCCCCTACTCACCCTCCGTCCAGGGGGCCCCGGGGGCCCTGGCTCCCCTGACGCGCCAGGGGGACCCTGAAACAAACCCGGAGTCAGTCAGTGGCAGCTTGGGGAGTGGGGGAGAGAAGAAAGGCCCCACAGCAGGTGCTGGGGGAAGTGCGGAGAGGCTGGGGGGGATAAGAGGTGCACAAGGACTCCAGGGAGCAGCACGGCTCAGCTGCAGCCCCTCGAGCCCAGCAGCCCCGCGGGGGACCACAGTCCCCCTCTCGTGGCCGAGATACCCTCACTCACCGGCAGGCCAGGGTCCCCGCTGTCGCCCTTCTCCCCAGCGACACCGTCCAGACCCTGCAGCACAGGACGGGGTGAGCGTTCACCCAGCCTGGGCTTTCTGCAGGGGCAGGGAGAGAACGCCGGCACCTGGCTGCCCCCAGCCCGTGCTCATCCTGCGCCCCCCTGCCAGTGCCTGGGTGACCGCGCCAGGGCAGCAGGTGACACGGGAGCTCCGCAGCGCTGGCTCCAGGCTCAGGGGAGTGCCGGCAGCCTCCGGGCTGGGGCTGCTTCTGCTCTGCAGCCCCTCTAATGCGTGAGCTGGGGCTACTCACCGGCAGGCCAGGGTCTCCAGGAGGGCCGGGATCACCAGGGAAGCCGATGGGGCCCTGCGGAGAAATGGGGAYATGAGCACGGGGCTGGAAGAGAGTCACAGACCCCCTGCACACTGGGAGAGCAGAGCAGGAGCAGGGAAAGGGGTTAGTGCCTCCAGGCCTATCGGTGGGGTGCGAGTGGGGACTCAGGGCAGCTCCCTTCCCCTCTCCCTGCCTCATTCCCGCACTCACCAAGTTGCCTTTGGCTCCATCCTCTCCTGGGGGCCCCTTCTTGCCGGGGGGCCCAGCTGCTCCCGATTGTCCCGCGTCTCCCTTCTCCCCCATGTCCCCTTTCACACCCTGCAGAGGGACGGGGAGGGTCAGGGTGGGGGGAGAGCAGGGGGCAGCCTGGGCTGCACGGTGTTCACCTGCAGCCCTACCACTGCTCTGTGTGGCTGGGGAGAGTAGGACCTGCTCCCCGCTCCATTGAGCTCCACCTTTTCCCCCACCCTGATGCCCTGCTCCTGCTTTCCTAGAGATGCCGTGTTCTCCCCTCCCCACGACACTCACGGGCGGACCGGGCTCCCCCGGGGCTCCAGGGGCTCCTGCTTCGCCTGGCTCACCCTGCACGGGAGAAAAGCAGAGGGAAACCTGTCGGTCAGGCACTGCTGGGCGCTGGGAGGAACGTGCACGGCTCTGCCTGGTCCACAGTCCCACTACRCAGACACGGAGTCTCGGGACCACTCCCAGTGCAGGCTTACCTTTTCTCCCACGGCACCTGGCTGTCCCACGCCGCCTGGCATTCCCTGGGGACCCTACAGACACCAGGACAGGGGTTACACACTGCAAAGCCCAGATCCTGCTTCACAGMTGGCCCTGGCACCCTGCACACCCAGGCGCTGTGCCCAGCAGCCCCCGCCAAGCGCCAGGGCTGTGCTCACCTCTGTGCCGCTGGGTCCTTGTGGCCCGCGTGGTCCCGGCGCGCCGGGGGGGCCCTGCAGGGAGCACAGAGCGGGTCAGAACCGCRAAGGGCGACTGCTGAGCTGTGGGGCCACAAGGCCCCCACGGGAGAGGGAGCTTGCAGAGGTGGGAAGCTCGAGGAGCTGGGGCAGAAGAGTCGGAGAGGGCTGGGGAGCTGGGGATGCACCGAAGGAGGTGGCCGAGGTCAGAGCAACAAGGCCATGGGGGGGTCCTTACCATGGCGCCGACATCTCCGTTCTCACCCTTCTCGCCTGGTGGGCCTGGCATGCCCTGTGAGGAGCACACAGGTTGGCAGGGCTGGTGCTGGCCCCAGCTGGCCCCCGGGGCTCAGTGGGCTGGGAGCCCAGCTGGCAAGGCAGAGCCGCCCTGGCACTGCGCAGAGCCCTTGTCCCTGCCCCTCCTTCCCAACCCACAGCCCCCGCCAGACCTGCAGAGCCAACCCTGCCCCCCTGCCCCTTACCTGCAGGCCCGGGGGGCCACTGAGGCCGGGGTGCCCCCGCGAGCCCTCGTCTCCTTTCTGCCCAAACATCCCCTGCTGCCCACGACGCCCAGGCTCCCCGTCTGCTCCCTGCAAAGGGCGAGCCTGGGGTCAGCACCTCCCCGTGGGCACCGTCTGCCCCGCAGGGACTCAGCACACAGGGTGGGAATGGGGCCAAGGGGGAGATGCATCAGGATGGGTGTCGTGGGGGATGCTTGTGTTGCTGCGGGGAGCAGCCTGCACTGCGTTCGGGGYTTCTTGCTTAAGCGTTGGGCTCGGGGGGAATAAACTGGGTGGGAAGAGCGTGCCCCAGCTACTCACCGCGGGGCCGGGGTGCCCAAGAGGCCCCTGGATTCCTGTCGGTCCCGGCGGGCCCTGGGGGGGCAGGAGCATCCGCATCAGGGTTGGGGCAGTCCCCAAATGCCTCCTGTCCCCAGAGGTGCTCTGACCCTGGGCAGCCCACGCAGGCAGACCAGCCCCTCAGCACTTACCGCCTCACCCTTGTCGCCTTTGCTGCCCTTCTGCCCGGGCAGCCCGATCTCACCCTGCCGCGGCAAAGGGACACGGTGAAACCCCACAGCCGCCCTTGCTGGGGACTCGTGGCTAGGGAGTGCTGGCGGCCAGGGAAAGCTGCCATCGCCGGGGAACCGTGGCCAAGGAAATCCCATCACCAGGGAAACCTGCCACCACCTGGGAAGCACTGCCAAGGAAACCAGCCAGGGCCCAGACACGGACACGCTGCTGCCAGGGAGATCCCCGCTGCCGGGAAGCCACCGCAGAAACCTGCCCCACCGGGGAGGTGCCCTGGCCCGAGGACCTGCCCTCTCCGAGGGGACCTGTCCCGCAGCGCTGGCCCCGGGGTACCTTCCCCTGCCATCGGCAGCAAAGTGCAGCAGATCCCCTCTGCGCAAAGAAGCCGTTGCTGCAGGTGCCGACTGGTGTCTCCCCGACTTACCTTGTCGCCGTCTTCTCCAGCGGGGCCAGGGGGACCACCTGGACCCGGCAGCCCCACAGGGCCCTGGATGCCGTCGTGTCCAGCTGGGCCCATTGGGCCCCTCTCGCCCTGTGGGCAGGTAGGAGAGCAGGGTTGGCTGGGACTGCGCGGGACGGAACATTCCGGCTGCTCCCAGACGTGCCCCACACCTCCTCCCGCATCACCCCACCTGCCCCGTCCTCCTCTCGCCCCGAGCATGGCCTCCTCCTTCCCCCGTTCATCTCACTCCCCACCCCATGCAGAGGACATGGCACCTACCGGGGAGCCCTTCTCTCCGGTGGGGCCGGGGGGGCCCTGCGCACCCCCACGGCCCGGCAGTCCAATGCCTCCAGCTGCCCCCGTGGGGCCTCGCTCACCGGGGGAACCCTGGGGGAACACAAAGGAGGGGTGAAGAGGGAAAGGCCCTGGGAATCCTTCCTCCTCTCCAAAGAAACCTTGCTCTTTATCAACTAGGACTTGGACCAGGGTGGCAAAATTGCTCCCCAAGGAGCACATGGCAAGGGGGGGGGGGGGGCCAAAACTCTGTATAGACCCCCCCAATGCCACGATGCTTTGTACTCACTGTGGGTCCAGGGGGACCGGGGGGGCCTTCCCCACCCTTCAGGCCGGGTGGACCCTGTAGAAAGGCAGGAAGGATGGTCAGTGAGGACCCTACTCGCCTCTCCGCCCTCCTGCTGCTCCCAAGCCCGGGATGGCACTGACCATCTCTCCTGGYGCACCCCGCGTGCCAGGAAAGCCATGGATGCCCGGGGGGCCGTTCTTGCCAGGGATGCCAGCTGGGCCAGGGTCGCCCTGTGAGGAAGAGAAGCAGCAGGTAGCTTGGCTCCATCGTGCCCGAGCTGGTGGCAGCCCTCCCACCGCAGAGCCCTCCCACCCAGTGCCCCCCGGCTCAGGCCGGCAGCGGGCTGCGCTGGCGCTCGGACCCCGGAGGGGCTCCTACCTTGGCTCCTTCTCGGCCAGCAGCTCCGGGCAGCCCCTGCTCCCCCGGGGGGCCGGGGGGGCCTGGGTGCCCCCTCTCGCCCACTGGCCCGGTCTCGCCTGATTTACCCTGCGGGCAGAGAGCAGGGTGAGCCTCAGGGGCACGGGCGGCACGGAGCAGAGACCGGGGGCAGCGCTGGAGTGCCAGCAGAGCAACACCGGCCCCTCCATCTCACGTGGAGCAACACTGGCCCCTCCATCCCGCCCGGAGCAACGCCAGCCCCTCCATCCCGCCGGGGCCCGCAGCACTGGCGTTGATGGCATCCTCGACACAGCCACTCACCTGGGGTCCCACCACCCCAGTGGGGCCTGGGGGCCCGGTTTTGCCATGGAAGCCCTGTGGAGGAGGAGAGCAGAGAGGGGATGAGGCGGGGAAGTGCGGACGCGCCGTCAAGGAATGAGGCGGGCAGGGATGCTCACCAGCTCTCCGCGCTGCCCTGGGTGTCCCGGCAAGCCGTCCTTCCCGGCGGGACCCTACCACAGCGGGAGCGGAGTTAGCGGGGTGGAGGGGCGCCAGCGGCCAGGCCGGCCGGGCTGGGCAGCAGCGCTGCTCCCCGACGCGTTGCTACTTACGGGGGGCCCTTTGGTGCCGGGGAATCCGCTGGGGCCCTGCGGACCCTGGGGGCCCTGCGGGAGGAAGGGAAAAGCCCGTGGGCAGCGGTACAGCGACCATCCCCATGGCCCAGAGTGTGTCTCCCCCCGCTGGCATCGTCCCAAGGAAGAGCCCCGCGTCCCAGCACCACCAGCCCCAGGCCCCTGCTCCTGGCCCCTCTGCAGGGCACCGGCTGCCCCCGGCTCACCTTCTCCCCCGCCGCGCCAGGGGCCCCATCATGGCCAGCGTCGCCCTGGCGGAGAGAGACAGGCTGAGGGCAGGTGGCAGCGACCCGTGGGCTGGTCCCCGCCGCCCTGGGGCGGGGGCACGCGGCGGCCGGGTGCCAACCTACCTTGGGGCCGGGTGTTCCTGTGGCGCCGGGCAGGCCGCGCTCCCCCGGCAGGCCCTGAGCGGAGGCAGCAGAGAGCGGCGTCAGGGCCCGCGAGCCGGGCGGGCACCCCGGGACCGAGCTGTGACGCGGAGCCCAGCGCCCCAGCGTGGCGGCCATGGGGCACAGGGCCGATGTTTGGGGCCCGGATGCCGTGGGATACGGCAGGCCCCAGGGCCCGGTTGCCATGGGACACCAGGGCCCTGGGGTGGTTGCCATGGGATACGGCAGGCCCCCGGTCCCGGTCACCGTGGGTTATGGCAGGCCCCATGCCGGTTGCCATGGGACACGGGGTGGAAACTTTTGGCCTGGTTGCCATGGGAAACGACAGGCCCCAGGGCCCAGTTGTCGTGGGATACAACAGGCCCCAAGCGCTGTTGCCGTGGGATACAGGGCGGGAGTTTTGGGCCTGGTTGCCTGGGACACAGCAGGCACCAGAGATCGGTTGCCGTGGGATACGGCCAGCCCCGGGGTAGTTGCCATGGCTGTGGCAGGTCCCCGGGCAGTCCCTGTGGGATATGACAGGTCCCAGGGCGGTCACTGTGGGATACAGGCGGCCCCAGGGTGGTTGCCATGGCTACGGCAGGTCCCAGGATGGTTGCCATGAGATACAGCCAGCCCCAGGGCGGGCGTGTGGATCCCGGCGGCCCCCAGCAYGGGGCTGGTGGAGGTCGGGGCCGCGGCGGCTCACCGGGGGTCCTCGCTGTCCCGTCTGCCCAGCCTGGCCAGCCTTGCCCTGCGGGAAGGGAGACATGCCGGGGGGAGCCGCTCCCACCTGCACCCGTGCCCGCCATTCACCCGCTGCGCACCCGCTGTGCACCTGCTGTGCACCCCGCGCAGGGATGGGGCATCCCATGCAGCCACGACTCGCGCCCAAGTGTGTGTGCAGGAGGACACGTGGCGCAGGAGCCGGGGGGGGGCTTCCAGGCACGCGTGGGATCTGGAGCCAAGGACATGGCGGGGGGACCAGGATGCTTGGGTCCCTCTGCTGGCTCCGAGCTCTCCCAGCCCCTCTCTGGCTCCTGGCACAGCAGGACAGGGAYGGTGGGGCAGGATGCAGGGGACCCATGGGGGGACAATGGGGCAGGATGCGGGGGACCCATGGTGGGGACGGTGGGACAGGATGGGGGGGACCCACAGGGCGATGGTGGGGCAGGAGGGGGCAGACGGCACAGCGGGATGTGGCGACTCACCCTCTTGCCTTTCTCTCCCGCCAGCCCCACGGCACCCTGGAAGCCAGCGGAGCCCTAAGAGGGGGAAGCACAAGCTGCAGCCGGGGCCGAGAGGATCCTGGCTCCGGAGCGACCCAGCAGCCTCCCTGCACTCACCTTGGGGCCCTGGCGTCCGGGGTATCCTGGGAGGCCCGGCACGCCCAGCTTGCCCTGCAAGGGAGAGAGCAGAGCTGAGCCGGGGGCAGCACGCGCCGCGGGCGCGGGGGCAGAGCGCTGGCACCCACCTTATCGCCGGCAGGGCCGGCAGCACCTGGTTCGCCCATGGGGCCCGTCTGCCCCTTCAGCCCCTCGGGGCCGTCCTCACCCCGGGGGCCCAGCGGGCCCTGGTCCCCCTGGAACAGCAAGGCAGCAGCGCGGGGAGCGTGCCGCCCAACGAAACACCGCCGGGGCCGCCGCCCCGTGTCCCCGCACCCCCCTGCGGCCAGACCCGCCCCCCCAAACTGCCCCCGGGGCTCCCGCAACCCCCAAGAGAGGCCAGAAATGTGGAAACACCCCCCCTCCCCGGGGACCCCGCTTACCCTGTCGCCCTTCGGACCTATGTCCCCCTTGAAGCCAGGGAATCCATCTTCTCCCTGAAGGGAAGCACAGGCTGGGGGGCCGAGACCGCGCCAGCTCCGGCGCAAGCCCCCCACCCCGGTGCGGAGGGCCGTCTCCAGCCGCCCGGCACCCCCAGCACAGGGCTGTGACAGCACCGGCACGAGCGTCCCTGGGACCCCCTCGCCAGCCGCCCTTACCTTCTCCCCTTTGCTGCCCTTCAGGCCGCGCACGCCGAAAGCTCCCTGCAGAGACACAGAGGGGCCGGGGGGCCGGAGGGAGGCTCCCGATCGGGGGGACGCAGCCCGACCCCACCGCGGGGCCTGGCCGAGGGGGAGGCTGTGCTTACCTTCACCCCGCGCGGTCCCGGATAGCCRACGGGGCCGGCGGCGCCCGCAGGGCCCTGGGGGCAGAGCCAGCATCAGCAGAGATGGAAACGGCCCCATCCGTGCAGGGGGGGCAGGCAGGGACCCCACGAGGGGGGCTGAGCCGCCTCCCCAGGGCGGCTCCTTACCTGGAGACCCTTCTCTCCGGCTGGCCCCTCTCGGCCGGGGTGACCCTGCAGGGATGCGCGAGGGATGAGCCCCGCACTGCCCCGCGGCGCCTGCTCTGAGCGGGATCCCGCAGCTGGAGCGACCCCATGGTGCTGTGCGAGTACTCACCGGGGGCCCATCGGCCCCAGCGACGCCCTGGATCCCCGGCTTCCCTGGCGAGCCCTGGGCAAGAGGAAGAGGAGGTGTCAGGCGTGGAGGGCTCCCGCAGCCCCCCGCTGCCCACCCCCTGTGCCCCTGCGCCACTCACCTTCTCCCCCGGCAGCCCCACGGGACCCTGGGGGCCAGGCAGCCCCTGCAAGAGAAGAGACCGAGGCACTGGGAAGGCACGGAAAGAGCAGCCGAGCCCCCGGCCCCTCGGGCCGCCCCCCGCCTACCTGCGGACCAGGGTTGCCCTGCTGTCCCGGCGGGCCTGGCTCCCCGTGGATCCCCTGCAGGCGGCAGAGAAATCCCATCAGCAGGACACCGGCCTCCCCCGGAGCCTTGCCGCAGCCCCGGCCGCCCTCCCATGCTCCTGCACCCGTGGGAGCGTTGCCCCCCCACACTGCTCCCATGCCGGCAGCCCYGCCACCCCCGCCCCAGAGCATCCCGCTCTCGCACTGCCCGGTCCCGGCGGGGCCCCGCTCGCACCCACCACACTGCCCTCAGGTCCAGGTGCTCCGTCGATGCCGCTGGCGCCCTGYGGGGCAAGGAAGGAGGGTCAGGGCCCCGAGGCGATGCCGTGCCCCAGGGTGATACCGTGCCCAGGCTAAGAGGCCAGGAAAAACGTCCCCTTGACACGAGGACGGACAGACAGGCAGAAGGGGGGGGGGGGTCTCGTACCGGTGGTCCCGGGGGTCCGGGGGAGCCACGCGAGCCGATCAGACCTCGCACGCCCTAGGGCCGAGGATAGATGGGTCAGTCAGCACCCCAGGCCCCCTGCATTCCCAGGGTGCCCAAATCTCCCCCCCAAAAGCTCCAGGGAGCGGCAGAACTTGCCCCCAGACCCTCCAGGGCTCCCGGAGCGAAGCCGGGGAGGCTCCCAGCACCAATACTCACAGGCTCCCCAGGCTGCCCGCGGGGTCCCGGGAGCCCATCCGGGCCCTGGAGGAGATGGAGCAGAGCTGAGCGCGTCCCCCCGGTACCTCTGGGGCCTGATCCCGCTCCCCCTTCCCACGCTGCTCACCTTGGCGCCTCTGTGGCCGGGGGGCCCCGCCAGCCCTGGCTGCCCCGCGTCGCCCTGCGGCAGAGAGGCGGTGAGGGTCCGGGAGGGCAGGCGGCGCCAGGACGGGGCGCAGCGTGCTCCCACTTACCCGGTGGCCCTTCTCGCCCGGCAGCCCCGGGAGCCCGTCGAAGCCTCTGTCACCCTGCGGGACAGCAGAGGCATCAGCCCCCCCTGCCCCGGAGCTGCTGCCGGGGGGGGCAGAGGGGACCAGGTGTCCTGGCCCTGCACAGACCCCCCACCACCACCCGTGCACCCTGGCAGCACTGACCAACCTTGGGTCCAGTTTCTCCCGGGAGGCCCCTGGCTCCATCTGCTCCGGCGCGGCCCTGAAAGACATGTCGAGGGGTGGGAGAGGGCCGAGGGCTGGGTGTCCCCCAGGATGGGGACGGGGATGGGGACAGGGATGCCCTGGGCAGGCACCTGCAGGGGATGTGAAACCCCAGCGCGCAGCACTTACCCGCCTGCCCGGCTTCCCCGGCAGCCCCGGCGGCCCCTGCGGCCCCCGGGGACCCTGGCGAAGAGAAGGGGAAGGCGTCARGGCCGGGCGCCGGCAGGATCCCGGGGGGCCCCGCGTTCAGCCCCATTGCCACCTCCCCGCGCACCCCTCGGCAGGACCCACCTGCAGCCCCGAGTCGCCCACATCTCCTTTCAGGCCGGGGTGTCCAGGGAGACCCTGGGAAAACGGGAGAGCGACGTGGGGCAATGCCTGGTGCACGGCGTCTCGGGGGGCAGCTGCCCCATGGCGGCTGCCCCACGGCGGCCGTACTCACCAGTGGTCCCGGGCGGCCGGTCAGCCCCATGGGGCCCGGGGGGCCCTTCATGGCGAGCTGGGGAGAGAGCGGAGGAGAGGGCTGAGCGGAGYGGCGATGCCGGTGGAGGGGCCGGCCCATGTGGGTGCCTCACCTTCGCCTGCTGCAGGATCGCTTGGGCCTGGGCTTCTTGGAAGGAGACGCTGGGGCCCTTGAGGGAGTCTCCGCCGAACTGGAACTGGGGGGCAGCGGGCTGAGGGGGGCCAGCAGCCCCCAAAGCTCCCTGGGCACCCAGCTCCGCACGGCCCCCGCAGGAGCCATCCCGCAGCAGGTGCCCCTGGATGCAGCCCGGCTGCCCCRGCGCCTACCGGCAGCATGAGCGTGGTCCCCGCCGGGCCACGGCTCCCGTCGGCTCCTGGCAGTCCCGGCCGTCCCGCGGGGCCCTGGCGGGGGGGAAGGGGGGGGCGGCCTGTCATCACCCTGGCGCTGGCAGGTCGGGGCTTGCAGCAGGACGCCAGCAGAACCCCCCCCCCCCCGCCTGCTCTTTACCTGGTCTCCGGGGTCTCCCGGCAGTCCTGGCGGCCCCGGYGGCCCCCAGGGACCCGGCTCCCCCTGCGGAGGAGGCAAAGGCGTGTTAGTGCCAGCGCAGTCCCCCTCCCCATCCATGCGCCGCCCCCTCCCCGCAGCAGCCCCTGCTCCTTACCGCGGGGCCCGGGGGTCCCGGCGGCCCCTCGAATCGCCAGCCCTAAAGGAGAAGAGAGTGAGTGCAGCTCATCCCGGTGCCCCCCCCGGCAAGCGCACACCCATCGGCCGGGGACCACCGGTGTGCTGCGAGGGCTGGGGGCGGCCGGCGCCACGCACCCCCGGGAGCCCCGCGGCTGGGCCCCACTCACCRGCTCCAGCATGGCCGGTTCGCCCTTCTCGCCCTTCTGGCTGGGCTCCTGCAAGACGCTGGGTTGTGGGGAGACAGGCCGGGGCTTCACCCCACCCGTCGCGGGGCCGAGCTCATGGCCCCAGCTTTTCCCGGTCGTCATTCTCAGCGTTACCTGGGGAGCCCGGATCCCTGGCTGCTCCCGCTCGGCTGGGCCGAAGCGCCCCCGGAGCGCGGGGTCCCCCTCGTCCTCGTCCTCGTAGCCCGGCAACAGCTCCGTGCTGCCGGCCTCCTGGAGCACAAATTCCTCCCTGGTGTCCTACGGGATGGGGGCGATGCTGGRGGCCTGGAGGGGGGAGCTCCAGCCCCAGAGCCCCAGCCCCGGCCCTGGTGCTACCTCCTGGGGGTCGGTGCGGTTGGGGGCAGCAGTCGTGGTGCTGGCGGGGCTCCAGGCGTCCGTGGCGAGGGTGCTCTCCTCCGCGGAGCGGGTCGGTGTGGCCGTGCTGGCCTTGGATGGAGGAGCCCGTGGGGTCCCGCGCACCGGGGCTGCGCTGGAGGGGGCACCGCGGCCCCGCGCGGCTCCCCTTGCTGCCGGGACCACCGTCTCGGAGCCATGCTGGGGCCAGGGGCACGGCAAGCCAGGGCTCATCAGCTGGCTGTTCCTGGGATCGCAGCTCTGGCGCAGGCCCCTTCCCACCAGCGGCACCCACAGGCAGCCGTTCCCGGGCGCGGGGGCGGCCGTTCCCCTGCACCCTGGGGCCGCGCAGCCCCTGGCTCCGAGCAGCACCTGGAGCCCGGCCACCCCCTCGCCGGGTCTCTCCCGCCCGGCCGGGCCAAGGCTGACTCATCGGCAGGAGGGGCCGCGGCCCCCGGGCCGCCCTTGGCCAGCACCGCCGCCTCCAGCTGCAGCCGCGACCCGCTTGCAGAGCCGAGGGGGGCAAAGGCAGCGGCGGGGGCTCCCTCCTGCTCCGCTCGGGTGCCTGCAGCCGGGTGATCCCCGCCGGGTGCTCCGACAAGCTCTGGGGGCAGCTCTGCCACGGCGCCGCTCAGCCCCCGGTGCAAAGGGGAGCGGTAAGAGGACACGGGGCCATGGCATCCCCGAGGCCTGGGCAGGGGCCGTTCTGGCCAGAGCGCCCACGGGCGACTCCAACAGACCCAAAGCTCTGGCTCTGCCGGGGCGTGAGCTGCTGGAGCCGTCCCGGCTCACCCCAGGCCGTCCAAGGAGCAGGAGGCCGGGGGCTGCTGTGGGTGCAGGAGGCGGCATGTGGCACAGCACRAGCTCCGTGCACAGGGGTTTGCTCTGGACGGAGCTGGTGCACCTGGAGCCAGGCTYGCCGCAGCCCTGCACGAGCAGCAGGTTAGCGGGGCTGGGTTAGGCAGCCGCAGAGGCGGGTTAGTCGTGCTCTACCTGGCCATCCACGGTGGAAAGCACCGAGGCCTCCTGCTGCTCCAGCAGCTCCTTGTTCCTCCTCTTCTTGCCCTTGCCCTTTCCCTTGCGCTTGCCTTTCCCCTTGCCCTTCCTGCCCTTCCGACGCGGGGCAGCGGTGGCCTCGGGGCCGCTCTGCGCAGGGCAGCGTGGAGGGAGGCAGGGAGAGAAATGTGGGCATCAGGGTCCCTGGGCAGGAGCAGGGTGCTCTGCCCGGCGCGCGAGCGTCCCGGCGGCGCCAGCCCCCAGCCCAGCAGCATCCCTTCAGGCCAGCTGCGGAGGAGGGGGGCTCCGGAAGGTGCCCCCAGCCCTTCCTCTTCCCACCTCGGYGCCTACCTCCTCGGGAAAGGGGGCCACAAGTGGGTAGAGCAGGGGCTGGTCGCAGCCAGGCATGTAGAGCTGGCAGTAGGAGTGGGCCACCGTGGGGTCGGCCACAATCAGCAGCTGCTGGACGTCGCCCTGCAGGACAGGGGGAGGTAAAGGGGACGGCGCGAGGGCGCAGGCCTTCTGCCCCCCTGGGCGGCCGTGCGCCCATGCACGCCCCGCCGCGGCCATGCACGCAGCCCAGCTGCGCTGCCCGGCCCCGTGCACCCAAGAATCTGTGTGCAGCGCTGAGCAGGGGCTGTGCAGGGCGCTGAGCAGGATCTGTGCACGGCGCTGTGCATGGCGCTGAGCAGGGGCTGTGCATGATGGGGGCAGATCCGTGCATAGCTCCGAGCGGGATCCATGCATGGCTTGGGGCAGCTGGCCCGGACACCCCCTCGGCCCCGGCTGCATGCACAGCGGAGAGGAGTGGACAAACACACCCTTGTTCGTCCGCCACGGGTGAATGGCCGGGGGGAGCCCAGCCCCGCGCGCCTGGCTCCCTCCAAGCCGCCTCTTGCCCGCGGCCCCTGACATTTGCAGCGGGGAGAGCTCAGCGGGCAGGAATGTGGCCGGGGGGCCTTTCCCGGTGGGAAAGGGGCTGAGCCACAGGCATGGGAAGGGGAACAGGAGCAGCCCCAGTGCATGCAGGGCCGCTGCCAGACACGGGGGACCCAGCCTACCCCCATCCCCCGGCAGCTCCTGGGGCCCCTCATCCCCTGCACCCACATCACCAGGGGGACGCAGGAGAGCCGGGACCCGGCGGGGAGGATTTGGGGAGGGAGGCTGCGGGGGGACCCACCTCGAACACCTCCTCATCGAGGAGGCGAGCCCCGAAGAGCGTAACCCCCTCAGTGCTGACGACGGGCTGGGGGCCCCGCTCCAGGGGCAGCGTCTCGAGGAGGTGGCAGTCCACCAGCAAGGACACGTTCCTGCCCTCCACAGCCAGCGCCACGCGGTGCCACCTGCAGGCGTGGGGCTTAGTGCAGCCGGGGCAGCCGGGCGCCCGCTGCCCTCYGGCCCCTGGTGCTCACCTGCCGTCGGCCAGGTTCACCTTGCGGAAGACGGGGTACTGCTCCGGGGCCGGCTGCCCATCCTGGTCCTCGTAGAGGAAGACGGGCGAGCGGCCAATCTCCAGGCCCAGCTGCTGCACTCCCCGCTCATCATAGATGGAGAGCAGAAAGGCCTGGCCGCCTCGCTGTGCTCGCACCGTGGCCAGGATGGAGAAGTCCTCCGGGAAGGGGCCGTCTGCAGCGGGGGGGAAGGCGAGGATGGTCAGATCGAGAGCTGCTCCGCACCCCAAGAGCAGCTCTGCACCCTGAGAGCAGCTCTGCAYCCCTAGGGCGGATCATCCCCCCGGGAGCAGCTCTGCACCCCAAGATCGGCTCTGCACCCCAAGGGCAGATCATCCCTCGGGAGCGGCCATGGCCCCCCGGCACACCTGGGAAGAGCTGCCTCGTGGGCGCGCTGAGCTGGGTGCGGTTGTCCACGCGGAAGGCRAGGTCAGGGTCCGCGGCCCCCGGGCGCTGGGTGCAGATCCCGGCGGTGACGGAGATGCCTTCGCGGCCATGCTGGGCGCCCAGGGTCTGCAGCACATCCACAGGCACGGCTGCGGGGTGAGCGGAGACCTGTTGGGCAGCGGGGACGGGCCGGAGCCCCCCGCRGGGCCGGGCTCCGTGCTCCCGGCTGGAGCCCGCGTCCCCATCCCCCTGCCTGCGTGCTGCCGAGCGGGGCCGGCCCGGTGCCAGGCAGCTGTGTGGGCCCAAGGTCCGGCCCGCGGCAGCCGGATTCCTTCGTTGCATTCCTCCGCCCCCGGCCTGCTCCGGCCAGGCTCTGCCCCCCGTGGCACCGGTGCCGCCCGTGGGAGACCCCCGACGCCTCCCCGCCCGGGGCGCTGCACGTCTCCGCATGCGGAGGGAGGGTTAATGCCGGYGCAGGCAGGTGTGCGGGGGGATGATCGCATCCACATCAGAGAGCTCGGCGGCCCCCTGCCCGCGGCGGCCCCCCGCCTCCCCGCCGCCTGCCGCAGAGGCCTGTCCGGGCAGGCCAGGAAGGGGCAGCCGGGGGGCAAGTCCTGCTGGGGGCTCCCCCCGCTCCCAGCCGCGACGGGGCACGCGGCAGGAGGGGGCCGCGCGTGGGGGCCAGGCTGGGAACGGCCTGACCCCGCTCCGGCCGGGCCGTCTCTCAGGCCCTCCTGACCCCAGCGCGTGGGGCCAGTTTCCTGCCGGGCTCCCAGGGGAAGGGGCGTCTCCAGGCCGCCGCACGCCGGCATGGGGGGGATCCCCCCCCCCGGCCTGGGAAACCCCAGCCTGGCCCAGCCCCTCCGCACCCCACAGATGACGGGGTGCAGGGACGGGGCGGCAGCACCGGGGAATCACCCCACAGCACCGGGTCCCGGCAGAGCCAGGGAGCGGGGATGTGGTGAAGCTCCCGGCACCATGGCGAGGGGAGAGACCCCCGGCCCCCCCCAGCCGGGCGGCGAGAGGACCCCGGCGTCCAGGCCCCCCCTTGGTCCCGGGAGGGGCCCAGGCGTCCGGGTGCACAGAGCCGCCGCCGCGGGGCCCGGAGCACCCCGAGGCAG
>NW_020451074.1:284645-287748 GCF_003343035.1 Apteryx rowi
GCCCCACAGCGAAGCCAGCGGGTGTCGTGGCACCCGGCCCCCCACCCCGCTCCCAGCCCCTCAGCGAAGCCGGCGGGTGTCAGGGCACCCGGCCCCCCACCCCGCTCCCAGCCCCACAGTGGGGGCCATCTCTTGGGGGTGCCCAGCCCCATGGCAAGGCTGGCTATTTGGGGGCGCCCAGCCCCAGAGCAGGGTTGTCTCCCAGGGGCGCCTGGCCCCATGGCAAGGTCGAATGTTTGGGGCCACCGAGCCCCACGGTGAGGCTGGTGGGTGTCAAGGTGCCCGGCCCCTCACCCTTCTCCCAGCCCCATGGTGGGGCCATCTCTGGGGGCACCCACCCCCAAAGTGCGGCTGGCTGTTTGGGGGCACTCAGCCCCACATCCAGCTCCACGGCGGGGCCGTCTCCCAGGGGTGCCCAGCCCCATGGAGAAGCCGGCTGTTTGGGGGCACCCAGCCCCACGGCAGGGCCATCTCTGGGGGCACCTGGCCCCCCCAGCCACAGCGCAGCTGGCTCTGGGCCACGGGCGCCCCCAGGGCCTGGCTGGCCGGAGTCGCCCCATTGCCTCATCGCCTGAGTCACAGCCGCTCGGCTCCCATCCACTGACCCGTTTTTCCATTTCCTGGCAAATATTTACCACGGTCTCTGCAGTAACAGGCCCCCAGGCTGCGGCAGGGCCACGGACGCCCCTGGCCTGGGGAGCTGAGCCCCTGCCCCACGGCGCAGCAGCCCGGGCCCCCTCTCCAACCCCACAGCCACCTCGGGCCCCCGTGACGGACTCTGCACTGGCCGGGGCCGCGGGGTGCCCCAGCCGCGGGAGGCCGCGGGCACCTCCAGATGCCACGGCCCGGCTACGGGGCCACCTCACCGGCCCTGGCCCCGGTGCCCCGCCGGGGGCTCCCTGAGGGCGGCCCRCGGTGGCTGATCCTGCCCCACGTGATGCCGGGTCCTGATCTCATAAGAGCCTTTGGACCCGAGGCCGGGGCAGCCATGGCCAGCCCTGCGCCTCGCACCGTCCTCATCACCGGCTGCTCCTCCGGCATCGGCCTCGCCATCGCCGTGCGGCTGGCGCGGGACCCCCAGCGCCGCTTCCAGGGTGAGGAGTGGGCAGGGGCTCGTCCCTGCCTCCCCTGGTGCCGGGGGGGGGACGGGAAGGGCCCTGCGCCCCCCACCGGTGCAGTGGGAAGGGGATGGGAGCCCCCCAGGCCAGGGCATCCCGGCAGCGTGGGCCAGGGAGGGTGCAGGCTTCGGGGCTGGTGCTCGCCCCATCCATCCCCACCGGCCTCTCCTGCCCCTCGGCACCAACCCCTTTGCTACGGGGCAGCTTGGGGGGCACCAGCACCGCGGGGCAGCCCCGGAGCCTATTCCTCCCCACGGCCCCAACACGACTCCCAGCCAGCATGCAGACCCCTCGCTAGCAGCACGAGGGCTGGGACGGCCCCACGTGCCAGGGCGGGCACGGAGCCGGGCATCACATCCGTGCCATGGGCACATTTCCCACGCTGCACACCGTGGCAGGGAGCACAAGCACCCACTGCCTAACGACTCCCTTTGCACGCAAACATGCTGCAAACACTGTGCACACACGCACCCTGCAGCGCCGTGCACGCGCGCACACGCGTGTGCCTGCAGATCTCTGCACCGGGGCTGCCCTGTGCGGGTGGATTAGCTGGGGGGGGGGGGTATTAGCAGCTGCGTTACCCAAGCGGCTTAAGGAGCATCCCGGCTTGACCCTCCAGCCCTGGCGGTTCTGGGCGCAGGGGGAGCGGGGACAGGCGCAGGGCAGGGTGTCAGCCTGCGGCGGCAGCGGAGGCCACCAGCGGCGCTGCCCCCACCCCGTCCCCACCACAGTCATCGCCACCATGCGCGACCTGCGGAAGAAGGAGAAGCTGGAGGAGGCGGCGGGGCCGGCGCTGGGCCGGACGCTGAGCATCCAGCACCTGGACGTGTGCAGCGACAGCTCGGTGGCGGAGTGCGTGGGCAGCATCCCCGGTGGCAGAGTGGACGTGCTGGGTGAGCCGGGGCGCGGGGCCGGGGGTGGCGGGGGTGGCAGGGGCGGCTTGGCGAGCCCCCCTCTGCCGCAGTGAGCAACGCCGGCGTGGGGCACGTCGGCCCCGTGGAGAGCATCAGCGTGGAGGAGATGAAGCACCTCTTTGACACCAACTTCTTCGGGGCCGTGCGGATGATCAAGGCCGTCCTGCCCGACATGAAGCGGCGCCGGAGCGGCCACATCGTGGTCATCAGCAGCGTGATGGGGCTGCAGGGTGAGGCGGGGGCCGCGCGGCAGGCAGGCGGGCGGCAGCAGCGGTGGGGCCCCCCAAGCTCAGCCGCTCTGCGCCAGCAGGCATCGTCTTCAACGACGTCTACGCCGCCTCCAAGTTCGCCGTGGAGGGCTTCTGCGAGAGCCTGGCCGTGCAGCTGCTGCAGTTCGACGTCTTGTGAGTGCGCGGGGGCAGGAGGGGCCGGGGCCCCGCTGGGAAAGCGGAGGCGAAAGCCGGGAGCCCRGCCCCGACGGCGCCCGGCGCCCCGCAGTGTCTCCATGGTGGAGCCGGGCCCCGTGAACACCGACTTCGAGCAGAAGCTGCTGGAGGAGGCGTCGCGCCGCGAGTGCGCCGGCGCTGACGCGGCCACCGTGCGGTACTTCAGGGACGTCTACCTGCCGGCCTCGCGCGACATCTTCGCGGCGCTGGGGCAGAGCCCCGAGGCGGTGGCTGAGGTGGGGGCCAAGGCGGGGGCCGGGCGGGGGGCCACGGCGGGCGCCCCCGGGGCCGGCGCTGAGCACCGCGGCTCCCGCAGGCCGTGGCGCGTGTCGTCGGGGCCCAGCGCCCGGCTTTCCGCATGCAGACCAACCGCCTCTACACGCCGCTGGTGGCCCTCAAGTACGCCGACCCCTCGGGGGACCTGTCCGTGCGGACCTTGCACCGGCTGCTCTTCCGCTCTGGCAGCCTCCTGCGGCTCAGCGTGAGCGCGCTGCGGTGCCTCACCTGCGCCTGCTGCCGCCGCGGGGTCACCCCGGCGTGAGCGCCGCCCCCACCGACGACCACCCCAACGAGGGGGCCCAGGGGGACTTTAGGGAGTCACGAGGGGGGGCTTTGGGGAGGTTTG
>NW_020451074.1:288899-318710 GCF_003343035.1 Apteryx rowi
GCGGTCGGGGTCCCCCCCGGGGGCAGGAGAGGATCGGGGGGGCCTGGCTGTCCCAGGGTCTCCTTGGGGGCAGGAGAGGATCGGGACAGGGGGGATGGGCTGCCCCGGGGAGGGATGCTGCCCCGGCGCAGCGGTGCGCGGGTCGAGGGACACGGCTGTGTCCCACGGCCCCCCCCTGCCCTGACCCCCGCTGCGGCCGCAGACCAAGAACCAGAAGAAGGAGCGGGCGGCTGCCCTGCACAACGCACAGCAGGAGTTCGGCACCGTCCCGCACTCCTTTGTCTTCCACCGCGGGCGCGTGGGCAAGAATGTGCGGCAGCTCATCCTGGACGTGCGGAAGGTGATGGAGCCCTACACCGCCCGGGCGCTCAAGGTGAGCTCGGCCCTGCCCCACGCTCCGCCGCCACCGGGTCCTGGCTCCCCCCGCCTTGCCCTGGGCTCCTGGCACGGCYGGCCAGGTCCAGCGGGAGGAGGACGACGGGTTCGACCTCGGCTGTGTGCTGCAGGTCCGGAAGAAGAACTCGCTGAAGGACTTCGTGGCCGTGGCCGGGCCCCTGGGGGTGACGCATTTCCTGGTCTTCAGCAAGTCGCCATCAAGCATCAACTTTGTGAGTAGCAGGTGCCACTTTGCGTGCGCCTGCACAGGCAGCGTGGGCCCCGGGAGGACCCTTCTCCTGCGGCCGGAGGCTCCTCCGCAGCAGCCGGATCTGCAGCTCGGCCCTTGCTAACACCTCTCCCGTCTTGGGGCCAGTTGAGCGGGAGGCGCCGGAGCCCTTTTGGGGATCCCTTCCCTCTCCCGGAGCAGATGCAGATGATGACAAAACTCCACTGAGTTTCCGCCGTGATTTAGTTCAAAGTAAACGCACTGATGCATCTGCGGCATCATCGGGGCGGTGGGGAGGGCTGGCGGCAGCTTTTCCTGGGACTGAGCGCCTGCTCCTTTCCCCCTGCAGAAGCTCTTTCGCCTCCCTGGCGGCCCGACACTGACTTTCAAGGTCACGCAGGTGGGTGCTGGGCGACATCCCGGAGGAGCTGGAGCTGTTTGCCTTCCCGCTGGCCGGGACGGAGCCCCCTTCCCTGCCCGCACGGGCGGTAACCGCTCACGGCCGTCCCTCCGCTCCCCAGTATGCGCTCATCAAGGACGTGGTCTCCTCGCTGAAGCGGCACCGCATGCATGAGCAGCAGTTCACCCACCACCCGCTCCTGGTGCTCAGCAACTTCGGCCTCCAGCAGATCCACATCAAGCTCATGGCCAGCATGTTCCAGAACATGTTCCCCTCCATCAATGTCCATAAGGTAAACGAGGCGGCGCGACGTCTCCCCCGGCGTCGGCGCAGTTCTTAGCTGCAGCCTCTCCTCCTCCCCCTCCGCAGGTCAACCTCAACAACATCAAGAGGTGTTTGCTCGTCAGCTACGACGCGGAGACGCAGCTCCTGGACTTCCGGCACTAGTGAGTGCTGCGCTAGCCCCCAGCACCCCGCACGTCCAAGTCCCCAGGGCCGGGAGTGCAATCTCCCTGGGTTCCCGTGATGAGGATACGGCTGCTGATGTCCCCGTGATATCGCAGAAGTAAACACTCTGAAGCATCCGGCTGCTCTTTGCTACCGCTTCCTTCCTTGGCGGCTCTCGGCCTCTTGGTGGCAGCAGGCAGCGCGCAGGTGGTTTCCCCTCTGCAGTGCCCAGCCCCGGCTGCCCCATAGTGCCCCACAGTCATCCTCAGGTTCTGGGGACGGCACCAGCGCCGTTTCTTGGGTTGTGTTGCAGTGGTTTGTCCCCAAGCCGCTCTGGGCAGTCTCTGACCCATTTGCATCCTGCCCCCACAGCCTGCGGCTGCCTGGCCCCGCGGCGCGCGGGGTCCGTGCAGCGCCTTGACCCTGACCGCTTCCTCCTCGCCCTCGCAGCAGCGTGAAGGTTGTGCCCGTCGGCGTGAGCAAAGGCCTCAAGAAGCTGCTGCAGGAGAAGTTCCCCAACATGAGCCGCCTGGAAGACATCAGTGAGCTGCTGATCAAGTAAGCGCGGGGCACCCGGCTCCCCGGTGGGGGCAGCAAGAGCGGCCTGGCCCTTGCACCACGCGTTGTTCTCCCGGCAGAGACATAAACCTGTCTGAGAGCGAGGCCGAGCAAGACGGGACCCACAACATCCTGGAGCTGCCGCAGGCGTACGCGGGCCGAGGGAACATGAAGGCGCAGCAGAGCGCCGTGCGCCTCACTGAGGTCTGGGGGGGACGATGAGGGCGGTGCTYGTCCCCCCGGAGGTGACGACACGGAGACCTTGACTTACCCGTGATTGTCCAAGTAAACGTTCTGATCCGGGGGGACGCCGCGGCCATGCCGGGAGCCGCGAGGGCTCCGGGCGGAGCCTGACGGGACTCCCCACACCTCTTTCCCGCAGATCGGGCCCCGCATGACCCTGCAGCTCGTCAAGGTGGAGGAGGGACTGGCCCAGGGCAACGTGCTCTACCACAGCTTCAGTAAGTGCCACCAGCCCCTGCCGCGGCCCAGGGCTCTCACCCGTCCCGGCAGCCTGCCGGCGCAGCAGCTGGGGCCTCCGTCTCTCAGCACCATTCCCTCCCCAGTTCACAAGACGGAGGCAGAGGTCCAGGAGATCCTGGCTCGGAAGGAGGCGAAGCTGCAGCTGAAGGTGGAGCGGCGCCAGAAG
Source organism: Apteryx rowi (assembly GCF_003343035.1). Classification (NCBI taxonomy): domain Eukaryota; kingdom Metazoa; phylum Chordata; class Aves; order Apterygiformes; family Apterygidae; genus Apteryx; species Apteryx rowi. The sequence continues at coordinate 291,558 of NW_020451074.1, forward strand.
CAGGAGGCAGACGTGGAGCGCAAGCGGCAGCAGCGCGAGGCCCACAGGTGGTGGTGGGGCAGGGTGGCGGGGCACAGCGTGGCGCAGCGCACTGAGCCAAGGCTGACACCGGGCATTGCAGGAAGAAGAGCCTGGCGGGGATCCGGAGGAGACAGGGGCAGGACGGCGACAGCGACGCTGAGGATCCTGGGGCACCAGAGCAGCAGGATCCGGCCGAGCAGTCGGATGAGAGCGATGCAGAGTATTACCGGCAGGAGGTGGGCGAGGAGCCGGACGAAGGTGAGTCCCGCAGGGGAAGAGGTTGAGCTTCCCGCGTCCTCTCCTCGCTCCGGGGATCCGCTGATGATGCAAAAACCCTGAGTTCTCCATGATCTCAGTTCAAAGTAAACGCACTGACACCTCCCCGCTGGGACACGGGGCAGCTCCACCGCTGCTCCCTCTCACCGGTCCCAGCTGCACCTCTGATCCTCTCCCTCCTCCTTTCGTGTCTCCTCCCAAGATCTGTTCCCCAAGCGCACCAAGAGGAAGCGAGGACCCTCGGGCTCTGCCCTGCTGAGGAAGCGACAGCGTCCCAGCCAGTTGGAGCAGCCCAGTGCTGCCGCTGGCCCTCGCCCTGTGGTGCCCGCCCACCAGGCCAAGCACGGGAAGCCACGGCCACGTGCGAGAGGCCCCGGACAGACAGACTCGCGGCCCCATGGTGGGACGGGGCGGCCGCAAGGAGCACCCGGGCGAAAGCCAGGAAGAGGACCCAGGCGTCCAGGCCACGAGGGTGGACGTAAAGGCCCCAAACTCGCCACTTCCAGACTGACGGGGCGAGGGAAGCTGCTGACAAAGGGGAAAACTGTTTTCAGGCGGCCGGGGCATGCCAATAAGGGGAAGCGCTGAGATGCCAGCCTGCTGCCGCGTGCACAGACTAAGGGGGAAGGGGTAGCTGCCTCCCAGAGGCCCTGTTCCTCCTCCTGCGCAATACAGTGCTCTAAACAACTGCGTGTTGCTCTGCTGGGCTCTGGGCAGGGGGGAGTGGAAACATCATGTCGTGCTCTGGGCTGCAACAGTTCCCTTCGCTGCCCTGGGCTTTTTGCTGCTGCAGAGCCGCCCTTTTCACGATGCTCTGAGTGTTTCGTGATTGAAGCGCCACTCTCCCCACCGCAGGGCCCTGATTTAATCAGCCGGAGCATATCTCTGGCTCCATCCCCCGGACTGAGCACCCGGCCCTGCCCTGGCAGGAAGGAGACGGGAGCGGGCACCTCCTTCCCCCTCGGCGCGCCCGGGCAGCTGCAGGGCTCCCTTGTGGCGCTGCCTGGCAGAAGAGGAAGTGCCCGGCCCTGCTGGGGCCCCCAATCCCGCCGCCCCAGGGAAAGGCCAGGTGAGAGGGGCCCAGGCAGCCACGGGGCAGAGACCTGCAGCGTAGGGCCCAGCTCCCATCCCGTGCTGTCCCCAGCGCAGGGCAGGATGTGACCCTGCCGTGCCTCGCTCTGCTGAGAAGGGACGGACCGAAGCTGCTGAGGGGAGGAGACAAGCGAGCACCGGGGCTCAGTGTGGGAGCAGCGGCACAGGAGCGGACCCCGCGGTGTAGGCAGGACAGGGTGAGCGGCAGGGCTGCAGTGGGCGGGGGCGGAGGCCGGGGCCCAGTGCAGCGGGGCTGGGGGCTGCCAGAGTGCTGGGCTCTGTCCTGCGGCCCAAGGGGCTGGGCAGCACTGCCGGCCCCAGGGGCTGCTGCTGGGAACCTCGCTCCTCTCCGCTCCCCCTCCGTGGGAGCAGGGCTGAGGCAGGCTCCAGCCTCGCTGCAGGCTCCAGCCCTGCTGCAGGGCTGCGGGGCTTCAGTCCGGGCGCAAGCAGGCGCTCACCAACCCGCGTCAGCGTCCCCGCTTTGCTGCTCGCCTCCACTAGCTGCTCTCAGCCTCCACTTCGGCTCGTGGTGGTTTGTCAGCTGTGCTGCACGCGGCRGTACCTCGCCGGCGTGCCTGCCGCCTTCTCACGCTGCTTCTTGCGCTGCTCTTCCTCTGCCCTCGTTGACACCTGTGCCGTGCGGCCTCCGCCAGGGTCGGCAGGGCCTAACCCCGTGCCCCCTCCCACAGCCAGCAAGGCGGCACCGTGCAGCCCCCAGATGAACGCCTCAGGCAGCCGCTGCGACAACTTCAGCAGGTTCCAGGAGGAACTGTGGCCTGTGCTGGTGCTGCAGTTCCCACTGGCGCTCTTCGGCAATGCCTTTGCCATCTACCGCTTCGTGGTGCACGAGCGCTCCTGGCACTCGGGCATCATCTACTCCTTCCACCTGGCCGTCAGTGGCATGCTCTACTCGCTCTCGCTGCCCCTTCTGGCAGCGTACTACTACCCCCCCAAGCACTGGCGCTACGGGCCGGTCCTGTGCAAGATGGAGCGCTTCCTCTTCAACTGCAACCTCTACGGCAGCATCTTCTTCGTCACCTGCATCAGCCTCAACCGGTACCTGGGCATCGTCTACCCGCTGTGGGTGCACGGGCGGCTGCAGCTGTACCACGCCAAGGCGCTGAGCGCAGCCGTCTGGGTGCTGGCCGGGGCGCTCTCGGCCCCCACGCTTGTCTTCTCCGAGCTGCAGGGCAACGCGGGCAACACAGAGTGCCTGGGCAGCGCCTCCCCGGAGCAGCTGCCCCGTTTCTACCCCTACAGCCTGCTGCTGGCCGTGCTGGGCTGCGGGCTGCCCTTCCTGCTCACTGCCTCCTGCTACGCCGCCATCATCCGCACCGTCTTCCGCAACCCCCACATCAGCCGCCTGGAGAAGCGCAAGGTGGGGCTGCTGGTGGGGGCGGGGGTGGCCCTCTACGCGCTCTCCTACCTGCCCTACCACATCTTCCGCAACATCAACCTGGGCCGCCGCCTGCCGCGCCCCGGCCCGGAGGACTGCGCCGTCTCCCAGGCGATCCACACCGCRGCCCAGGTCTGCAAGATCCTTGTCAACCTCAACATCTGTGTGCACCCGCTGCTCTACGCCGCCCTGGCCGACAGCATGCAGAGCTGCTGCGGCGCCGGCCCTGCGAAAGCGGAGCACCCGGAGCACATGGAGCTCCGGCGAGGAGCCTAGGAGCCAGGGAGGGAGGCCGTGGTGGCCTGGAGACGTGGCACAGCCCTGAGGTGGACAGGGCTGGGCGCAGCCCTGGCCCGGAGGCACATGCTCCCCTCCCGGAGAGGGCAGTGGGGCTCCCATGCAGGGAGAGGAAAAGCCTAATGTGGAAGAGCTGGAATTAAAGCTTATACCACCACCACAGCCTAGTGTCACTTTTTGACTGACCTCAGCCCTCGAGCTAGCCGAAACACTGGGYGCCCCGAGCCTGTTACCCCCAGGAAGCAAGGGAGCGGTTGCGCTCTGCCCCATCCTGCGTCGCTGGCTTGGGCGCTGCCAGCCCCAGCACAGTAGTGGCAGGACGTGCGCCACATGCCTCTGAGCCAGACGCAGCCAAGGTGGCAATGAGTCAGCAAGCAGCTCCTGGGAGGCGTCTGAAGGCAGCGCCCGGCCCAGTCCGGCAGTCAGACGCAACCCAGGGCTTCCCGCGCGCGAGTACAGAGCCCGCCGGGCTCACGAGGGGGACGGGGCTGCTCCCAGCCTGGCACGGACGCTCAGGGCAAGTCCCTCCCGAGGCGGGGAGGCGCGACACAGCGACACGTTCGTGCATACCACACCACATGCCTTTATTTAGGGATGCTGATCGCTCTAGACGGGAGCCAACAGCGACAGCACAGCGGGTTCAGTTGGTGGAAGGCCTGTAGGGGAGGCAGAGACCGCAGTCAGAACAGGGGCAGCCGCACGCGGACCCTCCAGCCCACGTCAGCAGAGACGGGTGCGTGTGTGGGTCCCCCCGTGGCGGGGACGGGCTGCGTGCTGCCCCTGTCCCTCCAACCCSCCCCGCGCGCTTACTTGGCCCATTCCACGTTGAGGATCAGATGGTCGTAGCCAAACCCAGACACCCCGGCAATAGCGCGGGCCGCATCCTCCCGGCGGTGGAAGCTGATGAAGGCAAAACCCTGGGCGGGATGAAAGCAAGGCGGTGAGGGCAAGCGGGGCGTCTCCCCCCAGCCCTCGCGAGGGCCGAAGGAAATCCCTCCCTGCCTGTCTCACCTTGGACTGCCCGGTGGTCTTGTCCTTGGCTAGGTAGATCCTAGAAATGGAGCCGAAGGGACGGAACAGCTCCTGCAGGTCGGTCTCACGAGTGTCCTCGGACAGGTTGGTGACACGGATGGTGGCATTGTCGTCAGCTGGGACACAAGGATGGGCAGGTCAGGGCCGCTGGAAGGGTCGGGGCCATGCGCAGGGCGCCAAAACCCTCGCCACCCCCGAGCAGCGCGGCCTCACACGCAGGGCACAGCCGAGGCCCGCAGCGGGCGCGGAACGGCAGAGCCAGGACGGGAGCAGGGAGTCCGAGCGCGCGGACGGGCTGCCCCCGCCCCAGGGACGACGCTTACCCCTGCGGTTGGGCTGCATGGACTCCCCGCGGCGGCTGGCTCCGTCTCGCAGGCTGGGCGGGACGTACTTGCCCGTCTTGCTCTGCTGGGCCTGCACCGGCTCCGGCTCTAAGGACAAGAAAAGTGACATTAGAGCGACTCCCTGCTCCTTCCTGGGGCGCCACAGCATCACGGTGAGGCACGGAGGGGCTGGAACCAGCCCCTAACCCCAGCTCCAAAAACCAAATCCCCAGGAAAAGGACGAATCCAGCTGAGGCAAGCGGATACAACACTACGCCGTGGCCGCTGTAAGCCGAGCCAGGCCGTCACAGGGCATAACGAGGGGAGCGCTGCCCCGCTGCAGGCAGGGGCTTCGCCCCACGCCCGGGGTAAGGGATGCCGTACCTCCCGGCAGCTTCTCCTTCTCGCCTGTGGACAGCCCCAGCTGCTCGGCCAGCTCCTTCTGCATCGGCCCCAGGGTGTCCTTGTAGGGGCAGCGCGTGGTCCAGTGGTCGCCCTTGCAGATACGGCACGACACGATCTTCTGCCCCTTCAGCTTGTTCATGGGGTCCTCCTCCTCCTGGCAGTTCAGGTCCTGGGCACAGGAAAGACCCCTCAGCACCGCGGAGCCAGACCGTCCCCGCACCGGCTGCCCAGGGCTCCCCGCGTCCCGCCAGCTCCCACCCCTCCGGACTCACCTCCTTGCTGGTGATGAAGGTCATAAAGACGTCGTCGCTCACTGTGGTGGTGGCCACGTTAGGACCGGGGGCATCGAACTCGGAGTTGCCGAACTTCTTCCAGTTCTGGGGAGAACCAGAGGCTACTCAGGAAGAGGGAAGGTTGTGAGGGAGAGACCCACTCGCGTGACATGTTCCCAAGTGCTGTACAATGCTTGGGACAGGGCAGCCCCACTAGTGCTGAACGCAGAGCAGAAACCGCAAACAGGAAGGAAAGTGACCCTTAATAATGGATAATGGATAATTTGGGGAGACGGCAAAGACATCGAGGAGAAGGAACATTCAGAGCGAGAGGGCTGAGAGAGGAAGCAATTTCTACCTTTCTTTTTCCCTACAAATACGTCGATTCCTCTGACCCTGCACAGAGTGCACTCACCTTCCTGCGGGCCACCGCCTTGGAGGCCTTCCTGGTTTCAATCCGGAAGGTGCGGATGATCTGCAGGGGTACAACAGAGCCTGTCACCACAGAAGGAATGGCCCACGCATGGCAGACACGCTTTGGGCCCAAACTGGAGCAGCCTGAGGCAGAGCTGAACCCCAGTCCGATGAGATGCCCTCAGTGCAGCCCCCCGGGACCAGCCCAGCCCTTGGGAACGCCTCACATCCAGCTGCACCGGCAGGACCAAGCCCTGAGCCGGGGCACAGCGGGGAGCGGCACCCTCTTGGGAAAGAGGGACAGGAGCTCTGCCGCGGGGAGGGCCCCAACCGCTGCCTGGGCTGCGCTGCTCACCTTCACCTTGCGCCCATCCTCCTCCTCCCGATACTCCGTGATGGTCTTGATGTTGCCATTGATGAGCTCCTTTGGGGAGGGCAGTGGACCTGCGGGAGGGGAGGCAGTGAGCCGGGCACAGCGCGAGCAGCCGCCGGAAGAGCCCCGCACGCCGCAGGCGGCTCTCACCTCCTTTCAGCAGCTCGGCCTCAGYGCTCAGGCTGCCGCCCAGCACCCCACTCAGGGGAATGTCCTTCAGCAGCTCGCTGGTGATGCATTTGTCTATGGGAAGAGAAGCGGGGGCTCACCGCCGGCACGGCCCCGGGGGCAGGCGCTCCCCACTCCCGTCCACACAGCTATTCCCTCCTGCAGGTGACATGCGGCCATCGAGGGCCTTCCCCACTTCATCCTGCGCGCCTGGCGGGACAACTGCATCCTGGTGTCTTCCTGGGCACCAGGAAAAGGGTAGGAAATATCAGTCACTCCAACCCCCTCAGCTTCCCTAAATYCTTGACATAGGTAAGAGACTCGGAGAAGAGCCCTGCTCCCTGTCCTAGGTCGGGTATAATCTGATTTTATGGATCAGCTAGAGAGAAGGAAAGGGAGATTTGGGCCTGTTGTGAGCCTTGGATGTAAGCAAGTGTCTTAGGAGAAAAAGCTGCTTCTCTTGGGTCTGGGAGTGGAACAAACCCCAGGTAACGAGCCGGGAAGAGGAAGAGCAGGAATCTGCCCGCAGCCAGCGCCGCTTACCGTCGTCTCCGCCCTCCTCTTCCACCTGGTCGGCCCAGCTGGGCTTGGAGCTGCGGAAACGCCAGAGCCTGAGACCGGCCCCGCCGGCGGGGAAGCGGGTCCCACCCGCCTCGACACCCGCCCGCGTCCCGGCCCCGCTCCCGCCTCACCCCCCGGGCCCGGGCCCTGCCGGCGGCCGGGCCCCGCCGCCCCCCCGGGCCCTGCTGGGCCCCGGTCCGGCCCTTCAACCCCCCCGAGCGCGGCCCCCCCCGGTTCCCGCCACCGCCTCACTCGTAGTCGCCCGTCGGCATCGCGCTCCCACCGCCGTCACGCGCACCGACCGGAAGGACGCGCCAGCATTTCCGGCGCCGCCGCTGCCGGAAGCGCGGCCCGGCCGGAAGGGGCGGGGCAGGGCGCGACGCGCGCGGACTCCCGGGAGCGGTTGCCTGGGGCAACCGAGCGCCCCCGCCGCGGGGGAGCACGGTTATAATTTATAGGAGAGATTTATTTGAAGAAATATTACAACATATAAAAACTACATAAAGTATTAATTCCCACTTGTACAAAGCGGCCGATTATTTTCAATACAATGCGTCATAAAAACGCCCTCCCCTTCCCCCCCCACCCCGATCCCCCCGGCCATGGCAGCGGCGCGGGGACGGCAGGCCCGGCCCGGGCCCCGAAACAAAACCCAAAATAAAAACAAAACGGGGGGGGGGCAAAATAAATCAGTGCATGTTTGGGAGTCCCAGAGCGGAGACAGGAGCGGCAGGCGCTAGTCAGCGGTTTCCATCTTCTCCGGGCTGCTGGTCTCTGCGGAGAGAGGGGGGGGGGGTGAAGGGGCCGCCCCGGGCAGGGGGATTCGCCCCGGTGGCGGAGGGACACCCCCATCCTGTGCATCCCCACCACGGGGCCGGGGTTCCCCAGCCTCCCGCCGGGGTTCATCCGCTCTGAGTGGCAGGAAGCCCCCTGAACATCCCCAACGGGGTTGGGGGAAGCCTATCCCAGCCGGCAAGGTGGGATCCTGGGAAGTGGCCGCTCCCGCCCTGCTGCGAGGAGGGGGCCGCTAGCCGGAGCTCGGCAGCAGGGATTCGCCCCCAGACCTACCTATGGTGTCTTCTTTCAGCTTTGCCAACACACACGACTTGATCTCCAGCCCAATGGCTTTGGCTAGAGGAGGAGGCACTGCATTCCCGACCTGCCGATGGAGGGAGGGTCACGCTGGCGCTGGCTCCGCTTGCCCAGTGTGCTGGGGAAGGGGGCCACGCTCCAGCGGGGGGCCAGGGCCGCGCTCCGGCAGGCTCCACTCACCTGTCTGTGCTTGTCGAGGATGTTCCCGAAGAGCCGGTAGGTATCAGGGAAGCCCTGGGACCTGGCGCACTCCCTCACGCTCACCACCCGGTGCTGCTCCGGGTGCAGCACCCGGCCCTGAGACAGCAAGCGAGACGGGAGGCAGCTGAGCCAGGGCCGGCGCCGAGCCCCGGGGCTGCGTTTCAGAGGCATGCAGGACCCGGCGAGGCCACCAGCGCGGGCGCCAGCCGCGCACCCACCTGCTTGCCCATGGGCTCCGGGTTGGTGACGGTGGTGCTGAAGAAGCCGTCCCACTCCAGGCGCCCGTAGAGCCCGGCCCAGTGGTTGTGCCGGTTCCCGGTGTGGGGCAGGCACCAGGGGATGAGCGTGTTGAACTGCCGGTCCGCGGGGTCACAGGGCTTGCCTGGGGGAGACGGGGAAGGGTGAGGGGGTGGGCGCTGCGGGGTGCCGCGACCGCCGAGGGCCCAGTGCCTACCTTCCGCACACGAGCACACCCCCCGCAGCGCCCCGGAGCTGCTGCGGCCGTTCTTCTTCTCATGGTGCGTGTACCGCAGCTTCCGCGTGGTCGTGCCATCCGACAGCCGCACCTCGATGTTGGGCAGGTCTCGCCAGTCAGAGCCAGGGGCCAGGGGGATGTGCCTCATCCGCGCTGCGACCAGAGCGCTCATGTCCTGCAGATGCCAAGACCCGCGTTATCGCCCACCGCCAGCCGACGGGGACTGGCCCCCGGACCTTGCCGCAGGGCGAAGGCAGCAGAGGGGCGCAGCTCAGCCGAGGAGCAGGACTGCAGCCCTGTTCCCACCTCTGGGAAAGGCTGTGGGAAAGAGACAGGTCCCTGCACCGCTGCAGGCCTTGTCTTCCCTCCCGGAGTGGGAAGGAGTCTCCGGGTAGGCGCACAGGGAGCGCTTTGGGACGCACGGCCTCTCTCGCTCCCCGTTTGCACAGCGTTGCCCACGCAACATCCCTGACCTAACCTCAGACCCGCATCTAGGCACGGCCTCCCCCCACCCTGCTTGCCATCCGCATCTGGTGGATGCTGGTGCAGCACGAAAGCAGCACTGCCCGGCCCCCCGCAGAGCCCCCGCACCTTGCAGATATGGTCCCTGAGGATGGGCTGATACTGAGAGCCCCGGATCTGCCTCTGGAACCAGGACTGGGGCTCCCCGTTGTAGGAGATCTCCAGGGCGGAGGCTCCGTTCCTGACCTCCGGCAGGTCGGACATGGTATCCCGCACCGTGATGGTTCGGAAGGGGCCGGAGTACGTCCTGGGAGGGAGGAGCGAGCAATGAGAGCGGCCTCCGCCCGATGCCCACAACGCTCGTCCTGCCCCTGTGAACGCCCCAGCCCCGCACTGTTTCGGAGGCTCACCGGGTGATATTGCTAACGAACTTCTTGTCATCCACCACAACGCTCAGCTGGCAGGCACGGGGCGCGAATACATGCAGCGGCTCAGGGAACATGGGTAGCTTCTCACCAGGGGCTGCGGCAAGAACGATGGCTCTCCGTCGCGTCTGGGCCACGCCGTATTGACCAGCCTGGGAACAAAAGGACACTCCTGAGGGGACAGCAACAAGGCCTGGAGCGTCCCCATCCAACCAGCGCCCTGAAAGGGCCGCAAGCGTCCCCTCCACCGGACCAGGGGAAGAAGAAACCCAAAGAACTTGAGCAGTAACAAAGCAGACTGCTCCTTCAGAGGTTATAGTTCATCGCAGAGCCAGGTTAGAGGAGAGTTAACTGCCTCAGGACCCGCTGTTAAAGGAAGGGCCCTGCGCGCATGGTCTCTGCCGCGCTCCGGCCGCGACTGCCCTACCTGCAGGACCCCGAAGGTGCACTGATAACCCATGCGGACGAGGCATCGCAAGGTGAGCTTCAGAACCATGGAGCGCTTGAAGGACACGAAGTTCCTCACATTCTCCAGCAAAAAGAACCGTGGCCTGTAGTAGTCACAGTAGCTACGAGGAGAAAAAGGGACACGTGAGCAGAGAGACAGAGCAACATTCGACGCCTGGGTTCTTCAGGACAAGCCCCCGACCCGCAAGCTCCTCACTGCTGCCTGCTCACCTGAGAAAGGAGACCACCAGGGAGTTCTTGAACTTGGAGTAGGTGCGGGAGTTGAAGCGATTCATGCCGCTGAAGCCTTGGCACGGGGGACCGCCACACAGCATCTCCACATCCCCCTTCTGCGGCAGCTTCTGCCCCAGAGAGTTGGTCTTCTCACCAGACATGACCAGCTTCAGCAGGACGTTGCAGTCCTCCGTGAACACGGTAGTGCCAGGATTGTTCAGCCGGAAGGCCTGGGCGGCTGGCTCCCACATCTCGATGGCCCAGAGCGTTTCCGACACACCTGGGGAGGGAGGCAAAGCAGAAGGTCTTGCACTTGTGCAGCGAGGATTTCCTCACACCACCTCATCCAGCTCATGCTCCATCCCAAATGCGGCACCCAGGAAAAGGGACTGAGACACCAAGCAGGAACTCGGCGTGAGAGGCCAGCACTGATTCCCATCTCCCCATGGGCTCCGGTCATCTCCCAGCTGCTGTCCCGGCTCTGCGGCTCACCTGCCTGGTGGAAGCCCTCAGACAGCCCTCCACAGCCAGAGAACACGTCTAAGGTACGCAGCTTGGGCAGCTTCAGGTCAGCCGGCTCCTGCTCACTCTGCTCACAGGTCACAGACGATTTCCCTTTGCCTTTGCCTGCAAACAGAGCCCAGATCACATCAAAAGGCAAAGTCATTTCCTCCTCTTAGTGCTTACAAGGCAAATTCTTCTCCCCTCCTCCGCAGCAGTTAAAACACCAGCTTAAAGCACCTTTCTATCCATAATTGTTTCACTGCTATTGCCAAAATACACCCTTGCATTTGGAAGGGAAGTTCCTCATCTTTCCCAGTGCAATTCCTTTCCATCCAATGGCCCTTAGCCACAGACCATTTCTGCGGGTAAGGCTGGAGCCATGGTAACTCACAGGGCAGCTCCCCGTATCGGCAATGTTCCCCTGTGGTAGCAGGGTACGAAGCCCCGCACTGTGGAGCGACCAACCCCGGCAAAGGGCTTCAAGATCTCTGAGGGCACCACAGAACAGGGACAGCGCAAAGCACAAGGGACCCTACATTGTCACTGCAAGGTTTATTTCAGAGAGATTAGGCCTCACATGGCTTTCTCTTAGAAATAAAGCTGCAGACCACATAGCTGCATCCTGTGAGAACATCAGAGCAGGAGAAGTACACAGAAACATCTGGTTAGCAGGAGGTCTTATCTCTACTCCACAGCAAGTAACGGCAGACATGAACTGGTTCACTGGCTCGAGACCTCCCCAGCCAGAATTACCTTTCCCTTTCCCTTTCCCCTTCCCTTTATTCCCAGAGCTCCGTGCGTGGTTTGGAGGATCTTCAAAGTTCTTGGTTTTTGCATTGTAAGCCTGGGAAAAGAAAGAGATCGGGACACCTTACCACAAAGAGCTAAGAAACAACACAAACATTGCCAATAACCCCATCTGCACCGTGAAAACTGAGGGAACAACGCAGGAGCAGCGCTGGGGCGCGCAGAGCATGCGCCTTGTCTCCCGGCATGGCCTCAGGGCTGTCTGCCCTGCACAAGGTGCCAGAGAGGCCACTTGAGGTCTGAATGCGGCCCTTCACCTCCACAGAGAGCAACCGCTCCAGGGACTGTTAACAAACTCCTGGTGGCTTTTAATTTAAAGTATCCTTTCTATCTGAGACTTGGTCCCCCAAAAGACTGTGAAGTTCTGCGTGCAGCTGCAGACACTCATTCATGTGATGGCACCGCTGCAGAGGAGAGCCCTGGACTTGTGGTGAACAGCCCAGCGCAGCACTGCAGGATTTCCATGGCGCACATGCAGAGCTCGACACCCCTGCTCAGGCGCAGTCCCCTGGACTCGGCACGCCTGGGGACACAGCCAGGCCTGCCGGCTTCTGGCTCCCGCAGGACCCTCACCTCCAAGAAGTAGAAGCGGTCGAGCCCGCTGGCAGAATAGTCCTGGATGCTTTCCGTTAGGTCCTCCCCATACACCACAGTGCAGCGGCCCTGCACGGCCCGGAAGTCAACTGTTGTCTCCTCATCGCTCCAGTACAGGAGGTTGATGTCAGAGTGGTAACTGGCTTTCATGGACTTGTGCGTGTTCTCGGGCCTGCAGGGAAAGAACACCCTGGCTTGGGGAAAATGTTCCAGGAAAGCTCCTCACCCTGACCCAGCCCAGGCTCCAACGCTCGTTCTGCTGCACAGCTCTGTCTCCCCAGAGAGAGGAGGATTTATTTCCTCCTTCTGCACGTTTACTACCATCGCCTGGGCACAGCACCAAAGGAAGGACTTGTTTCATACCAAAGGGAGCTTTCTGGGTTTTCCTGGGAGAGAGGAGGGAATTGGCACTGAAGTTGGTAAACAAATTTAAAAGCAAAAAGATCTTAAGCAGGTAGAGCTGTTATGCTCAAAGTGTACCCGGTCTAAGTGTCTACATTCCTCTCTTGCTGCCAAGGCTCTTTGCACACATCTCCCCATGGTGCGTGGGAGATGACTAAGAGCCTGTAAATGTTTGGGTAAACACCTGCACCCCGGGATGGTGCTGGCGATGCTGCTCAGCACCAGTCTGCTCCCCGACTGGCAGGGAAAGCCCACTCAAGCAGCCGCACTAACCGAACAGAGATGCTCGAGGTACCTGTCTCAGGAGCATCCTTGTGTTGGAGGCACAGAGCTCTTCCCAGCCTCAAGAAGCCGGGAAGCAGGGTGAGCCCCTTCCTTGCCGCAGCTCGCTCTGCACCCACGTGGCGCAGACGGGCTCCCAACAGCGCGGCCCCGACGCCGCTCACCTGTAGAACTTGTAGATGCGTAGCTTGATGTCGGCCTCGTTGGGCTTGCCGTTGCTGCGGATGTTGCAGAAGATCTCTTTGATGCGGCCCACGCGGTACGGGTCAGGGGCATCCAGGTTGCTGCCCTTGATGTACTCTGAGTACTTGCGGTAGTGCTCCGGGTGCAGCTCCTCATCCACCGCCTCCTTCTTGGGGCGCTTGGCCGGGCTGGCAGGCTTCATACTGGGGAGCACGGGAGCAGGTGAGGGAAGGAGGCTGGGATACCTCTTTGCCCCAGGACATGGCAGCACAGAGCATTCTCCTCCCCCATCCCTGCCTGCTTCAACCTGGTCTCCTCTCCACGTTGCAGGGTGGCGGTGAGGATGGCCAAGCCACCCGCTCCGCAGCGCACTGATGTTTTACAGCCAGACTCTATCACAGCCCCCCAAACCAAGATACCTGCAGGTTGCTACCCCCAACCCTCTTCCCAAAGAGAGCTTTGCCCTAACTCTTGCTATAATTATAGGCAGCAGGCAGAGTCTTGTTCGATCTTTCATCTACTCGCAGCCAGTCTCTTTCTTTGGAAGGAAAAAAATACACAGGGATTTGAGTTCATCAGCCAAAAYACAGTGGTTCAGCAGTCAGGATTGCCTTAGCAAAGAAAAGTCTCGCAATTTAATGTCTGCAGGTGAAACCAGTGATAAGGGCACCTTTATTTCTAACCTGAGCTTTTGTAATTGAGGGTAATGGGTGCTTAGTTCACAGGCAGGATTCATACTGCCCAGGGACTGCTATATCCTCTCCTACCTAAATGCTGGACAGAATAGTGTCCTTAGAAGTGCTTACAGCCCCCTGCAAGCACCAACCTGAAGGAAAAGGCTTCCGGCAGGAGGTAGACACCGTCTCCTACCCTGTACTGCACTCCATTCTTGGTTGCCATTGCGTAGAACATCTTCCCATCCCCCTCCTCCAGGGGCTCAGCCACTTTGGGTATCTCCTTTTGCCTCACCTCGTCTAGACGTGTGCAGCTCATGCAGAACCTGCAGGAGAAGGACAGCAGAGCGCCGTGACGGGAACCCCGGGGAGGCTGACCAGGGTGCAGCCCGGAGCCGAGAGGCGCCAGCTGCGGCAGAGCAGCTCCAGCAACGGGATGGCAGCTCCCCCTCGCCCCAGCAGTCCGGGGTGGTCAGGGCTGCCTTTCACACACTGAGTGACAGTTAAAACAGGTCCCTCAGCTGGCTGGGTCGAGGGAAAGGATACTGGCTGGCTCTGCCTTCAGCTCTGTGCTTGTGGAAGCATTGCAACAAGCATGTTCTCCTCCTTCAAAGTCTGTTGCCTGCCAGCCAGGAGGTGAGCAATCATGCCACTACTGAGCAGCAAGCTGCGGCTAAATTTAGTCCTGAGCGTGGCTGGAAAGCTCCTCTGCGATGCCCTGCAAGCTGCTTTCCCACACGCACTCACTTATATTTGTTGTCTTCTGTGGGCTGAGTTTTTGGAGGAGACTCGAACCGAGCGTACTCCTGGTCGTACCACATCTGGTAAAAGTAGGTTCTCCCGTCGTCTTCCACCATCTTGATCTCCATATCCAGCCCACCCTGCTGGGAGAGAGATATTCACAGGGTCTGGCACCGCTGGGTCTCTCCTGGCGGCTGACGTGCTATTAGCGGCCGCAGCCAGCCAGGATTTGCAGGGCTGTCACCCACCTCCATGGACCAGTTCTCTGAAGGCGCCTTGTAGATAACTTTGACTTTGCCGTGGATGTAGGACAGCTGCATGTCCTCGCACTCATCCACCAGAAAGAGCTCCAGCGGGTCAGAGGTGGCTCCCAGGACAGTGTCTGAGCCAGGGCAGAACCAGTGGGCATGGAACATCTGGCCGCTGCTGTCCTCCCACATGGCAGTCACCCTGGGAGGGAAAGGAGCCTGGATTATGGGGCGCCAAGAAAGGGCCGCAAAAGAGCAGGCGCATTGCTCTGAGCCTTGCCAGAGCTAAGAAGACCTTAGACAGCAGCAYGGCTTGGTGGGGAGAGCAATCAGTGTTCCCCGCTCCACCCCTGCTCTGCTGAGCAGCCCTGGCAGGTCACATCAGCTGTGCCTGTGCAAACCCACCCCACCGCGAGCAGAGACCCAGCTTTTCAGCCCCACAGCACCAACCGGGCGAGGTAGAGGGGCTTGGTGGGATCGTCGGGGCTGACGGAGACACAGTCCCCCACCTCCAGAGTCTCCGAGTCGATGCACACCTTCTGGTAGTAGTCCTTCTTCCCATCGCTCTGCAGAGACATGGGACAGTCGGAGAGTCCTGTTAAAGCCCTGTGACAGCGAGCAATACAGCCGCGTGCCTCTGCCTGGAAGTGGCCAACGCAGTCCCCTTCACAGCCTGACCACGCGTCCCGGCTCCGTCAGCCGCAGCAGGAGGGAAGCAGGGCTCCCCTTTCCCACTGGGTTAGCTGCACACATGCCTGCCCCACCTCACCTTGATGGGCTCCCCCACCCAGGAAATGCGGCTCTTGTTCTGCTTCTTCTTCCTGCCCTGCAGCATCTTCTTGGGCGACGGCATCTCGGGGATGTTGTCATCCACTTCTTCATCCTCATCAGCTTCTCGGACAGCCAGGTTGGGGCACCTGGGGACACGGTGACCGTCATTGCAGCAGGGCTTTGTGCAGGGACCAGCCCAGATGGGGCACCAGCAAGGCCAGGCTGAGTCCCCCCATCCCTCTCTCCTGAGCAAGGGACTTCCACAGAGGCCTGGGCCAGCTGAGATCCTGCTGCCCGCCCCTCCAGGCCGCCCCAGGGGGACGTACCTCCTCTGCAAACAGGCCTGCTTACTCCGTCCGCTCCCCCCAAACTTCACCATGTTCTGGCAGGCCTTGCACTTCCCACACTCAGGCTGCTGACAGACCTGCAGCAGGGAGAGAGGGCAGGGTGAGCACGGGCAGACGCAGCAGAGATGCCCCAGGCAGGAGGGACAGGGACTCAGGGGAGCTTGGTGCCCTCAGGAATCGTTCCTCTATCCTGAGGGATGCAGCATCGGGGTGAACCCGCCGTGGGGCAACCCCAGCAGGGGCTGGGATGCTTGGGGTGGAATACGGGCAGGATATCAGGTCACTGCGGCTGGCTTCGTGCAAGGCTGCAGTTACCTCGCAGACGCCACAGCGCCGGCGCTTCGTAGCATTCTCCTTATCGTCCTCCTTCTCATCCTTCTCGATCTGCTCAGAGAAGAAGGTGTCGAAGATGAGGTACACCAGCTTGGTGGTAGTGGCCTTGGTGGGGCCTCTGTCCTTGTCTATTTTGGTGGGATGCCGGATGGCCTGCCGCCTCGCAGCTCGCCTGTAACCAAGGACAGGACGGTGAGAGGGGAGCCTGCACCTCGCGCCGCCAACAGCTCACAGCCCCCACCATGCAATCCCCGACAGCTGGACAGCCCGTGACCAGGGGAAAAGATCCCCAGGGAACAGAGCTCACCGTGGGGTGCCTGACAGTAAAGGACCACAGCAGGAGCCTGCAACAGGCTCTCCACGCTGGTGGAAACCAGTTCCGCTCCAGGGAGCAGAACTCAAGCACAAGCCGCGACTTGCACAGGGTCCCCAAGAGAGGCTGCAGCAGCACAAAGAGCAAGGCCAGGCGCCAGGGTGCCAACCATGTGACCTTCCCTCCCCTGGGGCAGCAGTGGGCAAAGGGTTTTCCACAGTGCCAGTTTCAGGACAATTTCTGCCCAAATCTCTCAGTGTTCCCTGTGCAATGAAAGCATCCAGTCCAAATCCTCAAGTCATCCCAGCTAGTAACAAGCAAAATGGTTATCCTGAAGTGATCCTACGTGCAAAGCATCTAGGCGGATGGAAACTAACCTGCTGAGCATCTGGGAGGCGGCAAGGCCAATGACAGCAGAAAGCCCGAGAGACAGAGGCTGCGCCCAGAAAGGCCGGGGGGCACAGGGCTTACCTCTTCCCCAGGGTGACTCCGGCCAGCTTGATCAAGTCTCTCATGCAGGGTGTGATGAGGACGGGTGGCTCGTCGCTGTCCCCAGCTTCGTCGTAGCTTTCTACCTGCTCCACCACGAACTGGGCATGCCGCAGGAGTGAGTCCTCTGTGAAGCGGTTGAAGTTCAGCCCTGCGGGAGGCACTGTGGTCTGCAAGGACAGGTAGGTTAGGGAAAGGACGGCAGTGCAACACCCCTACACTGCACAGCGTTCCCCCAACCGCTGCAGGTGAGGAAGAGCTGCAAAAGCCAGCTTCTGGGAGGGCAGACAGCATCTCCTGCGAGGCTGGAACCCATCTCTGTGTGGGAGGAACAGCAGCGGTTCCCCAGGCTTTCCCTTGCGCCAGCTTTGTCTCCCACACAAACAGCAGCCACCAAGCAACACCAGAGCACGGGTGATTTCCCTTTGCATACTTGGTGCAGCCAGCTGTCCCTGAGACCAGTTGGACACGGCACATACAATGCTCCCAACCACCTGCCACGAGGCCACACTAACTCACTACATGTCATCAGGTAACTGGGACTACTCTGGAAAGGACCGGCCTTGTGGCTGTCAAGCGAAGGCACACGCTGCTGCCAGCCGCTCACCTCGATCTTGTTCAGCAGATCCTCGTAGCTGACGTCACGGTTGTTCTGCAGGAACTCGACAACAATTTTGCTCATGTAGATCTTCTCTTGCATGAGTGCAAAGATGGGCGCGTACTCCTCGCTGGGCTCCATCAGGATGTAATCCGCAAAGGCTGCGGCAAAGAGAGAGCGCAGCAGATGGTAAATACTGGGGGAAGTTAGCAGTAAAGGCTGAGCTAGGACTGCAGCGGTACGGGTTCTCGGGGGGAGGCTAGCCTGTCCGGACTGTTACAAGGGACAGCACCAGGATACGACCTAAGCGCACAGGGAAGCCCAGAAGCAGCTCTACCACTAGCCAGGGCCAACATTCACCCAGCTATCAACGCCAAAGCAGCAGGGGCAGGAACTTGAGGTGGGGCACAGACTAGCATTCACACTACCCATGGACTAGTCTTTTATTCTTGGTGTGCTGTTACCTAATTAGAAACTACAGACAATCCAGGGTTTTTCTGTCACTAAAAACTCCATTTGCTGATGCACAGGAGAGTTAAATCCTCTGATATCACCTTTGCTTTGAACAGAACAGGTTATTGGAAGGGTTATGTTCCTTGCAGAAATGGTGAAGGGAAAAGCTTTTAAACCCCCCAAAACTCTGCTTCTTCTTCCAATTCAGCTAGAGAGCAGGACACCGAGAAAAAGCCAGCTGGGACATTGAAAGGCAAGAGCAGACTGGGGCCGGGCACTTCTCCAAGACTTTTCTCAACACAAACATTTCTAGAAAGTCCAAGGAGTGGAGCAAGAAAGCAACAGATCGCTGCAACAGAGGTCAAGAGCAAATAGAAAGCTCCTTCTGAGAGTGACCCCGACCAGCCTGCACATTGCATTGACACCCTCCTGTGGAGGAGGACCTGGAGGACAGGTCCTGCCTGGGAAGAGAGGCTGCACGCCTGCTGCAGGGAGAAAACGCGTCAGGCCACCTTGCTCATCCCAGTTCTCGCAGCCCGATCGTCCCTCCCCGCAGGAGGGGTGCGCACCACAAGCCTCGGGTCTTGCGCAGGGGACCGTTCACAGCTGTGAATGGACTGAGCTTGGCAGGAGGTTTTATGCAAGGTTAGCATAAACCGAATTGCTGCTGACTGAGCTAAATAAACCCAAACCAGAGCATCAGCACAGTCTTCCACCTCTGTTTCATGTCATGTGCTTGAAGGTGCAAGTTCACCACAGCAGCAACATCCACGAACCCACACGAAGCTTTTCCAACAGTCAGATGTGCAGCACAGACACTTAACCCAATGCACTGGGGCTCTCTCAGCCAAGCCTCCCGCCCCTTGCACACCCACCTGTGGTGAAGCCGATCAAGGCCTTCTCCCCTCCATCAAAACCCGTGATCCACCAGGCATTTATGGGTCCCAGCTTCTTGGCTCTCACACCACCTGAAGGGGAGAAGACACAGATTTCAGTCCTTGGTGCAGAGGTCTTGCTGCCCCACACCCAGACAAACAGCAACACAAAACGCTGCTCGGTCAGAACCAACTCCATTTTGCCCATAGCATCGAGCCAAGAGTTCAGGGGAAACAGCGGAAGCCCGGCAGCCTGATGCTGCTACGTTTCAGCTCAGAACCAGCGTCCCCACGTGCCTTGCAGGCACAGGCAGAGCAGCACCCGTTGCCCGCTCCTTGCTGCCAGAACCCATCCTAGAGCACAGGCTGATGAGAGCAGGGGAGGACATCCCGCTCACAGTCCTCGAGGCTCCTCTGAGCCAGACTCACCGTCCAGACATGGGTTGTCATCATATATCGGTTTCACGGCACCGCTGAAATACAGCTCTATATTCCTCTCTATCAGGCCAGTATCAAATGGGCACAAGTGACCTCGTTTGTCATAGACACTGTTGGGAAGAAAAATGAGGAGAAAAGTTTGTAGCTTGTGCATTGCACCAAGAGATTTAAAAATAAAGCGTTTCCCAGCCAGTTTCCCTGGACGGAGGAAATCTCACCTAAAAGAGGTGACTTTATGCTGCGGCAAGTCCTCATAGCTTTCAAACCCATCTTCGTTAGCATCAAAGAGAGATAAGCGCTCATCTGTCAGCATTTCTGGCTCCTCCAGCTACGTGAGAGAGAGATACGAGTGCACTGAAAGAGTTAGCGTGACAGCGTTCCCCAGAACCAAAAGAGGGAGCAGCAAGTCACTTACAGCATCATCAGGATCCCCCTGGAAGAACTTGAGGTCAGGGTCATCGAGGTACTGTCTGCAGTCGACGCACTTGGGAGGGGTGGTCTGCGAGATGCAGAGGATGGCATGAGCTTCTCTCTCACCACGCTTCAACCCACGACACAAAGTTCCTTCCCCATTAAACAGCCCTACACTTTAGTCCAGCCCTCCTTTCCAAAGTGTCCAGGTAGCCAAACAGTGGCTGATGCCCTCACTTCAAGGTGGCATTCTCTGCTCCACCGCCAAGGGAGGTCAGCTCTTGCCCTGGCCCAGCTCACGCGGGCTGTGATGCTCTCTAGCGTGCCTCAGCCTCTGTTTTTTGGAAGCTGTGTGTGCCAGTAAGGGCATTATTTTTCCCTTAGTGAAGCCTAACCACTGCTTGGAACAGCTGAAAAAATAAGTGCCAGAAGTGCTGAGACATGAACAAGAAAAGCAACTTACTTTAGCAGGCGGTGTAGTTTTAACCTGAGTAATTTCATCTTTTATCTCAGACCTGAGTGCAAGAACATATAAAGAGAAGGAATAAAGATACAGAGCAGCATAACCTCCCAGGTGCCCCCTAAAGCTGACGTGGCCAGGAGGGTAGAGCGGCCCGCGAGCCTCACAGCAGTGCGGAGGGCCCTGGAGTCCCTCCTCTCCCAGCACGGAGGTCTCTGCGCTCTGCCCACTCCCCCGCATGCTGCTGATCCCCCTGGAAGAGGCCAGGGCAGAGACACCGCCTGGGGCGGCTGGATCTACGCTACAGCCTCGCAGGAGGGATGGGAGCAGACATTTGTTTAGTCCAGTGGCACATCTGGACAAGCCAACTTTTAATGGCACTCGAACACTTCAGTCGCTTGGGCCAGAGCCAAAACACAACAAAGAAACCTGACAACGCAAAGAAGTTTGGTCCGAACGGGAGCCAGGCATCGGTGGACCTGGGCCGTGAAGCTCAGGGGCATCTTTTACCTTCAGCAACAGAACAACTAACTGCAAGCGCAAAGCAGAAGGATCTCTGAACCAGTCCATCGTTCCAGGTGCTTCATCACTGAAACATCTTCCTCTTGGGAGCTAAACCGCCCCGATTTACACAGCGCTGCCTCCCTCCCGCACTAACAGTGCCAATGCAGACAGAAACGTTCATTGCCATTGAGTCCTTCACCGCTGTCTTCTGCTGTGGGCAAACACAGGCACCAACATGCACCGGCCCAAACACCCCATCAGAAAATACACGTACATACAACTCTCCTTCTTACCCTTCTTTGGTTTCAATTTTAATCCTTTTCTCATCTTGTTCCTTGAGGGGGAAAAGGAAGAAAAGGCCTAAGAGGAGGATAGTGCCTGTGTCTGGAGCGCACGATGCCCTCCAGAACAACATGCATGACCACAGCTTGGTGGTGGCCCAGCCAGGACCTCGTCTGCGAACAGCTCCGGTACGCACCTCTTCCAGCTCCTCTTCCTCCTTCTCCACGCTTTTCTCTTGCTTCACTTCCCCATTCACCTCCTCTGACTTCCGTTTGTTGGATCTGCCAGTTTTAAACACAAAGACTCAACCCTTGGGTTCAACACCAGAAGCAAAGAGCTTTCCAGGGGGGCAACAGGCTGGACTCCAGGCAGGCTCCCCGACACCGGTCTGCAGCCTGAAGCAGGGCTCCTCTGGACACTGCCCAGCTGGCCCTCGGGGCCAATCCTCCTGGATAACCACAGACCCGCAAGTTTTGGGAGTGAACCTATCGACCCCGAAGGCTCAGTGCAGCAGATGGAGGGAGAAGAGGGCCAAGGCCCCACAAGGACACAGTAGGGGAGGTACAGGTCCCAGCTCTGCAAACGTACTGACCCTTTGGAAAACATGGCCAGGATGGACGGCTGCCGGCCGGAGCTCCGAGTGACCCGGGAACTGGCAGGAGACTCTGTCAGAAAAACAGCAAGGAACTGGATTAGCGGCAGAGACTCGCTGCCCTCCACCTCTAGGAAACCCCTCCAGCAACACCCCAGGGCCTGGCTTTCACCACCACGAGCCGCGGGGCCGGGGCGGCAGCAGGTGAGCGACACCCTCCCTCGCGTTCCCATCTCCCGGGGCAAGTAGCAGAGGCCCCGGAACCCTTACGGGGGGCTCTGCTTTCCGCATCAGCAGCCCCTCCGCATCCCCAGGAGCCTCTGCACTCCTGCTTCGTATTTAACTGCAGCAGGTTGTTTCTGAGCACCAAGCTGTTGCTCTCTAAGTGTGTTTGAAGAGGCAACAAAACCAGAGCGGGGAGGTTAGAAAAGTGAAGGTTACATGTGTACGGAGCCCCTCGCACGAGGGAGCTGCACAGCGCGCGCTGCTACAGCCCGCGGCCGCTCGAGGAATTTCTCCTCGGCCTCCCGACACCTCTGCACCAGGTGGTCCTTAAAAGCAAGCGCGTAATGACGTCAGCCTGGCGCGCAGCTGGGGGAGCGCAGGGCGGCCGGTCACCTTGGAGCCGGGGCACCGAACGGCCCCAGCCCCGGAGAGCTGCGCTCGCCGGCCCTCGGGGCAGCCCTTCCCCAGGCCGGCCGGGAACCCGGCACGGGGGCAGCCAAGGTCTCTCCGCAGGGGTGCTGGGAGAGGGAAGGCAGCTGGGATGGGGGATTTGGGCCGCGTGGGCTCTCAGGGTCCCTCCCAGCCCTGTGGCCCCCGATCCGCAGGGAGAGGAGCCTCCCGGCGCAGCAGGGCGTTCAGGACCGCGCGGTGCCTCAATTACTTTTGCTCTCCCCGTTGGATCTGCTCCTCCTGGCCTTGCGGGTCCGCGGCGTGGGAGCTGACGAAGAGGAGGAGGACGAGGCTGCCGCTTCCTCCATCTCCATCGCGCTGTCCTCCTCCCCATCCGGCCCTGCCCGCTCCGAGTCCTCATCGCTCCCATAGGCGCCRTTCTTGGAGCAGCCGTTGGACGCCTGGAGCAGCGGCGCGGCGTCTCCATTCTCTGCTGAGAGCTCCCTGTGGAGCAGGGCTTTCACCTTGGCCAGGTACCTCTCCTGGGCCGGCGGGGAGAGAAGGGCATCGGTTAACTGCCGCCCGCAGCCTCAGGCCAGAGGCGCGGCAGGAGCGGCAGCGCCAAGGCAGGCCGGTCGCAGGGCCGCTCCGCATGCGGGGCCTCACCTCCGACAGCTCCTCGCGCCGGAGCTTGGTCTCGAGCTCGATCAGCTGGTTCTGCACGTCCGCTTGCAAGAAGCCATGGATGAGGCTCAGCTTCTCCCTGACACACTCCTGCGGGGACAGAGGTACGTGTGTCAGGCGGGCAAGGAGGCGGCGGCGGCCAGGGCCTCCCCGCGGGGCTCGTGCGGCGGCGGCGGCGTCTCCACGGGCTGAGCCGGGCCGAGCCGCCCGCCGCTCCTAACCCCCGGCGCCGCTCACCGGGAACTCCTGAGCCCGCGTGTGACATGACATGATGGCGGTTTCCATGACAACCAACAGCACCGACATGGGATTACGACCTCCCGGCAGGGCATGGGTCCAGGCAGCTGGGGAGGAGGGCCAGCGAGGGAGAGGGGCTCTCGCTTTACGCGCCCACGGCCCCGGCCCCGGCCCCGGCCCCGGCCTGCCCTGCCAGGGGTGGCGGGCGCCATCCCTTCCCCTTCGCCCCGCGCACGTGGCAGGGACGGGCCAGGGCCCCCGGCACGACGGCTCCCGCATCCCAGAAGTGGCCGCCGGGCCAAGAGCAAGGCGCGAGTAACGGCCTCCGAGCACTCCCTTCCATGCCACACCGATGAATCACAGTCTCGAGGCAGACGCTTAGCGCAAGAGTCACGTCCGTTCTGAGCGCTGGGGAGACGGCTCGGAAATCCCGCCGAATTCCACCAAAGCAAGCCGCTCCGCCAGCCCGGCAGGAGACACGGGCGGGCCAGGGCCGAAGGGAGCACCCTGTGAYGGGGCTGCTGCCGGGGAGCTCTTGGGCGCAGCCGCGCTGGACAGCAGCCCCGGAGTACGAGCCGAGCATGTGCAGCACCAAAAGCCCCGGGAAACACGGCTCTGGCTCCAGACGGTCCCCAAGAACAGGCACAAGCAGGGGATGGACGGATGGGCTGTGCCAGAAGCACTTACCTTCTCGCTCAGGCTGTCTTCATCCCGCTCCAGATCTTGCAGGCTGCAAGAGAAGTTTTGGAGGTCAGACCACCTCCCTGCCACCGAGTGATGAGGCAACAACAGACCTTGGCTCCGCAGGGAGGGAACGCCGGGAGGAACGGCGGGCAGGAACATCCGGAGCATGCCCCTGCGACCTGCTCGGGGAATGGCAGTGAGAGCCCGCAGGCCGCGGGCTCCCAAGGCGCCTCGACGGCTCCCCAAGCGTCGCCCTGCACGCGAGCTGCAAATGCAAAGCGCTGCCCAACTCCCCCATCCCGAAAGGGACCCCCGGACCCAGACGCCCAGCCGACCTGCCGCTCCGGGGCCACCGCTGCCTGGACACGGGGGCCCACGAAAGCATGGAGCCGCGGGGGCCAAGGCGCTGGCCGCGCGCCACCCCGGCCGGGGAGACAACACAAAACCCCCGGTGCAAGCGGCCACGTGTCGTTGTCCCGGCTCGGCCGCCGCGCCGCTCCGGCCCGCCGTGCCTCCCCGGCCGGGCTCGCAGTGGCACAAAGGCGCCGCAGCAACGCGGAGCTGGGAGAGGACGTTCGGCGCGGCCTCGGCGCCCTCCAGGCACGGCACCGCCCCGAACCGGGGCCGCGGGGAGGAAACCCGTCCCCACCGCCGCTCCCCCCGAGCCACCGCTTCCAGGCGCCGYGGGAGGCTCCCTGCAAGGAGCTGGAGCACGAGCGGAGCCCGCTGTCCGCCCAGCATCTGCCGCCGGCCGCGGGGACGGCTCTGGCAGATCCGGCCCCCCCCGGGAACGCCGAGCCAGGGCCCCCCGTGCTGGGGCGGACGCGGCTGTGCCGGATGGACGCGGCGCCCACCAGCTCCGAGCCGGGCGCCCCGCGCGCGCGACTCGCCTCTGGCCTCCCGCCCCCAGCGGCAGCGTTTCCCTCTCCTCCCGCCGCCCGCGTGCGATTCAACGCCCCATGGACCCGCTTTCGGTCGCCCGCCTGCCCGCGCCCCGGCGCCGTTCTCCCCTCTCGCCGYGGGGAGCGGTGGAAAGCCGGTGGCTCCGGGGGCCCCGCAGCACACGGGGGGGGGGCCAAGCCCACCGCAGGGAGCCGCCGCAAAGCCGCCCAGCCGCCCCCGGCGCCGGATGCCGGTCAATCTCGTCCCGGAGCAGCACCTGGGGTCGAGGGAGGCCATGCCGCCAGGGAGCCGGCGGCTGCCGGGAAGGCAGCGTCCGCCCGGGGCTGCTCCAGCGGAGCGGGGCACGGCGGCTCCTCCGCCAGGGAAGCGTCGCGGGGGGCCTGGCGCCAGCCCCGCTCCTGGCAGGGCAGCGGACAGATAAGGTCGGAGCGCGCCAAGGCTGTGCCGYGCGGCGGCGGCGGCAGCGGCGGCGGGCGCCCAACCGGAAGAGCCACGAGCCGTCGCCGGAGGCCGGCCGGCCGCACCTGGGCCGCTCGGTGCGTCCCCGCAGAGGCGGCCAAGCGGGAGCGGGGGGAGACGGCGAGCGCGGCCCCCCCCTTCCCGCCGGCCTGGGGACACCGGAGCCGAGCGGAAGGGACAATAGCCGCCGGGGAGCGCGGCTCGAGCCGCGCAGGAAGCGCCAGCCCCTCCATGCGCCCGCCAACGCTCCCCGCGGCGCCCGGGGGCCCCGGGCCAGGCCCCCGGCACGCCGGCGCCGGCACCCTGCTCGTGCCGGCTCTTTCCGGAGCGGAACGGGACGTGCAGGCACGGTTTTCCCGCACAAAATCCCGCCGGGGGGCACGTTCCCGTGGCCCTGTCCTGGGGGAAGGAAAGTTTGCCGGAGCGCCCCGTTTCCGCCCCCAGCCCCTCTCCTCTCCCGACCCCCCAGGAGAAATAACAACAGGAATTTCCGTGCCCATCTCTCCCGCCCAGACAAAGGCGAAGGCTGGGCGGCCCGGGGTTCTCCCGGCCGGAAAGGGGCCGGGTGCCCCCGGCCGGGCGCACCTTCGCTTCCTGCCCCGAACGGCGGCGCYGAGACAAAGCCGCCGGGGCGAGCCGGGGCGTCCCCAGGGCCACGTGGGGCCCCGGGCGCGGGGCAGCGCCCGCCTGGCCCTGCCACCTGCCGCGACGGGGACGGGGACCGGCCGCCCACCGCCGCCACGCGGGGACGGGGACGGGACCCCGCGGGGCAGTGCTGGGGGGTCGGGGTGTGGCAGGGGGGCTGCGCAGTGCTGCGCAGCACCAAGGGGGTCAGTGCGATGCGTGGGGGTGTCAGTGCAGCGTTGGGGTCAGTGCGATGCATGGGGGTGTCAGTGCAGTGCATTGGGGATGTCAGTGCAGTGCTGGGGGGCAGTGCAACACACGTGGGGTGTCAGTGCAGTGTTGGGGGTAGTGCAGTGCATTGGGGGTRTCAGTGCAGTGCTAGAGGGCAGTGCAATACATTGAGAGTGTCAGAGCAGTATTGGGGGGYAGTGCAGTGCATTGGGGGTGTCAGTGCAGTGCTAGAGGGCAGTGCAATACATTGAGAGTGTCAGAGCAGTATTGGGGGGYAGTGCAGTGCATTGGGGGTGTCAGTGCAGTGCTAGAGGGCAGTGCAATACATTGAGAGTGTCAGAGCAGTATTGGGGGGYAGTGCAGTGCATTGGGGGTGTCAGTGCAGTGCTAGAGGGCAGTGCAATACATTGAGAGTGTCAGAGCAGTATTGGGGGGYAGTGCAGTGCATTGGGGGTGTCAGTGCAGTGCTAGAGGGCAGTGCAATACATTGAGAGTGTCAGAGCAGTATTGGGGGGSAGTGCAGTGCATTGGGGGTGTCAGTGCAGTGTTGGGGTCAGTGCAATGCATTAAGGGTGTCAGTGCAGTGCTAGGAGTCAGTGCACTGCATGGGGACATCAGTGCAGCGCTGTGCACTGCTGGGCGTCAACGCAGCGTATAGCAGCGTGATGCAACATATGGGGGTCAGTGCAGTACGCTGCATGTGGGGCGGCAGTGCAGTGTTGGGGGTCAATATATGGCATGGGCTGTCAGAGCGGTGCACAGTGGTCAGTGCACTGCACGGGGCTGTCAGTGCAGCACTAGGGGTTCAGTGCATTAAATGGGGTGCCAGCACAGTGCACGGGGTGTCAGTGCAGTGCCAAGGCTCATTGCACTGCAAGGGGTGTCAGCAAGGTGCAGAAGAATGCAGTGCACTGCATGGGGGTGTCAGTGCAGCGCTGGGGGCTGGTGGGCTGCATGGAGGCGTCAGTGTGGTGTCAGGGCTCAGTGCACTAAATGCGGTGTCAGCGCGGTGCACAGGGGTGCAGTGCACCGCAGGGGGTGTCAGTGCGGTGTCAGGGCTGGGTGCACTGCAGGGGGTGTCAGCGCGGTGCACGGGGGTGCAGTGCACTGCACGGGGTGTCAGTGCAGCGCCAGGGCTTGGTGCACTGCACAGGTTGTCAGTGTGGTGTCAGGGCTCGGTGCACTGCAGGGGGTGTCAGTGCGGTGCACGGGGGTGCAGTGCACTGCACAGGTTGTCAGTGCGGTGTCAGGGCTCGGTGCACTGCACGGGGGTGTCAGCGCGGTGCACGAGGGTGCAGTGCACTGCACGGGGTGTCAGTGCAGCAGGGCGCTGCACGGGGGCTGTCAGCGCGGCGCCCGGGCTCGGCGCGGTGCACGGGGTGTCGGTGCGGTGCACGGGGGGTCCGTGTCGTGCACGGGGCTCGGGGGGCCCGTGCGGCGCGGCGCGGC
>NW_020451074.1:319877-323163 GCF_003343035.1 Apteryx rowi
GCTGGGATGGACCACGGTGGCTGTCGGGGGGGGTTCCATGGGTTGCACCCCCGGGGCAAGGAGGGCTGGGGGCCAGGGGTCAGAGGGCAATTCCATTTGGGGTGGGGGGGATTGGGATGTACCATCCTCGTGGGGGTGGGCCAGGCCCAGTGCAGCCCCAGGGCTGCTCTACAGCAGCCCCCCCAGGGTGGGGCCCGGCCGTGGGGCGCCGGAGCCCCCCCCGGGGCCGTCTGGGACCCGAGGTCACAGTGGCCCCGGGCCCACGAGGGCCGGCCCCTGCGCCGCGTGCCGAGGGGCCCGGCGGCACGCGCACGAGCATGCCCACGGGCACGAGCACGCACGCGCACGGGTGTGCACGCACACGCGCACACGCGGGCACACGCACACACGCACGTGGGCAGAAGCACACCTGCATGCACACCGATGTGCGTGCACACCGTGGGATCAAGAGAGAATTCGGGGAGAAAGATAAGGGGGCACAAAGGGAAAAACAGGACGTGGCAGCCAAAACACACCACCCTTTTGCAACATGAGTAACGAACTGGCTGGTGAAGGCCAGGCAGTTTGTTCCAGCTGCACGGCGGGGGTGTCGCGGCCCGCCCCGACCACAAAGGGTCGCATCCCGAAAAATAATTGCTGCTCACGGACCGTTGACCTGTAGTACCCCTAGCCTCGTTATCCCTGATTACCATATTAAAAAAGCGCCCTTTGCTGCATAACAATATGTAAATAAGGGGGGGGGCATACCCCCAACAACCGCGCAAATGGCAATCTGGCCAATGAAGTTTGTATGTCTGCTGCGCTTCCACATCCCCCCTTCAACTATAAAACAGAGGAGAGCTCACTAAAGTTTCTGGAAGGGAAGAAAACTGAACCCCTGACCTGTTCACCGGAGACTGCTGACGAGCGAGCCTCCTCCTCCCCTCCCCCAAACAGGGACTTGCGCCTCCGGCAACGTCCGACGTTACCCGGGAAAATACGTTATTACTGAAAGCGCTTAATTGTTACTTTGAGCTCATAGAAAGAAAATTTGTAGCAGCAAGTGCATTTATCAACGGCAATTCCGAACCTGTTGTATCTGTTGCTTTAATAAAATCTTGCTCTTTTTTACTTTGCGAAACTGACTCAGGGAAAGTCCTCAAACAGGGGGGCTCTGGCAGGCAAACGTAAATTACAAAGATAAGGAAGGGCCTTCCCCTCCCTCCCTTTCACGCGACACACGCACACATGTGGGCACACACAAACCCGCACGTGGGCAGGAGCACACCTGCATGCACACGCACACACAAAAGTGCATGCACACAGATGTGCATGCACTCGCACAGATGTGCATGCACAGATGTGCATGCATATGCACACATGCACGCACACACACACACACACACACGCACACACGCACACATGCACCCTGCCCGGCTGCAGGCCGTGCCCCGAGCCGGATGCTCCAGGTGATGCTGAGCCCCGCACCAGCTCCCTCGGCCGCCCCAAGCCCCCACACAGTGGCCCCRGGCCGGAGCGGCTCCCGCTGGGCAGCCCCAAGGGCCGAGCCCCAGAGCAGCCGCGCGGGGCCGGAGGAGCGGAGAGCAGCAGGCAGCTCCGGCCCGGCCGGCGGGCAGCGAGGCCGCGGGGAGCCCCGCGGGAAAGCCCCGCGCCTGCCCACCCCCGTGACTCAGCGGGCCGCGGTGGCATGACGGCAGCATGCCGGCGAGCAGGAAGCAGAGGAGGGAAGCTGGAGTTTCCCCCGCCGCCCACCCCGGCGCGGGGGCACCGGCACCACGGAAGCAGCATGGAGCCGTGCGGCTCTGACGGCTCCGGCACCCGGCAGGGCGGGATGGGGCACGCGGCAGCACGAACCGGCGCCTGCTGGGGCTGCAACAGGGGAAAACGGGGCYGAATCGCTGCGCCGAGCCCCCGCGGCTGGGTTGGGAGCTGGGGCACCGGGGGGCAGAGCCGTGCCAAGTCCATGCCGCGTGCACGGGCAGGGACTGCACCGGCTCCGCACGGATGCAGCATGCGGCATGCAACACATGGCACGTGGCATGCACCACGCAGCGCATGGCACAGCACACAGCATGCAACACGCAGCGTGCAGCGTGGCATGCACTGCGTGGCGTGCACCGCGCCGTGCAGCACATGGCATGTGGCATGCAACACGTGACACGTCCCCAGGTCCGCGGGCAGCGCCAGCTCCCATCCATCCCTCCTCGAGAGCCAGAGAAACCCAAGCCCCAAAGCAAAACTTTCCCGGGACCCTGGCATCCCCATCCTGCCAGCTCCGCGCCCGGGGGGACATGCGGGGGGGGAACCCGCCAGGATGGGGCGCGGAACCCCCTGGATGCCGGGGTCCCTCCGAGCCTGTCCGCGTCCCCRGAGCGGGGCCGGTGCCGCCCACACACCCGCGCGCCGGGGGAGCAGCCAGGGGGTCCAGTGCCACGAAGGACACAGAGGCAGGCGGAGAAGCAACGTTTTAATGTGCCCGTGGCCCGCGGAGGGGGCTCGCCGGGGCAGAGGTCCTGTACCACCCCTGCGGGGCCGGGGCGCTCGCGGAGCCAGCCGCGGCCATCCCCGTCCCATTCCGTCCCTCCGCGTGCCAGCACGCGGGGCCCCGGGGGTCCCGGCCACTGCCGCCCCCCCGGCCCGGATCTCCCGTCCCGGCCGCCGCTGGGGCTGCAGTGGGAGCCGCTGGCAGCAGCAGCTTTGCCACTGGCGCCAGGGATGCAGCGGGAGCCCGCGAGCRGGGTGGAGCCCGCGGACCCGTCGTACAGGTCCCGCCGGCGGCTGCGGCTGGCGCAGGGCGTGGGAGCGCAGCACACGGGCACGTGCGCACGCAGGCGCATGCACGTGTGTGCACACATGTGCGCATGCACACGCAGGCGTGCGTGCATGTGCACACACGTGAGTGCACACACAGGCACATGCGTGCAGACACATGCATGCACACACAGGTGTATACACATAAATGCACGCATG
Organism: Apteryx rowi; assembly: GCF_003343035.1. Lineage (NCBI taxonomy): Eukaryota > Metazoa > Chordata > Aves > Apterygiformes > Apterygidae > Apteryx > Apteryx rowi. The sequence goes on from NW_020451074.1 coordinate 322,848, forward strand.
CATATGCACATGCCTGTGCATGCACAGATGCATGTGCACACACGTACAGGCGCACACGCATGTGCACACATGTGGACACGGCACACAGGCGATCGCAGCCCTGCAGCCCTCCCCGCCGTGGCCGCCCGCTCCGGGCGCCGGGTCCCGCGCGACGGTGCGAATTGCACAAACCGGAGTCAGTACCTGGAAAGGGAAAACCGCCGCGGCCCCCCCCGCCCCGCGCCGGCTGCCCGAGTCACGCGCCAGCCGGTGGGGCTCACACCGAGGTGGTGCACTCGCGGGTGGCGGGCGAGGTGGGCAGCTCGTGCCTGGGGGT
>NW_020451074.1:323333-324809 GCF_003343035.1 Apteryx rowi
GGCCCCGCTGCCCGGCCCCGCCGCAGCACAGCACCCGCAGGAACTCCCGCCGCATGTCCTTGCTCCGCAGCGTGTAGATGATGGGGTTGGCGGCCGAGTTGAGCGTGGCGAAAGAGAAGAAGTAGTTCGCCTTGTAGAGGATGCGGCAGTCCCGGACGGGGCAGGAGGCGTCCACGAGGAGGATGATGAAGGCCGGCAGCCAGCAGACGATGAAGGCCCCCAGGACGATGGTGACCGTCTTGAGCAGCGCCAGGGTCTGGGCGCTGGCGATCTCGGCGTGGCTGGAGCGGACGATGCAGTAGATGCGGCTGTAGAGCCCCACGATGGTGAGGAGGATGAGGGTGAAGATGGTGATGACGAAGAGCAAGTAGCGCTTGGAGTAGAGGGGGAGGACGGTGGAGCAGTCGCGCAGGTCGCTCATGCAGTTCCAGCCCATGATGGGCAGGCTGCCRATGGCGGCGGCGATCACCCAGCAGGCCCCGATGAGCAGCACCATGCGGCAGTTCTTGTCGCTGCTGTAGACCTTCACCTTGGTGATGGCCACGTGCCGCTCGATGGCGATGGCCAGCAGGCTGAAGACGGAGGCCGCCAGCGTGGCGAAGGCCGTGCCCTCCCGCACGAACCACTGCACCGGCGTCAGTTTGAAGGTGGTGGCCCCGGAGAGCAGGATGTTGGCCATGAAGGCCAGCCCGGCCAGCAGGTCGGAGGCGGCCAGGTTGCCGATGAAGATGTACATGGCCGAGTGGAACTTCTTGTTGCGGCCCACGGAGATGAGCACCAGCAGGTTCTCCAGCACGATGAAGCAGCAGAGCACCACGATGAGGATGGAGACGGCCGAGTAGGACGTGCCGGGGCTGCTCTCCGAGCCCTCCTTGGTGTAGTTGTAATGCTCCCGGATCTTCTCCGTGTTGAAGTACTCCTTGTAGATGCTCCCCATGGCCGCCGGCCGGGGGTCCCGCTCGCTGCCCGCCCCGGGGAGCTCAGCGCCGCGGGGACATGGCCGGGCCGCGGAGACCTGGCGGGGGAAACGGCCGGGTGGGCGCAGGGAGGCACGGGGCCGCTGCCCGTGTCACGAGCGCGCCGGCCTCGGCCTCGGCCCTGGCGCCCGCCGCAGCCACGCAGGCAGAGGTGCGAGATCCTGCCTCGGAGCACCGGGGCGCACGGCAGAAATGACTCAAAAAGGAAATCCTGATGGCAGGAGATAAGAGACGCGTCTCGGAGCCGGCCGTCGGGGCCGGCGCGGGGCGGCTGCGCTGGAGGAGCTCGGGGAGGCCCCGATGGCGGTGACAGGGCCATGGGGATGGGGATGGGGATGCCATGGGGATGGGAATGTCATGGGGATGGGGATGGGGATGCCATGGGGATGGGGACGGGGATGCCATGGGGACGGGGATGTCATGGGGATGAGGACGGGGACGCCATGGGAATGGGGATATGATGGGGACGGGATGGGGATGTCATGGGGATGAGGACGGG
>NW_020451074.1:326091-328064 GCF_003343035.1 Apteryx rowi
CCCTGCACCGGGACCGCCGGCACCGGGACCCCCCTTGCACCGGGACCCTCCCTGCACCGGGACCCCCCCAGCACCGGGACCCCCCCAGCCCCGTGCATGCCGCCACCCCACACTGGCCTGGGAGCACCCCGGGACCAGGCACAGGGGCCTGGGGGGTCCCGGACAGGGCCGGGCTCGGGGGACACCCTGGGCCTGGGGGGGTCCCGGGAAGGACCAGAGTCTGGGGGGGGTCCCGGGCATGGGGGGGGGGCAGGCTGGACCAGGCTCCATGGGGGTCCTGGGCACTGGGGGTCCGGGGGGGTCCCGGGAAGGACCAGGGGGGTCCCAGGCAGGGGCAGGATCCAGGGGTCCCCGGGCAGGACCCATCCCACCCCCCCGAGCAAGTGGGAGCACCCCCGGCCGGGGCTGGACGTGGGGGGACCTGGGACCCCCCATCACCCGCAGCCCCCCAGCCGGCGCCCGCAGTGCACAGAGCGGGGTCTGTCCGGTCCCGCCGGCGGCTCCCGCCAGCACACAGGGCCGCTTGTTCCCGAAATATCCATGGCGTCCGCCCGGGCAGACGGCGCCAGCCCCAGGGGCCGCCCGGGCACCGCGGAGCAAATTGGATCAGCCCCGGGCGGCCGGTGCCTGCGCCGACTTAGCCGGGGTTTAAGTAGCCGGCGGAGGCGGCAGCCAGGTGGCCCCGGGGCAGGATGCGGCCCTGCGCCAGGGGGAGCGGGGCAGAGCCCAGTGCCGGCTCCCCGTGCCCGGGCACGCGTGTGCGGGCACACGGCTGCACGCGTGCTGGCCCGTGCACGTGTGCGCGCGGGTGCAGCAGGCCTGCACCCGGCGGGGGCTTGTTGCCCCCCAGGTCCCCGTCCCGGCGGCGGGGCGCAGCAACGTCACGAGGCCTCAGAGCCCCCACGCGCCCCGGCAGCGCGAGCGCCGCGGACGGGGCCGGGGACGCGCCGGAGAGCAGCGGTGCCAGCAGCGGGCGCACGCGGGGCACGCACCAGGTGTGCACGCAAGGGCGCACGCGAGGACACACGCGCCTGCACCCTGCGCACACGAGGGCACACGCACGCCTGCACCCCGGCGCATGTATGGGGCCACGCGCAGGCTTGTGCAAGAAAGGGCACGCACAGGCACCGGTGCCCTGGTGCACACACTGAGGGTGCTCACAAGCTTGTGCAAACGAGGGCACACGCACGCTGGCACGCCAGTGCACACGCAGGCTTGTGCAAACGAGGGCACATGCGTGCTGGCACCTGGGGCCGCGCCACACGGAGAAATCGGGCAAAGGCCTCGGCCGTCCGTTAGGCGCTTGCACAACCTTGCGCTGCGCGCGGGGCCAGCGGCGCGGCCGGGCGCCAACAGCCGGTGCGCGGGCACAGCCGGGCCAGCGCAGCCACTGCGCTCCCTCCCACGGGGCAGATGCTCGTGGGGCAGATGCTCACAGGAGCCATGGGGCAGATGCTCGTGGGGGCAGATGCTCGCAGGAGCCATGGGGCAGATGGTCACAGGGGCAGATGCTCACGGGGGCCGTGGGGCAGATGCTCGTGGGGGCAGATGCTCGTGGGGAAGATGCTCACGGGAGCCATGGGGCAGATGCTCACAGGAGCAGATGCTCATGGATGCCATGGGGCAGATGCTCGTGGGGGCAGATGCTCGTGGGGGCAGATGCTCGTGGGGAAGATGCTCGCGGGAGCCATGGGGCAGATGCTCGTGGGGCAGATGCTCACGGGAGCCATGGGGCAGATGCTCGCGGGGCAGATGCTCGTGGGGCAGATGCTCGTGGGGCAGATGCTTGCAGGGGCAGATGCTCATGGGGGCCATGGGGCAGATGCTCGTGGGGCAGATGCTCGCGGGGGCCGTGGGGCAGATGCTCGCGGGGGCCGTGGGGCAGATGCTCCGGATCCGGGCGCCCCTTTCCCAGCTGCTCCCGGCGCGGGACCGGCCTCGACGCCGAACGACGAGCGACGGCCGCGCTGGGG
>NW_020451074.1:328935-337013 GCF_003343035.1 Apteryx rowi
GCCGGGGCAGGGCGCTCCCGCACGCCCGGGTCCTCCGCGGGGCTCCGTCCCTGCTCGCACCCCTCCGCGGAGGGGCTGGGGCACCGGAGCCCCCCGGCGCCGGCAGCGGCGGGTACCGGGCAGGGGGGGAAACGGGTCGAGCGCGACGTCGGTGCCAGGAAAGGGCGCCGCGGCCCGGGCGCGTTCCCGGGCGCCGGGTGTCTCCGGGGGCCGCGGGCAGCCCCGGAGGTTTCCCCGACGGAGGTCGGCTCCGGCCCGCGGCGTCGACGTGTCCCGCGGCTTCCTGCGCCAGCGGCGAGAACCGAAAGTGCCGCGTGGCTGTGCGGGTGCGAGACGGTCTGCGGCGCTCCGGGCCCGGCGGGACCACGGCTAGGACCCAGCGGGACCCCGCAAGGGTTAACGTCTCCCCCGCCGGCACTTTGGCAGGAGGTGGGAGGATGGAAACCGAGGGGCTTTTCGCGCCTGGAAACCCGTCCAGGACTTTCCAGGCGTTTGCCGAGGGCCGGGCCGCCGGCCAGCGGAGCTGGGAACGCCCGGGGGGCCGGGGGGAAGGGGCTGCGGCCGGGCACCGGCGCCGGCAGATCCCCAGCAGCCGACACTGCCCCCAGCCACCTGCCTGCTCCGGAGCCGGGCGCAGCCGAGCGCACAGCGTCCAGGTGCGGCACCACCAGCTCAGCCGGAAAGAGCCCGCGGCCTCGAGGCCGACAACCACGATGGCAACCCAGGCACATGCGGCCAGGCCTGATCCACGGGGAAACGCCGCCCTGGAGTGGGCAGCAGCTGCTGGCACCTTCCCGAGCCATCTGGGACCCGAATCCGGGCACCRGCCTGGCCCCTTCCCCACGGCGGGATCGGCCTTGCAGCCGGGGCCGGCTCCGTCCCGTCGTGCCCCCCGGCTCGTCGCCCATTGTCCAGCCATGGTGCCGGAGAGGGGCCGGGGTTCCCCCGCCCCATCACTGCGGCCCCCGCGTCCCAGCGGGGCGGGAGTCGAGCTCGGGTTTCTCCGGCCCTGGCTGGGAGCAGAGTTAATTGGAAACAGCCGCGCCAGGGAGGCTTCTCCGGCAGAGCCAGCGGCAAAGCGTTTCCAGCTGTTGGCGGAGCCCCTTCCCACCCCGGCCCCATCGCAGTTCCCCCCGCCAGTGTGGCCGGACGCGAGGGCCCGGGGTCCCCGCGGTGCTGCCCGGCGCCCCCGGGCCCAGCGCCGAGTTCACGGATGTTTATCCGCGGCCGGGCTGTGCCGGACTCCGCAACGGCGGCGGTCACTGGATCCGACTGGGATAAACATTGCCCTCAGCCCGGCGCCACGGCGGGACTGGCGCATTCGGGCAGCCCATCGCCTCCGCGTCCTGGGAAGGAGCCCTGGGAAAGGGGGAGATGGCCGGAGCCCCCCAGCCCTTTGCCCCCATGTCCCGGGAAGGAGCCCTGGGAAAGGGGGGGATGGCCAGAGCCCCTGGCCCTTCCCCGCTCCAGTACCCCCTTTCCCAGGCAGCTGGCTCGGAGTGCCGAGYCGGGCCCAGGGGAGGGCAGGAGCCGCAGCGGCCACCCCGGAGCGCCCTCGGCTCGCACCAAGCCCGGCGACACTCCCTGGAGCAAAGGGGCTGAAACTGCCTTCCCGCTTTTCCACGGGCAGCGGCGCCTGGATGGCACCCGGACGGCTGTTCCCAGCCCAGCTCCGCCGCCCTTGAGGGCACCACGAACCCTCCCCGGGGCTCAGTGGGAACGAGCCCTGGGGGAGCGAGACTGGAGGGCGGCTGGCACCGGTCGGAGAAAGGATTTGCGCACCCGGAGCAGGCAGGGGGACACGGGGTCCTGCCGGGAGCAGCTCCGGGCGCCCCATGAACGGCACCGGAGCTGAGCCGGGAGCTCAGAGCCCGCAGCCGGCAGGGAAGAGGAAGCGGGCGCCGGAGGCCGCCGGTGCTATCTAGCAAGGCATCGGCGGCCGGTTTCCGGCCCCGCACGCTGCAGAGGCTCTGCCCCGGGGGGACACAGCCGGCAGCTCCGGTCTCCCCGGCATCCTCCCTCCCTCCCTCCTCACTCCCCCTTTCCCTTCCCTTCCCTCCCTTTCTCTCCTTCTTCTGTGCCTTCCCCTCCTTCCTTCCCCCTCCCTCCCTCTCCCTTCCCTCTCTCATCTTCCCCTTCCCTCTCCCCTTCCCTCCTCCTCCCTCCCCCCACATCTCCCCGCTCCCACCTGCCCCCCCTTCCTCCCTGGCCTCCCCCTTCCCCGCCCCTCTCTCCTCCTCCTCCTTCCCGCCCTCTCCCCTCTGTCCCCTCCTCCCCGCTCCCGCCTCCCTCCTGCCCCTTCTCTTCCTCCCCGCCCCTCTCCCTCCCCCTCCTCCTCCTCCCCGCTGCCTTCCCGCTCACTCCTCACCCCTCCCACAAACAAACACTTCCGCTTCCGCTCCGCCGCCGGAAGTGGCGCCCCGGAGGACGCGCGCACCTTGAGGACGTCATCGCCGCGCGCCGCGGCGGCCGCGCGGTCCCGGCGCTCCCGACCCGACCCGACCCGGACCGGACCGGACCGGACCGGACCGGACCAGGCCGCCATGATGCTGGCGAGGCCCCGGGCCGCGGCCTGCACCAGGGCCGCTGCTGCCGCTACTGCTCGCGTGAGGGCGAAGCCGGAGCAGGCGGGAGCGGGGGCAGCCGGGGGTCAGAGGTCGAAGGTCGAGGTGATGCTTAGGGGCAGGGTCAGAGGTCAGAGCATCGCCGGGGTCAGGGGTTAAAGGTGACAGCAGTATCAAGACAGGGAGCTGGGGGTCAGGGGTCGAAGGTCGGGGTGATGTTTAGGGTCAGATGTCAGAGCATTGCCAGGGGTCAGGGGTTAAAGGTGACGGCAGTATCAAGGTGGGGAGCTGGGGGTCAGGGGTTGAAGGTCAAGGTGATGTTCAGGGGATGGGGCAGGGTCAGAGGGCAGGGCCATCCTGGGTCAGGGGTTGAAGGTCAAGGTGCTCTGTGGTGTCAGAGGTCAGAGGTGAGGGCAGCAGCGGAGGCAGGGCTGTGACAAAAGCCTGGGGGTCAGAGGGCAAAGGTCAGAGGTGAGAGGTCAGCCTGTGCCCACACTCACGACCCCGCTCTCCCCCGAAGGCTCTGTCCACCCCCGCGGGGCCCCCCGACACCCCGGCCCCGACCACCGCCGCCACCGCTGTTGCCGCTGCTGCACCCCGGAGTGGTGAGTCGGGGCCTCTGCGGGGATGGGGGGCAACGCAGTGGGGTGAGGGTGCCCCAGGGATGTGGGGCCGGGGGGTACTGGGGCCTGGGGTCGATGTAGTGGGGTCCGGGTGCCCCAGGGATGTGGGGCCGGGGGGTCCTGGGGCACAGGGACAAGCGCAGCAGGGGCCGCAAAGACGTTTCCTGGCCGCCGCCTCCCTGCAGAGAGGCTGTTCCTGGAGCGGCCACCTGTGCTGCGGGGCTGCAGCGTCGCCATCCCCGCGCACCGCACCGCTGTGCAGGCCTGGGTGGAGTCGCTGCGGCACCCCGACGACACGCGCCTGGGCCTGGCCGACCTGCACCCCGACGTCTTCGCAGTGAACCCCAGGTAGTGCCGCGCCGCGCCGCTAACGAGCCCCCGGAACGGCCCGCGGAGGCGCGCGGAGGGGCCGAAGAGCCGCCTCGCGCCCCCGGCCGGGGACGCTGGGCTGGTGACGCCCTCCCCTTCTCCGCAGGCTTGACATCCTGCACACAGTCGCCATGTGGCAGAAGAACTTCAAGCGGATCGTGAGTGCGGGCAGGGGGAGGCCTGGGGCAGCGAAAACACCCTGCAGTGGTGGCAGGGGTCCGTCCCGCAGTGCCAGGGGGCGGTTTTGGGAGTCTGGCCACCCCCCTGAGCTGGGCGCGCTCCGTCCCCTTGCAGAGCTACGCCAAGGTGAAGACGCGGGCCGAAGTGCGAGGCGGCGGCCGCAAGCCGTGGCGGCAGAAGGGCACTGGGCGGTCGCGGCAGGGCAGCATCCGCTCGCCCCTGTGGCGCGGCGGTGAGTGGCCGTGGGCGCCCGCGGGGAGCGGCGTGTCCGGGGTGGGGTTTCCCCTCTCCCTGCGCCGTCCGGTGCTGCCGTGCTGACCCGCGCCGGGGTCCCTCGCAGGGGGCATCGCCCATGGCCCGCGGGGCCCCACCAGCTATTTCTACATGCTGCCCATGAAGGTGCGAGTGATGGGGCTCAAGGTGGCGCTGACGGTCAAGCTGATGCAGGTAGGCGGCGCCGCGCGTCCTGCTCTCCCTCGCCTCCGCGCCCGGGTTGGCGTCGTCCAGCCGGACCCTCGGCGCCTGCCGGGGAAGGGCGAGACCCCCCCGTGGCGCCGTCAGCTCTGGCTGCGGCTCGTTTTTGGAGCTGGGGACCCCCCTCGAAATGGAAAGGGGGACCGGGATGCTTCGGGCCACGGGGTGTCGCATCCAAAGTGTTCCTGCTTCCAGGATAATCTGCACATCGTCGACTGCCTGGAGATGCCAACCGCGGACCCCCAGTACCTGGTGGAGCTCGCTCGCTACCGGCACTGGGGCCAGTCCGTGCTCATCGTTGACGTGTGAGTGTGAACACGGGGACGGGCTCCACGTCCGTCCCGTGTCGTGTCTGTCCCGCAGCCCAATGTGCGGTGCTGCCTGGGGGAGCGGCGGCAGCGGCTCCCCGCCAGCGAGGGAAGCCCTTCCCTCCCTTTCCTCCAGCCCGCTCGCCTTCGAGAGCTTCCCAGCTCATCCTTTACCCTCTTTGCCTCCCGTCCAGCAACGAGATGCCCGAGAACATCGAAAACGCGGCAGCCAGCCTGAAAACCATCACCCTGATTCCCGCGCTAGGTGAGAGCTCCGCGGTGGCCCGAGCTGTTCCCCTCTCGGCCCCCCTCAACCTGCCGCCTCCCCTGCGGGTTCCCCGCCCTGGCGCGGAGATGCGGCAGCCTCCGGGGCCGGCCCGAGGGAGGAGTGCGCGGCGGACCGGCCCCGACCTGCTCCACGTCCCCGCAGGTCTCAACGTGCACAGCATGCTGAAGCACCACACGCTGGTGCTCACGCTGGACACCGTGGCCTTCCTGGAGAAGAAGCTGCTGTGGCACGACACCCGCTACTCACCACTCTACCCCTTCTCYATGCCCTACAGCGACTTCCCCTAGCGCCGGCGGGCGGATGGGCCCTCGCTTGGCGCCCGCGGGACCGTTCGGAGCGGGCCAGGCTGGACCCCACGGCGTGTGGGGGTCCCGTGGGGCGCCACGTGCCATCCGGGCCATTAAAGTGAGGTGTCTCCAGGCTGTCGCCTCTCTGTGTACGGAGTGGTCTCTTTGTGCGGCGCTGGCTCTCGTGGCTGCTTCCTCCCGAGTTCCAGGAGCTGTGAGACCGGTGTGGGCTGCCACGCTCCGAGAGGAGCGGCCGTGGCAGAGGGATCCGTGGTCCCCCTGGGAAGGACGGAGCTGGCCAGCCCTGCCGGCCCCGCTGAAGCACCGGGTGCCTCTGACCCCCTTGTTCCAGTGCGTGGTGCTTCCGAAAAGCCCTGCTCGCAGGGCCCTGGCAGAGAGTCAGGGCCAGGAAAAGAACCGGGTTTCCAGGTCACCGTCCAGCCCTGGAAGCTCTTGCAGCCGCAAGGAGGAAGGGGACAATAAACACATCATGTGCGTCCTGCCGCAGAGCAATCCCCGGAGTCCAAACAAGCTGCGGCGGAGGGTGGGCAGAGCTCTGCCGCCTTCCCGGGGCCGGGGCACTCGGCGCAGCGCGGGCTCCGTGTGGCTTACGGCCTTGCCGGCTCCATGTGGGCTGAGCTCGCGCCTGAGCTGGCATCGCCGCCACTCCGGGGAGCTCCTGTCCGCAGCGGACCCGAGGGCACGCGCGGCTTTTCCTTCGTAACCTCCTGACCGGCGCACGCCGTGCCAAGAGCAGGTGCAAGCGCGGGTAGGTGTTGAAAACGCCCTCGGCCCACCGGGCTGGCAGCGGCTTCACGAGCAGAGCAGGGCTGGGGCGCGTGGGGCAGAGGCTGGCGGCCTTTGTGCAGAGGGAGCAGCATGGCAACGCCAGGAGATGGGGAGGGGGGGAAACTGGTACAATAGGGTGAGTGATTGCGGAGGAAGGGGAGGAAATGTGGTAACAACCGGTCCTGGCCCTTCCTTGTTGCGGGGGCTCCGCGCTGGCTGTCAACAGCTTCGGCAGTGCCGGCAGGAATGGATCTTCTCCAGAGCTGGCGTGCGATGGTTCTGCTCTGCCTCCTCTTGCCGGGAGGTGAGTCAGGCGGGCTGGGGAGTCGGGGCCTCCCTTTCCCCGAAGTCCTGGCGGTTCCCGGTGCTTCCCACCGCTGCCGGGGCGAAGCCGGGGCCTCCCCAAGTGCAGGCCATGTCTCTGCGGCTGGCGTTGGGGGTTGCGGAGCCCAGCCAGGGCCCCAGGATCCTGCCCGGCTGCAGGTGGAAAACCGCAGGGCTCGGCAGACCGTGGGAAAGCGGCGCTGCCGGAAGGAGCTGGGGCAGCGGGTTGGGCGGGGGGCCGGGGCCAACGGCAGCCCCTCGCCGCGTGGCTTTGGGGGCGCAGCGGGGCCGGGCATGGCGCTGAGCTCCCCGGGGGCTGCGCCGGCAGCCGCGCGGAAGCGCCGGTCCGTCATGCCGCATCCCGGGCTGGCGGCTCCCGCTTCGCACGCTGGGGACGCGGCTCAGCTCTCAGCCCCAACCCGGTGCCGTCTCCCCGGCCCCAGGGCGTCCCAGCCCCTGCGGCGTGGCCATCTCCCCCGAGGAGCCGGCGGTGGAGCTCGGCAGCTCCATCGTGCTGAACTGCACCAGCTCCTGCGGCAACTACAGCCAGCTGGGCTGGGAGGTCTCCGTGCAGAAGATGCTGGCGCAGGGCCCCGGCTGGGTGTCCCTGCACATCCCCAGCGTCTCCGACTGGCACCTGGACCTCCAGTGCTTCGGCGTCTTCGGGAAGCAGCGGGACATCGCCGTCACCACGCTCCACGGCTACAGTGAGCGCCGCGGCGGGGCGGCAGCATCCCGGGGGTCCCGGTGGACGGCGGAGCAGCCGGATGCCGGCTCTGCCCGCCGGGATCCTCGCACCGCCGTGGCGGGGGGGAGCCCAGGGGTCCCCGTCCTTCCCCGCTGCCTCCATCCCTCCCTCCTGTCGCGCAGGGCTCCCACTCCCGCAGATCGACCTGGGCGAGGAGATGGTGGCGGGCAGGGAGGCGCGCGTCGCCTGCAACGTCTCCAGCYGGCTCCTGCCCCCGGGCCCGCTGGACCTGGAGCTGACGCTGACGCTGAGCGCCGGGGGCCGCACGCTGAGCACCGCCCGCGGCCGCCCCTGGCTGGTGCACGGCTTCACCGCGCGCCCGGAGCAGGACGGCCAGGAGGTGACCTGCGAGGCTCTGCTGCACCTGGGCCGGCGCTGGGTCAACGCCAGCGCCGCCGCCACGCTGCGGGTCTGGGGTGAGCCGCTGCCCCCCCTTCCTTCCCTCCTTCCCGGGGCTGCAAAACCYGGGATGCCCGGGTGCACCGGGGGCTGCAAGCCCGGATGCCGGGGCCCCCTTCGGTCTCCCCCCCCCATGCGACCGCCACTGCTCCCCACAGCTGCGCCCTACGGCGTGAACGTCTCGGCCACCCCAGACCCCTTCGCCGCCGGCGAGAACCTCACGGTGACGTGCCGGGTGCAGGGCAACCCCCCGCCCCAGCTCCGCTGGGAGCTGCCCTCCAACGCCAGCCTGGAGCTGCGGGACGGGAACGCCACTGTGGCCGTGCAGGGCGCCGGGAGGCAGCACAGTGGCACCTACCGCTGCCTGGCCGCCAACCGCTACGGGGCCGGCGCCGCCCGGGCGGACGTGGGGTTCCGAGGTGAGGTGCCCGCAGGGTCGCCCCGCAGCCCGCTGGTGCCCGTGGCCGTGGCGCTGGCCGTGGTCGTGGCGCTGGCCGCCGTCGCCGGCCTCTGGTACCTGTCGCACGCCCGCGGATGGAGACCCATGCAGGAGGGGGCCCGGCCGGGCTAGCGYCGCCCGCGCCGCGCGCTCAGGGCTGTACGTGCAAGACAACAAGAGAGATTCTCCTCTGAGGCTCCGTGTTTTCTGCGCTCGCCCCGCTGTGCCCCCTGCGCAGCACCGCCTGCGCCCACGTCCCTGCTTGCTCGGGGCTGTGCCAACCCC
>NW_020451074.1:337308-341279 GCF_003343035.1 Apteryx rowi
AGGCCCCTCTCCAGGCCCGTCCCTCCTCCTCTGGGCAGTGCTTCAACTCGGAGCGCGCAGGGAAAACCCTGGGGCAGGTGCGGGCAGGCCAGAGCAGGGCCGTTTCCTGGCAATCGCGTGGCTGAGCGGCGCGAGCCGCCCGCGGTAGGAGGGGAAGCGTGGCCGGGGCTGCCCGGCGGGCGGCAGGAAGGAGGGACGCGTGGGGGGGGTCGCGAGGCTGCCGCGCCGGGATCCCCCGCTGGGAAGCTCCACAGCCAGCTGGGCCGAACCCGGGCGCGCAGGCAGTCAGCGCTGCCGTGGCCCCGGAGCACCGTCTGCTCCGTGCTCACACAGCAAAGGGGGTCCCCGGCTCCCCCAAGCTCCGGGGGAGGTTCTGCAAGGATGCCAGGGGCATGCAACAGCATGAGGAGCATGCAAGGGTGCCGGGGTGTGCAAGGAGCGTGCAAGGACATGAGGAGCGTGCAAAGCGCAGGGTGGGGGCGAGGAAGAGCCCCAGTCGGGGTCCTCATGTCAACCAGCAGCGACCGGGGGCCGGGGAAGGCTCGGCGGCCGCTCGACCTCCGCGTTCAGCACCCCGGCACRGGGCTGGAGCCCGGCCACCGTCCCCCCGCCACCCCCATCCTCGGATCCTGACGCAGGGGGCCGGGGAGAGCAGGAAACCTCTGCAGCCCCGCTGCCGTGCCGGGAGGTGCAAAGGGAAAATGAAAACGCGGCGGCACCTCCTGCCACCCCAGGCGCCCAGTGGGGCTCAGCGGAGAAGCCCTCGATGGGCACCATGGCAGGAGCTGGGGGGGGGGGCCGCGGAGCGCCGGCACTTTCCCAGGACACAGCACYGCTCCCTGGCTCGCGGAAAGGATAAACAACAGCAATTGGGAGCAGTGCCAGGGAATGGCGGATTCAGCAGAAGTCCTGGCAGAGCAGCAGGCGCATGGAGCAGGGAAGGAAGGTGCTCAAGAGCCCCTTTCCGGGAGGCAGCTCTTCTGGCATCTGGGGCCGATGCACGTGCGCGGCCGGCCCGGCGCTGCCGGCGGCCCTGTGGCCGGAGCTGCCTTTTCCAGTCCTTTGGGCAGGGTGAGCACGGTGCTGTCCACTCCGGGGCTGTGTCCAGCTCCGGGACCATATCCTGCACCGGGGCCGTATCCCGCTCCGGGACGTGTCCTGCTCGGGGACTCTGCACCTGCGAACGTGCTGCCCGTGCGAGGGAGGCATCTTCCGCTCTTTGCAAGAGCGGGTGGAAATGCCACGGAGGAGGGACGACCGGGAATTTCCTGAATTTCCCCAGCCCGAGCTCAAGTCGGAAACCTGGGGCTGGGGGAGACGTCCGACAGGGTGGGGTGGGAACGCCCGGCCCTCGGCGAGTGCCGCTCCGGGCGAGCTGCCGCTCCAGGGGCTGGTGCCGTTGGCGCCCCGCTAGCCAGCGGCCTCATAGTGCCGCGTGGGCAGGGGGCGGCCGGGGGCCGGGGGGCCGCGCGGGGCTGGCAGCGGGATGCGCTTGCGCAGTGCTGGCACGGGCAGGTTTCCAAGAGCAACACAGCACGCCGGGACAGGCTGAGCCCAGGCAGGGCCCAGGCGTCCGGGCCCCCCCTCCGCCCCGCCGCGAGCGCCAGCCCCGCGGCTCCATCCCTGCGCCCGCCTGGCTGCCCCGACCCCCTTCCCTGGCCGAGCCCCCTCGGCTCATCCCGGGGSGGGGGGGGGGGTCCTGGCGCTGCCTCCCTGCGGATCGGCTCGTTCCCGGGACTCTGTGCCGGCGAGGCCCCCGGAGGCCGCAGCAGAGGGCTGTGCCGCCTTCCTGGCGCCGGTGCCAAGGAGCCCTGGCCGCGCGCCGCCCTTCGCGGCGGGGAGCCCTCGGCGCTCCGATCCCTCCCGGCTCTCCGTCTCCCCTCCGAGCCGCTCTCCGTCTGCCGGGCGCCGATCCRGGGGGATCCCGCGGCTCTTTGCAGAGGGCAAACTCCCCCTCAAGTCCGGACCGGTGCAGCTCCGCTCCTGGGTGCCGGGGCTGAGCATCGTGGGGCTGCTTCGGCTGTGTGCCGTGCCGTACCGCGCTGTGCCGTATCCTGCTGTGCCGTGCTGTGCCATGCCATACTGTCCCATGCCGTGCCGTGCCGTGCCGCGCCACGTCCCCACAGCCAGTTCCCCCGTGCAAACGGGCCGGCGGCTCCCAGGCAGCACCGGGACCCCCCTGTCCTGCAGCCGGGGCGAGAGGCCGGCAATGCCCGTCGCCCCGCGGGCTCCCGCTGGCCGGGACCTCCCCGCTCGGCGCCGGCTCCTCGGCAATTTCCCCTGCTCTGCGGCAGCGCGGAGGTGGAAGGAGGGAGGCGGAAGTGGCCGGGGTCGGGGCCGTTCCTCGTCCCTTTACGCCTCGTCCCATTGCTCCTCGTCCCTTTGCTCCTCGTCCCCTTGCACCTCGTCCCMTTGCACCTCGTCCCMTTGCWCCTCGTCCCMTTGCWCCTCGTCCCATTGCTCCTCGTCCCTTTGCTCCTCGTCCCCTGCGGCCCCGTCCCATTGCACCTCGTCCATTTTCACCTCGTCCCCCGCGGCCCCGCGGCGCTGACGCAGCAGCATTTGCAGGACGCGGCCTTCGCACACCCCAGGCTGGCGCCGCGGCTCYGGAGCCGCGCGAGCACCCGGAGTCAAGGCCCGGGGAAGGCCGAGGGGACGGAGGAGCGCACGCGGCCAGATAAGCAGTTCCTGCCGGCAGCGGGAGCAAGGCCGAGGGGCCGGATCCGGGAAGCGCCGTGCTCCGCGCGCGGCTGGCGCGCACCGCCGCGCACCTTCTCCTCGAGCACGGCTTGTGGCGGGCGCCGGAGGGCCGAGGAGGCTGGGGGAGCTGAGCCCTCGGCAGCTCGGTGCAGGTGTGCCCCRGCCCCGGGGCGCGCGGCGGCAGCGGCGGCGAGGAACCCGGCGGCCCTGGCGCGGTTCCCACAAAGGCAGAACAGCTGAACGCGTGGGTTTGCAGCGGGATGCAGAAGTGAAACTGCCCCGAGCGTCTGAGCCGGACTTTCCTGCGCCGGCAGCCAGGAGCCGCGCGGGAGGAAGGGCTGGAGGCGCTGGGGACCGCGAAGGGGGGGACGCAAAAACCCCGGGGCGCCGGGCAGGGCGGGGACRTGAAGCCCCGGGTCTCTGCTCCGATGGGGACCCGAGGCCTTCCCGGGGCTCGCGGGGCGCTGGGGCCGGCGGAGCAGCTCCCTGCGCTTCCCACCCTGCTGCTCCAATTTACGGAAAAGYGCCTCGCTTCTCAAAAAAAGATCAGAAGAGGAAGCGCGGCGTTTTGGCGAGGGCGGCTCGCTCTCACGCCGCGTTCGGTGAGGTCACCCGCTTTCCTCAAGCCACCCACATGCTGGGGACCATGTGCCGGGGGGGGGTGGGACGGCGTCTTGTCCCTCCGAGCGGGACCCCCCGCCGTGGGGCTGCCCCATCTTTGGGGGTCCCGGGGCTCGGGGACAGACCCCGCCGTGGGGCTGCCCCATCTTTGGGGGTCCCGGGGCTCGGGGACAGACCCCGCCGTGGGGCTGCCCCATCTCTGGGGGTCCCAGGGCTCGGGGACAGACCCCGCCGTGGGGCTGCCCCATCTTTGGGGTCCCGAGGCTCAGGGACAGACCCCGCCGTGGGGCTGCCCCATCTTTGGGGGTCCCGGGGCTCAGGGACAGACCCCGCCGTGGGGCTGCCCCGTCTCCGGGGTCCTGGGGCTCGGGGACAGACCCTGCCGTGGGGCTGCCCCATCTTTGGGGTCCCGAGGCTCAGGGACAGACCCTGCCGTGGGGCTGCCCCATTTTTGGGGTCCCAAGGCTCAGGGACAGACCCCTCCGTGGGGCTGCCCCATCTTTGGGGGTCCCAGGGCTCGGGTACAGACCCCTCCGTGGGGCTGCCCCATCTCTGGGGGTCCCGGGGCTCAGGGACAGACCCCGCCGTGGGGCTGCCCCATCTTTGGGGGTCCCGGGGCTCGGGGACAGACCCTGCCATGGGGCTGCCCC
>NW_020451074.1:341868-346813 GCF_003343035.1 Apteryx rowi
GAAGCCCGCGGCGAAGTCCCCGCGGCGCCGGAATTCCCCGGGGGGGCGGCGGGGCCGAGCCGAGCTCATAAAGCGCCGCCGCCGCCGCCGCACGGCGACGCCCGTCGAGCTGCCGCCGCCGGGACCGGACGGGACGGGACGGGACCAAACCAAACCAAACCAGCTGGGCTGAACCGAGCGGAACCGAGCCGAGCCGAGCCGAGCCGAGCCGAGCCGAACCGAGCGGAACCGGGCTGAGCTGAACCGAGCCGAGCGGAACCGAACCGAGCCGAGGGGAACCGGGAGGAGCCGGGCGGAACCGAACCGAGCCGAGGGGAACCGGGAGGAGCCGGGCGGAACTGGGCTGAGCCGAGAGGCGCCGAGCGGAGCCGGAGCCGGAGCCGGAGCCAGAGCTGGGCTGAACCGAACCGAGCCGAACCGAGCCGGGCGGAGCCGAGCTGATTTGAGCCGAACCGAACCGGGCGGAGCGGAGCGGAGCAGAGCCGGGCCGGGCCGGGCCGAAGCGAGCCGGCCGCGCGGAGCGGAGCGGAGCGGAGCCGAACCGGGCGGAGCCGAGCTGAGTTGAGCCGGGCGGGGCCGAACCGAACGGAACCGAGCGGAGGCGGAGCCGGTGCCGGTGCCGGTGCCGGTGGCCGCGCCATGCGCCCCTCCGCGCTGCTGCCGGCCCTGTGCGCCCTGTGCGCCCTCGCAGGTGAGGGGGGCCGGGGGGTGCGGGGGGACCCGGGGACCGGGCTGCGCAGGCGACGGCGGTGGCGGCGCCCCGTGTCCCCGCTTGTCCCCGGGGGCGGCAGAAGGGAGCGAGTCTGCGAGCGCGGTTGTGTCGCGGCGCGTGTGTGTCACGTCCCTGGGCTCAGGCACGTCACTGCGAGTTTGTCACCGTCACCGGCGGTGCGAGTGTGTCACCGGGGATGTATCACTGTCTGGGTGTCACTCTGGGCGTCCGCCTGTGCCTGGGGCTGTGCACCCTCCGGCTGTGCTGCTATGCCGTGCCGAGCCATCCCGGGCCATCCCAGACCATGCCGTGCCATGCTGCGCCATTCCATCCCGAGCCATCCCGAGCCATCCCAGGCTACAGGCAGGACTTTGCCCCCGGGGCCACAGGGACTTCCTGGTGCCAAGCGCCCAGGCCAGGCTGCGGCATGTGGTATGCAGGGCATCGAGTGGCTGGATCCGGCTCCCAGCACCCCAATTCCTGGGAGACGCTGGGTGCCGGCCAAGGGCAGCGCCAGGTCCCCAGGGCTCGGCGGGAGCTGGAGGCTGAGTCGCTTCTGGCGCCGCTGCGGCACGTGGGAGGCCTTGCGAAATCGCGTGGATTCCAGCCACCCGGAGCAATCCTGCCTTTTCCTACAGCCGGTTATTCTGGGAAAAGGGCAGGGCTTCAACCCAGCCTGTGCGAGGGGAACTGCGCTGCCTCTCGGGGAACCCCCGCCACTGCCGACTTCCCAGTGTGGGGCTGGGGCTTCCTCCAGGGCTGGCATCTCCGGGTCCCCCTTCCCAGCTGCTCCCTGCTGGCAGCATCCAGCCACTTTTCCGGGCAGGACGAGCGGGGAGCGGGGGCTCCGGCGGCTGTGGGGCCTCGCCATCCCCCCAGGGGCCGGGGGCAGATGCCGGGGGAGGCGGCCGCCAGCTGGGGACAGCTGCCACCACCGCGGGCAGGATCCCATTTCGTGCCCCGGAGTGCCGTCCCCTCTGGAGCAATAGGGATTTTTGGCTGCAGTCGCCCAGCCGGAGGCCACTGCCCTTCCTGCGGTCCCGTGGCAGCTTCTCCCTCCCACGGGCAGAGGCGAGAGCTGGAAGCTGCTTCTTCCCCTCTCGACGGCCGGGCGCCATGCGGAGCCGCCCGTCCCCAGCCCGTCCCCTCACCCTGCAGGGCAGCTGCAGGCCTCCTTCGAGGTGTCCATCGAGCCGGCGGCGCCGGTGGTGGAGCACGGCGGCTCCATCCGCCTCACGTGCAGGACCACGTGCCCGGACCCCGCCGCGAAGGGCAACCTGGAGACCTCCATCCGCAAGCACAACTTCCAGTCCGGCCCCGGCGAGACGTCCGTGGAGCTCATCAACGTCACCGAGTGGCACTCCAGAGTCCTCTGCTTCTACACCTGCGCCGGCGTGAGGACCACCGTGTGGGCCGACCTCGTCGCCTACCGTAAGGGGCTGCTCCGGCGGCGGTGGCACCGGCTGGGGCGAGGGAGGCCGGCTGCGTTCCCGGGATGCCATCCCCTTCCGGCTGCTCTCCCGCAGGCGCCCTGGAGCAGCCGGTGCTGGAGCCGGTGCCATGGATGGAGGAGGGCGAGAGCCGCAATGTGACGTGCTGGGTGCCGGCGGTGGCTCCGGTCAGGAACCTCAGCGTCACCCTGGGCTGGGGCGCCGAGACGCTGCACACCGAGACCTTCGAGCACGACGCCCGCCTCGGCCCCCACCGGGTGCTGGTGACCCACGGGATAACGGCGCGGCGCCGGCACCACGGCCAGAACGTCACCTGCCAGGCGGAGCTGAGCCTGGAGCCCCACGGGCCCCACTTGAGCAGCGACGCCGTCCCCGCGGCACTGGCTGTCTATGGTGAGCCGGCGCCCGTGGCCTCCGGTGCCCGGCAGCTCCGCGGGTGCCGGCCTGGAGGAGCAGCTCGGAGTGCCCACATCCCGTGTCCCGTGTCCCCCGGGCTCCTGCGGCATCCCCCGGCATCCTGCAGCATCCCCCAGTGTCCCCCAGCATCCTGCATCCCCCAGCATCCTGCAGCATCCCCCAGCATCCTGCAGCAGCTCCCGACATCCCATGTCCCCCCGCATCCCCCATCCCATGTTCCCTGGGCTCCTGCATCCCCCCAGCTCCTGTGGCAGGTCCCAGCATCCCACATCCCCCAGTGTCCTGTGTCCCCCAGCATCCCACAGCAGCTCCTGGCATCCTGCATCCCCTGGTGTTCCGCAATCCACAGGCTCCTGCGTCCCCCAGCTCCCGGCATCCCGTGTCCCCCAGCAGCCCGCGTTCCCTGGTATCTGGCATCCCCCAGCATCCCGCATCCCCTGGCTCCCACAGCAGCTCCCAGCAGCTCCTGTGCCCCAGCATCCTGCGTCCCCTGGCATCCCCCATTGTCCCATGTCCCCTGGTGTCCCGTGTTCCCCAGCATCCCATGTCCTTCGGCATCCCCCGGTGTCCCGCATCCCCTGGCATCCCACATTCCCTGGCTCCTGCAGCAGCTCCTGGCATCTTACATCCCTCAGCATCCTGCAGCAGCTCCTGGCATCCCCGTGTCCTATGTCCCCCCCGCATCCCACAGCAGCTCCTGGCATCCTCTGGTGTCCTCCAGTGTCCCACGTCCCCCAGCATCCTTCAGCATCCTATGTCCCCTGGCATCTTGCATTCCCTGGCTCCTGCGGCAGCTCCTGGCATCCCACATCCCCCGGCATCCTGCCTCCCCCAGGCTCCTGCAGCAGCTCCCGGCTGTCTCACCCTGGGACCTTTCTCCCTGGCTCTAGAGTTCCCAGCAGACCCTGAGCTGGACCCCGAAATCCACCTGGAAGTCAACGAGACGGCCAACGTCACCTGCGCCATCCGCACCTTCTTCCCGGAGGCGCATTTCACGCTTTCCTTGGATGAACAGCCGCTGCCGGCCTCCGTCTCCGAGGACGGGCGCCGTGCCGTGGCCGAGCTCTCCCTGCCGCAGCCGGGAGCCTTCAGGCTGCTCTGCGCCGGGCGCGTGGGGCCCAAGGAGCGCCGGGCGCAGGCCACCGTCCACGTCTACAGTGAGTGTCCGGAGCGGCCGCGCCGGGTCCTTCCGCTCCCCCGGGGCGGGAACGGGAATGGGAACGGGTGGGGGGAACATGGGATGCTCTCGTTTTGCATCACGGCTTCCCGCGCATCCACGCGGTCCCCGTTTCCCGCAGGTTTCCCGGAGCCGCAGCTGCACGTGAGCACGGCCAGCCTGGCGGCGGGCGAGGAGGTGACGGTGCAGTGCGCGCTGCCCGCCGGGCACTCGTCCCCGCTGCGGGTGCGGGTGCGGGTGCGCGGCGGCGGYGGCCGCCCCCCGACGCGCTGGGACCCCTCGCCACTGCGCTGGACCCTGGTGGCCCGTGAGGAGGACGACGGCGCCGAGCTCACCTGCGAGGCCGCGGTGCCTGACGCCGGCAAGGCCCCCAAGACCAGCGCGCCCGTCCGGCTCGCCGTCGCCTGTGAGCGCCCCGAGCCCCCGGCGCCCCCGCGGAGGGACCCGGCGTCCCTTGGCACGGTGCGCTCGGTGGCACGCTGACGTTCCCCCCCCCCTTTTCCCCGGCAGACGGGCCCCGCATGGACGAGGCGGGCTGCCCCCGGCGGCAGAACTGGACGGAGGGGCAGGAGGTGACGCTGCGCTGCTCGGCCCGCGGCAACCCGCCGCCCCGCGTGCAGTGCTCCCAGCACGGGCRGCCCTTCCCCGTGGCGGAGCCGYRGACGGCAGCACGAGCCCACGCCGGCACCTACCTCTGCCGGGCCRCCAACCGGCTGGGCGAGACCGAGCGCGTCGTGGAGGTGCTGGTGGACTGTGAGTGCAACGGGAGCCCGGCRGGATGCACCGGGGCGGGATGTGCTGGGGGGAGGGGGTGGGATGCAGATGGGATGCAGCAGGGCAGGATGCAGGCGGGGGAATGCACCAAGTGAGATGCAGGCAGGATGCACTGGGGTGGGATGCACCAGGGTGGGATGCACCAGGGTAGGATGCGGGCGGGATGCGCTGGGATGGGATGCAGGTGAGATGCACCGGGGCAGGATGCACCAGGGTGGGATGTGCTGGGGCAGGATGCAATGGGGCGGGATGCAATGGGGCGGGATGCACCAGGCAGCCCCGCTGACCCCCCCCGCTCTCCTGCAGACTACGACCCCCCCGTGCTCCTGGCCGTGCTGGTGGTCGTGGCCGTGCTGGTCGCCGCGATCCTCGCCGGGACCGGCTACGGCATCTACTACCGCAAGAAGAAGATCC
>NW_020451074.1:348037-349790 GCF_003343035.1 Apteryx rowi
GAGCCAGCAGGATCCCATGTTGGTGGGATTCCCAATGCTGGCAGGCTCCCCAGAGCCGGTGGGATTCCCAGCGCTGGTGGATCCCTAGTGCCGGGGGGCTCCCCGGAGCCAGCGGGATCCCCAGTGTTGGTGGGATTCCCGGTGCTGGTGGGATCCCTGGTGCCAGGGGGATCCCCCGTGCTGGCAGGTTCCCCGGCAGGATCCCCAGTGCCGGCGGGCTCCCGCACCGAGCATGCGCGCCGGGGCCGCTGCCAAACCCCGCTTCCTTCCTGGCAGCCCCGGCGCCATTTGCCTGCCAGGAGAGCGAGGCCGGAGCTGGGCCGGAGCCGGGCCACAGCCGGGAGGCACGGGATGCCCTGAGCCAGCCCCGCTCCCGTTCCCGCTCCCATCCCGGCATCTCCTCCTGCCCCGCGGTGATGTCCTGGCACGGCCACATGGCCCTGCCCCTCGTTGTGATGCTCCTGGCCTTGATCGGTGAGTGCCGGATTCATCCGGCTGGGATGCGTGCCAGGTTCCATCAGGTGGGGGGGGTCACGTGTCCCAGATCCGTCGGGAGCCATGCCACGCAGCCTGACCCAGCTCCCCAGGGATGGGCCATGTGTCCTAGCCCAGCTCCATCGGGATCGTGCCATGTGTCCCTGCTCGGCTCCATCGGGTTGGGGCCGTGCATCCTGCCCCGGCTCCCTCGGAACACACCGTGCATCCTGTCCCGGCTCCCCGGGAACACACCGTGCATCCTGTCCCAGCTCCCTGGGAACACTCTGTGTGTCCTGTCCTGGCTCCCTGGGAACACGCTGTGCATCCCTGCTTGGCTGCCCTGGGACAGGCTGCGCACTGCAGCCCGGCTACCTGGGGACAGGCTGCGAATCCCGACCCAGCTCCATCAGGACGTGCCGTGTGTCCCAACCCGGCCCCTCGGAACATGCCATGCATCCCGACACAGCTCCATTGGGATGTGCCACATGCCCCAGCCCGGCTCCGTCGGGTCCATGCCATGCACCCTGACTCAGCTCCATCGGGACCGTGCCATGTCCCAGCCCAGCTGCGCTGGGTCCGTGCTGTGTGTCCCAGCCGTGCCGTGCCATGCCATGCCRCGCTGCGCCGTGCCGTGCCGTGCCATGCCGCGCTGCGCCGTGCCGTGCACCCCGACCCCATGCCCTGACGCCTCCCCGCAGGCCGCGCGGCGCCGGGAGCCGCCAACAGCTCCTTCGCGGTGGCGGTGGAGGGGCCGGCGGCGGTGCCCTACGGCGAGGACGCCCTGGTCAACTGCTCCACCACGTGCCCGGCGGCGGAGGCGGCCGGCGGCCTGGAGACCTCGCTGGCCAAGGAGCTCCTGCGCCGGGGCCCCGGCTGGCTGGCGGTGCAGCTCCGCAACGTCACCGAGCCCCGCGCCCGGCTCCTCTGCTACTTCACCTGCTTCGGCCAGAGGAAGACGGCCGCCCTCACCCTGGAGGCGTACCGTGAGTGCCCGGCGCCGCCGCCGCCGCTCCCGGCCTCCGCAGCCCCCGGGGTCGAGCCCCCCGCGGGAGCCGGGGCGGATGCCGGCAGGATGCAGAGCTGGGGGGGAGCCGAGGGTGGCGGGACATGGAGCCACGGAGCCGGGGTGGATGCCAGCAGGATGCGGAGCCGGGGCAGGAGACGAGGGTGGTGGGATACAGTGCTGGGGAGCCAGGATGGATGCTGGCAGGATGCGGTGCCGGGGAGCTGGGGCAGATGCCGGTGGGATGTGGCACCAGGGAGCCAGGACGGATGC
>NW_020451074.1:352076-355113 GCF_003343035.1 Apteryx rowi
GTCGTGGCCGTGCTGGTCGCCGCGATCCTCGCCGGGACCGGCTACGGCATCTACTACCGCAAGAAGAAGATCCAAGAGTATGAGCTGCGGAAGAAGCAGCGGCAGCTGGAGATGCAGCAGCTGGAGATGCAGCCCCTGTCTGGACACTCGCCGGAGGCGGCTGCTCCCAACGGATCGGCGCCGGCAGCCGGGCCGTAGCAGGGGCTGGTGGGGTCGCCCAGGATGCTCACACACACCCCCCAGCAGCACCCCACGGGACATGCTGCCCCACGGCGGTGGGGAAGGACTCAGGGTCGAGCCCAGGTGTCCGGGTGGGAAGTGCCAGGGGGTCCCAGCTCCGGCCCTGCTCCCGGCGGGGCCATATGGAGCAAAGCGTGGGGCCAATGCACAGTGCCTGCGGGCGGGATGGCATCCCGGCATTGCCCTGGCCAGCGCTTCCTGCTCCGCGGCCGGAGGGGTCGGATGATGCCGGGACGGTGCTGAGCCGCGGCCGGGGTTGCGCCGGTCCTGGAGCAGCTTCCTTAGCCACACGCAGCCAGCAAAAAAGCTTTTGTGCCGGGGAACCTGTCGGTGTTCGCTCCATTGAGGGAGGGCTGGGAGCTGTTTGGGGAGTGGGAATGGCGCCGGGAAACGGGAGCCCGGAGCAGGGTCTCTCCGTGGGGACCAGGGAGGCGAGCGGGGGCTCTGGCTGCAGCTCTGGCCCAGCTGGGCCTGGAGCCACCGGCTGCTGCGGGATCCAGCCCGGAGCTGCCGGCTGCCACGGGATCCAGCATGTCCCGGGGCCTGGAGCGCCAGGCGGTGGCCAGCGCATGGTGGGGGGGTCAGTCATCCTCGGCAGAGCCGCATCGCCCCGGGAAGGGGCCATGGATGGAGCCAGGGCCGGAGGCAGGGATAAGGGCTGGAGCTGAGGTTCGGATACGGAGGGTGGAGCTAGGTCTGGGTCTGGGAAGTGGAGCCAGGGATAAGGGCTGGGGATGGAGTACGGAGCAGGGGATGGGGATGGGGCAGAGCTGGGGGCTGGAGGCAGGGATAAGGGCTGGGGATGGGCATGGAGCAGGGCTGGGGCTGGGGGSCAGGCCAGGGGAGGGCTGGAGCCAGGGAAAGGGACCGAGCCGGAGCCGGGGCTGGAGCTGGCGTCCCGGAAGCCGGGGGGGAGGCGGCCGCGCACCATCGCTGCCGAGGAGGTGGCGTGGGCCGGCAGCAGCGCTGCACCGCGCTGCATGGGCCGTGCACAGCTGTGCAGCCGAGCCAGCTGCCGCTGCGCAGGGGAGTCACACCGGGCTGCCGGGGGGGATGGGGAGGCGGCGAGGGGCGTCCCACCGGCCGCACGGCCGGGGCTCGGATGGCACGGCGGCATGCACACGCAATGCTCAGCTGTGTGCACACACAGCGTGCCTGCATGCACACGCAACACACCTGCATGCACGCATGACATGCCACCTGTGTGCAATGCACACCTGCATGCACACGCAACGCACAGCTGTGTGCACACACAGCGTGCCTGCATGCACATGCAACACACCTGCATGCATGACATGCCACCTGTGTGCAATGCACACCTGCACGCACACGCGACACACCTGCATGCATGCATGACATGTCACCTGTGTGCAATGCACACCTGCACGCACACGCGACACCTGCATGCATGCATGACATGTCACCTGTGTGCAATGCACACCTGCACGCACACGCAATGCACAGCTGTGTGCACACACAACATGCCTGCATGCATGCGTGACACACCTGCATGCACACCTGCATGCACACGCAATGCACGGCTGCTCCGTGGCTGCTGTGCAGCCGGACCGGGATTCAGGCTGGGATTCAAGCTGGATTTGGGCTGGGTGCTGCCGTCCAGGGCTCTTTCTGCAGGCGGGCACAGGCTCCCCGCGGGGCTCAGCTCAGGCTGCGATTTCCTTTTGTTGTCGTTTCCGCTGCTTTTTGGTTTCGGAGGCCACCGTGCTCAGCCCCCCCCCCCAGACTTCATAAAAGGGGAAAGAGCAGAATCTGCATYGGAGCATGTTTAGGGGAGCCTCAGGCGTCCGGATGAGCACCAGGACTGGGCAGGATCCACCTGGCCAGTGGCTCCYGGGGGCTCCGGAAGAGCCCTGGCCCCGGGGCCTTTTCCTGTCCCCCTGCCCTCGGAAACTGCCGCGGCTTTTCCCCACGCTCCTGCTGCTGCTCTTTATTCACCCCTTCCCACCCCTTCCCGGCCCATCGTGCCACCATCCTGGCACCTTGCGTGCAGCCCCGCAGGGAATGGGAGCCGGGATGCTGCACGGCGGCACGCTGCTCYGCTGCGGCGGCCGAGAGAAAAGCCAGGAGACGAGGGCGGCCGGGCACCCGCTCCAGAGCGCTGCCGCTGCTTGGGAAGCAGCGAGGGAAGAGGGGGAGCGGCGGCGGCTCTCCGGCTCCGTTTTCTGCCGGAGTCACCTTCTCCCGCTCCTCGGCAGGGCTCCCGGCGGCTGCAGYGCCTCCCCGCAGTTGGAGCAGCGCGAGCAAGGCTTTCCGCTCCTCCGGGGAATGTTCCAGCAGCGCCGGCACCGCAGCCGGTACTTCTTGTACCTGCGGGAACGGGGCGGGAGGGCGTCAGGACGGTGAGGCCCTGCTGCCGCCGAGGATGCTGCTGCCGCCGGGAAAGCGCCCGGGCAGCTCCCGCGCTGGGCTCACCGGATGCCGCAGGCGTTGCAGAGCCGCGTCCCGGCCTCGGCGATCCGCCACAGCGGCGTCCGCCGCGTCTTGCAGGAGGCGCAGCGTCGGCTCCCTGCGGAGTGGACGGTGGTGGGAGCGCCGCCGTGGAAAACCTGCAAATCCGCCTCTCCYGGCCAGCCGAGCCGAGCCAAGCCGTGGGCCAAGGCCGAGCGGGATACCGCAGCCATGGGGGGCTCCAGCTCCCGTCCTGTCCCAACCCATCCCATCCCTGTCCCTGATCCCTGTCCCCATCCCATTCCATTCCCATCCCTGTCCCTGATCCCTGTCCCTGATCCCTGTCCCCATCTCCATCCCATCCCTGTCCCTGATCCCTGTCCCCATC
>NW_020451074.1:355378-356971 GCF_003343035.1 Apteryx rowi
CCATTCCATTCCCATCCCTGTCCCTGATCCCTGTCCCCATCCCCATCCCATTCTATTCCCATCCCTGTCCCTGATCCCTGTCCCCATCCCATTCCATTCCATTCCCATCCCTGTCCCTGATCCCTGTCCCCATCCCCATCCCATTCTATTCCCATCCCATCCCCATCGTTACTCCGTGTGAGGGGCGAGTCCTCCTCGGAGCTGCTGGCCACCCCAAGCTCCCCAGTGAAGGCGACGCCGGTGCTGCCCTCCTGGCTCCGTTTCCAGCCGGCCTCGCTGTGGATCAGCAGGATTAACCGAGCTTTGCCGGGATGCCGGAGCCCGACGGTGCAGGGAGGGCTTTTCCCAGTGCACTGACACATGCCCATCCCGGCGCGACACCAGCCCCATCCCCGGGGGCAGCTGAGGCCCCCGACACCAGCGGCTGATCGGGGTTGTCCTGCCGCCCCCTCTCCCGCCCTTCGGCATCGCTGGCAGTGGGATGCGAATGCAGCAGCAGGAGGGTGCACGGTGCAGCTGGGGAGCCCGGGGCTGCTCCGGACGGATGGGCGCTGCAGTCCGGGGTGTCTGGGAGTGCTCCGGATGGACACACGGTGCAGCCAGGGAGCCCAGGGGTGCGTCTGGACAGACAGATGGGCACTGCAGCCAGAGAGCCCAGGAGTGCTCCAGACGGACATACGGTGCAGCCGGGATCCGGAGGTGCATATGGCCAGGGAAGATGGTGCAAT
Organism: Apteryx rowi; assembly: GCF_003343035.1. Taxonomy (NCBI): domain Eukaryota; kingdom Metazoa; phylum Chordata; class Aves; order Apterygiformes; family Apterygidae; genus Apteryx; species Apteryx rowi. The sequence continues at coordinate 356,107 of NW_020451074.1, forward strand.
GGGGGGTGCCCGGAGATGCATCCAGGGAGTGACCGGCCGGAGAGACAGTGCAGCCGGGGCACCCAGTGGTGCATCCAGACAGACGGACAGAGCAGCCAGGGCACTCAGGGGTGCATCCAGACAGAYGGACAGWGCAGCCAGGGCACCCGGGGGTGCGTCCAGAGAGGGACTGGCCGGAGAGCGGTGCCGCTGCAGCCCAGGAGCCTGGAGGTGCATCCAGCTGGGCACACAGCGCAGCTCGGGGTGCGTGGGGATGGCCAGGGGTGCGTCCAGACAGACGGATGGTGCAGCCCAGTGGTGCCCAGGAGTGCCCAGCTGGACAGACAGTGCAGTCCAGGGGTGCATCCAGACAGATGGACACACGGTGCAGCCAGGGTGCCCGAGGGTGCTCTGGTTGGACAGGCAGTGCAGTCCGGGCTCCAGGGGTGCATCCGGATGGACGCACGGTGCAGCCAGGGGCGCCCAGAGGTGCATCCGGGGAGCGAGCGGCTGGAGCGACGGTGCAGCTGGGACACCCGGAGGTGCATCTGGACAGACGGACACACGGTGCAGCTGGGGCGCCCGGGGGAGCACCCGGACGGACACGCGGCACGGTCCGGGGGCGCAGGGGCGCGCGCCGGGGGCCGGTACCTGCCGTCGCGGGCGGTGACGAGGAGCCGGTAGCCGTCGGGGCTGCGGGGGCAGAGGCGCAGGCRCAGGCGCAGCGTCACCCCCCGGAAAGCGGGGTCGCGGGGCTCAGCACCCCGTCGCGGGGCCGCCTGCTTGCGGGGCCGCCGGCGCCCCGGGCCCCCGGCCAGGTGCCGGCACTGGAGGCTGATGAGGCTCAGGGCGTCGGGGCCGGCGATGCCGGAGGGTCCGGGGGTGC
>NW_020451075.1:0-21630 GCF_003343035.1 Apteryx rowi
AGCATGCCTCCATGCAGCAGCACTTTTGAGCCTCAGAAAGGCGAGAGAGCACCAAAGGAATTGTGGGATGTAAAGGATCGCCAGAAAGGGGGAGCAAACCCATCCAATTGGGAGAACTGGATTATGGCCATCGCAGAACGTAAACAAGGCTGAGAGGCTAAAGAGAGACTCCAAAGCGTGCTCGTTTGCAGTGACGTGGGCACTTTGCTGCTACTGAAACCAAGGAGGCGTTGCAGTCCCCGAGCTTTCACTCCTTCAGAGATGCTAAGAAAGGGGAAAAAGGAAATTTCCTGGGAATGTCAAACACATTGTGAGATTATCAGCAGTTCAGAACACAGTAACATATGGCCTTGTGTAATTTCCTCCAGGTTTGGCAAGTGAGAGAAGTGCAGCTGCTGCAGATCCAAAAGACGTATGGAAGCATCGCGCGATAGGCACTGCAGCAGCCTTGGGTATCCTTGTGGCTGGAGCAGTGTTGTGCTGCCTAGTTATTTTGCTGCGGAGGAAGAGGAAACGGCGCGTGTGCTTTTTTTCCCTAAAATTCTGTATTAGACGGCTGCTATCAGTAAGGAAGAGTTTACAGATGTAGTCTTCAGGAGGGCAAAGTTAGCTGTTGACGGCACTCTACTGAGATTTCTGGTGTAAGATTTTCTATTTGGCCCCTTAGTTCATAGCAATGAGTATTCTTTGCTGAAAGCCATTCCTACTGTTGCCAGTATTACCTMATACTGACACTGTTGCTAAAAGAGAAGACGCAGGCACAGACGAAGGCAAAGCCAAGTCAGGAAGAGAAACAAAGAAGGGCGAGATTGCCATAGAAAGTAAGAACTGCAATAGCTASAGTCCRCTAYGAGGGAATTTGGCGACAGAAATCACCTTGTTATCTAATGCCATTAATTCCAAATGTGCTGCTCAGCCTAGCTGTCMTTGCAGCAGAAGTTGTGATCTTGTTTCCGTGGGGATACCCTGAGTAGTCGCTGTCAGTCAAATATTACAAGTTGAGTATTGGTCTTTGTCAGGCACGCTGAGAAGTAAGACTATGCAGTTCTCCTAGATTCTGGCATACTGTGCAGTACTTCAGTCCCCGCTGTTTCTCAGAGTTCGATCCCCCTCCCAGCGTGTGCAGAGAAGGCAGGTCAATGTGGTACGGGCCAAGAAGAACTTGAGAGGCCGCTAGGCTTGGGTGGCCGGTGCAGGGGAGCAAAAACAACGCTGTGTGGGTGCAAGTGTGCCCTGTTTTCTACGTGTAGCTTTCGGTACCCCACAGCTCCTACTCGGAGGCAGGGTGCCAGGCACCACGGGGGCTGCACGCCGCTCCGCCGGCACCCTCGCATCAGCTGTGGCCTGGCCCAGCCAGGYGGCCGATGGGGCCCGGAGCAGCAGCCCTCGGAGCCTGTCCACACCGCGGGGCTGCTGCGCCCCGGCAGCTCCAGGCTCTCCTGCGCCCTGGGACCCACAGCCTGCGTGTCCTGAACAGCCACCTCTCCCCGCAGGAACCTCCGCGCAGCCCAAAGATCCGGAGCAGACGCCAGCGGCTGCCTCTCGTGCCGGGACAACCGGCCCCCCACCCCGGCGCCCCAGAGAACTGGACCCAACGCCAGCGGCCGCCCCTCACCCCTGGAAAACTGCCCCGGCCGCCCCAGAGAACCGGACCCGTCACGCGCGGGCAGCCGCCCACCCCGGCCGCCCCCGCCACGGCCCCCGCGGCCCCCCAGCACTGCCCCGGCACCTGGGCACCAGCAGCCAATGGCCGCGGCCCAGATGCAGCCGTGGGCGAAGCAGCAGCTGCCACCCGCTGTGCCCGGTGCCGTCCAGCCCCCTGCAAAACCGCCTCCCCGGCCCCCCGGCCCCCYGCCTGTGTTTCCCTGCTGCCGCACTGGAACCAGCTGGAGCCGGTCGAAACCTGGGGGGATTTAGGTCCAGTTGTGGAGGCAGCCAACGATTATATCATAATAAATATAAACTACCCTGCTGCAGCAGAAGGGAGACCAATTTTTTCGCCCCTTTTTTTGGCAAAGGTAAATTCAAAAGCAAACAGTGCTACCTGCATTACTTTTGTTTGCTTTTAGCCTCTGTTTGCTCCGTCCTCAAGCTGTAACGGGCAGAGCTGTGCAGGCGGGGGGTTTACAGAATGACGAGACTGCCGAAGCTTCTGAAGAGGCGGGGAAGTTTCCACAGGCAGGGCTTTCCTGCCTCCGAGGGCTAAGGGGAGCTGGCAGGGATTTGAGAAAGAGCAAAGCAGGGAATGAGGAGTCCAGAAAAGCTGGGGGGAGCAAATGGGGCACGAGAGAAGCGGCTGCGGGAGGAGAGGGAAGTGCCTAATCGTTGTTTTCACCCCCTTGCCAAAGAGCTCCACAGCAGAGAAGGCAGCTGTGGAAGGCAGTCGCTCACACACTACAGCGTCTGCAGCACACCCAGCTCAGCCTTTTAAGCAGAGCGGCCTCCTTGCCCTGCTGGGACTCCCCAGCCTGGCCTAGGGCTCCCGGGATGGGGGCTGCAGGACAACTGCCCCTGCACCACTGCCCCGAACCTCTCAGGCCACCCCACAAGACTTTGGAGACCACTCAGGACCCAAGCCATGCAAGCAGGGCACCTCAACGTGTTCCCAGGTTGCAGGAACAAGGCAGGCGAAAGCAGCTGGAAACCACTGCTTGCCTCCAAAGCACCGCTCTGCGGTAGGCCACACCTGCAGTGTGTAGGCCTGCATTYGCGGTAGKCCGCACCTACAGCAGCAAGYAGCCCCGCGGAGCAGCACAGGGGCAGTGGGTGCTGCGAACGTGGTGACCAGCCTGTCRGCCTTTTGAGGGGGGGTTATTTGGGGCTAGCTCTCCTCTGGTCTCTGGGACTGAGCAGCCGGCAGCAGTCAGGACCCAGGAGGCACAGGCCTGCAGCCCCTCTTGCCCTTCAGCTCCAGCCAAGGGGCTGCGGGAGCTCTCCCCAGGGTGGAGCGCAGCTCAGGAGGTAGGGAGCGTGGGAAGACTCACTTCAAGAGCTCACTCCTGATCTCCGCTGAAATGCTAGTGTGGACGTATGCGTAGGGAGAGCACCCAGTGACCTTCAGACATGACRGAGGCTGGCCAGGGAGGTCCTGCCTGGGAAATTCATGGTGGGGCTGAGCCAGAAYATAGTCCAGGCAGACAGAAGCTAAATCGCCAACCTCTAGCAGTTCTTCTGAACRYGCAAATGASAATTTATTCTGGGCTCTCAATTCTTAAAGAATTKAGCACAATTTTTCACAGGCAGGAAAAATGCCATATTTGGAGCCAGAGGGCAAAYTGCTCCCARACTTGAAGTCCTTGCATCAATAGCTTGGGATCAGTACAGCCTCCGACAACAGCCACCAGCATTTTCTGGCCTTAGCACTTCTGACCTGTTTTCCCTCAAACTTGCATGTGAACTGAACTCTTTTGGCAATGCAGCACTTCATCCAGGGTAGCTATATCCTGGCAAAGCTGTAGGCAVTAGAGAAATGGATCTTATGGTGGAAACTGCTGGAGAGAAGCGTTGGGAAATGCTGTGCACATGCTGAAAAGGTACAGAGTCGCCATTAYAGCTGCTGTAAATAACCTGTACCTGCTCTACTGTTACAAGCTAAAAGGAAAATATGGGTGAGTTATCVCAGCAAAAAAACACCATTCGGGGGCTTTTGTTTGAATTCACTACCTGCTATGGATGACTTTTACACTTGTCCCAACGTTAAATTTTTGTTTCAGCTCTAGATGCCATCAGAAAAACCCTGAGTATTAGAGAGCAAAACCCATCTATATCTGCCTCAATTAACTGCCATGTTCTAGTGATATCATTACTGTACCTCAAGCTCACGCTGTTTCTTTCTCTCTTCAGACTGCAACCTCAGCTGCAACTCTTCCAAAGTGGGTGTTTTGCCTGGCTCCTCCAGCCTTGTGCTTCTTGCGGTGCCTACAGCAAAGGCAGCAGGCTTGTTGGGGTTGAGGTTACAGCTTGTGTGAACTCCAGGGTGTCCTTTCCCCTGGCAGTTCTCTGCATGGTTAAATTTATGCCCATATGGTGCCTGTGCATGCACCCAGTGAGCATTTGCAAGATGCTCGTGAGTGGAAGGGCCCAACAAATGCCTTGGTGTGATAACATTTTCCCCCTGCGTTCACTACCATTCAAACCTGAGAAGCCTGTGGAAATAGATAATGGGAGCCATTCTCGTGTGTTTGGTTACAGATGTGGCCATAGGTGATGGAGATTTATCTTCTCATCTGGACTCTGATTTTGAGTCTCTGGAGAATGCCACAGGTAAGTCGTGACTACTGGTTTATATGGAGGGTGCCATGTCCCTACCTAAAGGTCAGGAAGGCTTCTCCGCAGCTGTGGGAATCTAGACCTACACGTGTCCCAGGTCATTACAAGATCTCTTTCGATTCACTACACTTCCCTTACAAACAAGTATATTGGAACAGGTATTTTACCCTTTTCTCCTCTGTGTGTAATTACGGATGTCCCTGAAGGCAGCACTTCTCCAGCTTCTCAGCTGGAGCCTTTCCTTGAGCCTCAGGGAGGTCTCAGGGGTAAGCAGTCTGTCTTCCTTTCCTTTTGACTTTTGTATTAGTATTTTTTCRTTTGTCCTATCTTATTGCCCTCTTGGTGAATCCAAGGTCCCCAGCACACATGCCCTCCCTGAAGCCCAGAGGCACAGTTAGGGGTAGTGATGTTTCAGGCTCTCACTGGCCAGTGGGCTCTTGCCCAAGAGAAGTGTAAATGAACTTTATTGTCCGCCGGTGCCAAGACACCAGAATCAGCAATAGTAACAACACAGAATGTAAAATTGCCTGGGAATCCCAACCACACAGTGAGATTATCAGTGCTGCAGAACCCAGTGATGTATGGGATTGTCTCCTTTCCTCCAGGTCTTGGTGGTGAGAAAGATGCCGAGGCTGCAGCTCATAGAGCCCTAGAAAAGCATCGTTTGGTCCTCCCTGCGGCAGCCTCGGGTTCCGTATTGTTTGGGCTAGTGCTGACGTGTATAGTTATTTCCCTGCTGAGGAAGAGAAAACGGTGAGTTGTTCTTTTCCGACGTTCTTTATATTTTCTACATTTTAGCAACAAAGCATGTGTAGTGATAGTAGCATGGAGTGCCTGGTGAGCTGTTGAGATGTCTGCTGTAAGCTTTTTTTACCTGGACTCTTCCTTCCTAGCAGTGAGTACTCTTTGCTGAAAGGCATTCTCATTGTTGCAGAGAAGCGGTACCAGCTAATCCTGCCGCTGCCTCCAACAGAGAAGAGTCAAGTATAGAGGAAGGCCAAGCAAAACCAGGAAGCGAGAGAAAAAAGGATGAGCTCGCCATAAAAAATGAAAATCTCAACAACAGCTCCAGTCCACTTCCAGTGAACTTTGCAACAGAGCTTGCCCAGCTATTTAATGCCATGAATTCAGAACATTCATTTCAGCCTAGATACCAGAGGAACTCAGAGGGTGCTTATGATTCTTCCTCRGATATCTGCATTTCCCTCAATTCACCCCAAGCCGATCATTCCAAGTGTGTGTGTTCTCATTACCAGCAGGGACATTGTACTTCAGATGAATATTCCGAATAGAAGAATAAAAATGGTGGGCTAAAATGGTGCGAGTCCTTGGCTCTTTTGGTCCTTTCTCTCTGGGTGTAATGCACAGCGCTTATGGCAGGGTTGGATGAGCGAGAGGAGCCGTCAGAGAGTTGCACTCCATCAAGGGATAGAGTCCCTTGGTCCCGTCATCAATTTGGTTTCCCGGCTCGGGCTGTCATTACGGTTTCAGATTACACCAAAACATGCCTATTGCTTCCCCTCCTGAAAGAAGGAGGAGACTTAAATGAAGAGACTATCCCTCTTTATAAGGGGAACACAGGTAATCACAAAAATGCATTGAAGAACAGTGAATACAGACTTCAAAACAGAGCAGCAAAAACTGAAGAACAAATCCAGAGATCGAGAGGTATCGCTGCGTACCCAGAGGGATCGATAGCTATGGATGTGGTGCCCGAGTGAGAGGTCACGAATCGACCCTCCTCATGGCCCGTCGCTATGAAAAACAGTCAGTCGATATCAGCGGCACCTACCAAGAGCAACATCAGCCCCAGAGCAAAAGCTCTGCATGCCTGCCAAGAAGGAGTGCTTTTGGGGCCTATCGAGAGGCTTCGATATCAATATCGATATCGAAGCCTCTCGATAGGTCTGGAATTGCACAGGTATCGATGCCGCTCCAAATTGAGAGCGATCGATGTCAATCCCCTTCGAGAGCTCCCAAGAGCAAAATCAGCCCCACAGCAAAAGCCACAGATGCCTGTTGAGAGCCAGCGGTCTCGATGGCTACTGGCAGGGATCGATCTCGCCACTTACCGATAACTTGTGCCACCACCTAGTGCTATGGATCCCTGTGAGTAGGTTTGGAAATCCACAGGCCACGAGGCCTTTTGAGATCGAGAGGTATCGCTGCATATCGCGAGGGATTGATAGCTGTGGAAGCTATCAGTCAGGAAACTTCAATATCATAGCTTCAATATGGAAGCTATCAACCAGGCTCCTAAATATAGATTGGCATTAACGCCTGTGCAATTCCAGACCTATCAAGAGGGTTCAATATCAACAGTTCTGGTTGTGTGTAAACTACTGACTAACAATTGCCCTCGGGAATACAAAGCCTGTGGGCTTTTCTGCCCTTTCTCCTCTCTAAGTCCTGGGAATTAGAGGCGTTTGCCAGACAGTTCAGGGGAAGCTGCTGTGAATGACAAGTGAGGTAAACTCTCTTGGCACAATGCATCAAACCTATAGCTGTGGCTTGGCTTCTGGGCACCGGGACTCGGGTGCTGGTGGAAGCAATGCTGCCTAGAAGGTTATCTTGCAGGCCCTGGATCCGTTGCTTTGCTTAGAGAAAACATGCAAGGGTATTTCAGCTGTATGCCCCTTACAGGACTGGTCAAGGCAGCTTCACAGGAGCCCTTGCAGGCAGCATTTTGACCCAAAGAAAATCTGGTCCCAGAGGCAAGGGATGTTTTGTGTGCCAACAGAGAGCTGTAGGCTTCTGAGCTTGGTCTCCTAAGGTCACAAGAGTCACCTGACAGGTGGAGCTATTCTGTGTGCGTGGTGGGGGTATTTTGTTATTGTAAAGCCTGAAAGAAGCACAAAGCTTATGTGCTTGTGACTTTACCATCCCTCCCAAATTCTGTTTAGGAAAATGCAGCTCCAAAGGGACCCTTTTGGCCCCTTCCCTGAGGGAGCTGTTACATGATCCCATGTGTCCCTAGAGAATCCACATGCCAGCGACACCACACAAACATCAGCCCTGATGGACAAGTTCCAGCTGAAGGTTCTGTTGCCTTTGGTGCCAACAGGAATCCAGTTGTGCCTGGAAAGCTGGCTTCAAGACTCTTCTCCTGGCAGTGCCTCTGAGCACTGCAGACTTGCCAGGCCAAAGGGCTGCTCTCCTAATGCGGCTAACAAGGCCACAAGGTGCTGGCTGTATTGGCCTGTGATTGTGCCCCAAGTCGCTGTTAAATGCGTGGTTCTTTTGGAGCTTTGGAGATCACAGCTGCCTTTCTCAGAAGATGCAGGGGCATGCTGGCATTATTCCATTTGTGCAGAGCAGGGAGCTTTGGCCACAGGGACCCATCTGCCTGGAAGTCCAAAGCAGCCTTTAAAGTGTGTGTGTGTGCAGCAGGTGAGACTAAGCAAGGTGTCAGCAAAGGAAGGGGTCCACAGCAAAAAGACTGGGGAGGCTGCAGTCGGCACCTAGGCTCAAGCAGGCCACTGTAGGCATATCCCAGCTCCGTTTTAAAGGTTTTTCAGCTCTTGTACCAGCAGCAAGAAGTCATGCTGATCCAGAGCTTGACTTCTAGCTTAACTACTGCAATATGCTGCAGCAACCCTGCAGAAGGGAAGAGGGAATCCTGCATGCTAATTTCTGTCTCCCTGGGGAGCACAGGGCTGCACATGAGACTTGCTTTTGCTCCTTAGCAGATGGTGGGGCAATACTGCAGCTTTGAAGTCTGAAAGGCACGGGCATTGGGATGTGCGAGGCATTGCAAGTTGCCCTTCCTCTGGCCACACTCTCTTGGCTGCCTCAAGGTAGGAGTTTCTGTGTTAAAGTCTCTGCTTTGGAAATGGTGGCCCGTGAGGCATTTCTCAAATGAGCCACCGAGGAGGTGGGATTCTACACCATCTCTCCAGGAGCCTGTGGCAGAATGAGGTTTAGGCTTATGTGTTTCTGGAGGCCCAGTCCAGGGTCCTAACCCTGAGCTCATTCCTCCCCTTGCCTCTCATTCTGCTGAGGAGCCACCACAACCATCTCTGCCTGTCAACTCACACACAGCAGGGGAACCATCCCATTTGTTTGGGAGGGTTGTGCTTTGAGACCCAGTGCCTGAACATCTTCCCGTGAGAAGTGCTGTTTTCGGAAATGGTTTTCCTAATGCTTACCTGGCTGAGCCTCGTGGCAGGAGACTGCCACTTGCATCCCTCTCCCTTAGTGCAGAGTGCAGAGCGAATCCTGCCGGACTTGATGCACATGCAGGGAAGATGGAGGAGCTGGTTCTTCCTATCCCAGAGGCAAAGGGTTGCTGGCCCACCTGAAACATCCTCAGATCTCAGTGGTTGCCTTTCCTGTCCCATGCCCTTCCCTCACCAGGTTTCTCGTGGCTGCGTGAGCTTCCCCAGGGACACTGCACATGGCGGGGCTGCGCCTTCACATGGCATTCATATTGGGCCCCACGAGGGACTTTATTCCTTTCCGTCTCTTTGAAGCTGGCAACAGGGGTGACCAGTGTTTTCAGAGGCGGCAACTGTTTGACTGTGTTCCTCTGGAAAGGTAAGAGTCCACTTCGGCTCACTTTAAAAAGAGTGCAGAGCATCCTGGGCTTGCCTCAAATATGACTGTTTTACCCATTCTGCCTTACCTCTAGTAGTCATGGTTTGAGTGGTTGGGACCAGAGCAATGCCATTCACATGGGTCTTTTCGTTACCTTTCATGGCATGTTTAATGCCAGTATTGTTATTCCCATCACAGTCCTTTTTGCTCTCTTTCCCACCCAGCCCCCACACACTTTTCTTGAGTCAAAGACTTTGAGGTTCTGCGCAGGGAAGACCATTGCTCTAACCCCCAGCAGCCTCTGCTGTCACATTAGCACTCCTCTCAGTCATTGCTCAGAGCTGGACAGTCATCCTTCGCAGCTCCTCCTTCCCCTCTCTGCCCCTGTATCCATCCTCATTCAGTGCAGCAGTCCCACTGAGTTCAAGGATAACCATTTGTGCTCCAAGTCTCATCTGCACTTCCCCATTCTCATGAAGGAAACCTTAACGATAGCCCAAGCTGGGAAACCATGTTGATGATGGTGTCCCTTGATGGAGGGCAACTCTCTCACAGCTCCTCTCACACATCCAACCCTGCCATAAGCACTGTGCATTACACCCACACAGAAAGGACCAAAACAGCCAAGCAGTTGTGCCATTTTAGCCCAACAGTTTTATTATTCTATTTGGAATATGCACCGGAAGTCAACTCAAACTGTTGTTGAGATTTTCATTTTCCATGGCAAGCTCATCCTTTTTTCTTGCTCTTCCCGAATGGGCTCTGCCTGCCTCTGGACTTGGCTCTTCTCTGCTGGAGGCAGCAGCAGTATTAGTTAGTGCCACTTCTGTGCAACAAGGAGAATGGGTTTCAGTACTCACAGCTAGGAAGGAAGAGTCCCATCAAGAAAGCTTACAGCAGACATCTCAAGAGAGTACTCTTAACAGCTAACCAGGCCCTCCATGATCCTATCACTACAGCTGCTTCACTGCTAAGAGCAGCAATTGCATTAGCTCAAAGACATTGCCCAGCAGCAATGCTGATAATCATCGATGCATGCTGAGAGCACAATCAGTCTGAGAGTGACAGCTACAGATGTCTGTCGAGATGGAGAGATGTCAATATCGATAGGGATTGGAATCGACAGGCATCGATGCCTCTGAATATCGAGAGGTACTGATGTCGATAGGTGTCAATGCCTACCGATAGCAAAATCAGCCTGAAACTGAAAGTAAAGAGCAGATAAAGAAGGTCCGAAAGGAACAATTCACTGCTTTCTCTTCCGCTGCATTGAAGTAACTATACAAGCCAAACTGTGTGTCTGCCTGTTTCCATTATGAAGTCTGGCAGACCTGCTTACCAGGTCACTTATAGAGACCTCAGGAGATCATGAATGCAGTGTGACTTGAGGAAGAACTGTAGCCTGTGATTCTGGGCAGTCGTCTCACTCTGGGAGACTGGGAGAGCAGCTTTACAAAGAGAAACTTCTTAAGCTGAAAAGGAGAGGGGGCAGGAGAGAAAGGGAAACTGCCTTCTACTGCCTCATCCTTCTCCATTCCCTTGTGGCAATCTTCCTCGAGGTCTTCCCACTGTCCCCTGTGTTTCCCTGTTTCCTGTGCTGCAAGGAACAAGCTTCAGGGAGGCACCTTTCCGCCTTCCTAGTTTTCCCCTACCTCATTCCCTGTGCTCTTGCTTGGCTAAGAACAGAAGAGGCTAGGACCGGAGGAGCAGCTGTTGGAGAAGAAACTGGAGAGTCTCAAGTGTAGCGGCTCTGGTGTGCTCAGAAGTGATGGGGACCTTCTGAGCCCACTTTTTAGCTGAGAAGATCGTAGGATCTCTGAGCAAGTGTACTGGCTCAGGCTTGACCTCTTTGACCTAGCTACGTTTCTCTTAGGAAAATATCGCTATGGAGGGAAACACTTCTTTGAGGCATGGCAATGTTTACAAAGATAGAGCTGTATGTTTAGAATTAGGAGCTTTTTGGCTGGTGGGAGCAGAGGGGTAAAGTGGAAACTTCCGCGGCCATGATACAAGCCTTGCTTCTGTCAGTTTTGTACAGCTTTGGTGTCACAGGACTACAGCTACTGGAGGCATGCATTCTGGGTGTTTTCAGCCATGTCCCTCTTCATACAAAACACAAAGCAGTAACTCCTAGAATGGCGTGTGAGCTTATCTTCTCTGTCCATTGCTCATCTGTTCTCAATGGAAGTGGCTAATACTCAAGCTCCTCACTTGTCTTTCCCCCCACTAGTGTAAGCGAGTTTTCTGCTTCTTCCTTAATTCTTTAGGCTACATCGTGATTGAGAGGTAACAATGCCTATCAATAGGGATTGATATCTATAGATGTTGTTCCCTGGCGATACGTATGGAAATCAGTACTCACTGAGGCCTGTCAATATTGAGAACTGTCAATGCTGATAGTCATTGATGCATGCTGAGAGCACAATCGGTCTGAGAGTGACAGCTACAGATGTCTGTCGAGAYGGAGAGATGTCAMTATCGATAGGGATTGGAATCGACAGGCATCGATGCCTCTGAATATCGAGAGGTACTGATGTCGATAGGTGTCAATGCCTACCAATAGCAAAATCAGCCTGAAACCAAAAGTAAACAATTAAAGAGCATTAAAGACCATGAAAGTAAACAACTATGGGATTCCTTTTTTTTTGCTTTTTTCATCTTTCTTTCTATCGGTAGAGTAGGTAATACACATTCTACATACTGTTTTTGTAAATACTGCTACATCACCTTGAAACCCTTAGGAATAAATTAGTCAAACTGTTGATAATACAAAATAGTAAGGGACTTTTTGAAGGCAGAAGATGGAAAGAAAAATATCAAAGTAATTATTAGTTGGAAGAATTTAAACTCTAAAGTTTCTTGCATACTAGGAAGACTTGTTGTACTAAGACTCTTGTTTTCAAAATGTGTAATTGGTGCTTAAGGAGCAAAAGTGTTCAGTATAGAAATTAGTAAACTAAATGTTCTTATTTTGAGGAAATGAGGCGGAATGAAAGACACTTTCTCCTGCAGAATAGAATCATTTACCAGAGGGAGGTATGAGTTAGATAAATCTGACATGTAGAAGGACCTTTCTCTCAGTCCAGGTAGGTAGAAATACAGATTTTAATACTGTAAACTGATATTCTAAGGCAATTCTGTGATCATATACAGGTGTATGTACTACATGGAGCCTACATATATTTTGGGCCAATTGATCTTGTCTTAAAGGTCAAAAGAGGAGAAGCACAATCATATGATAAGAAGCTGGTCCCGAGCTGCTTGATGAGCTATTGGAAAATGGGCAATGTCTTTGAGCTAATGCAAATGAAGTCTATACTCATTCAACCCTGTGCTGTTTTGATGTATTTCAGTCCCTCTCTTTCTAGGAATTCAGAAAATATTCAAGCTGCAGCAATATCTGTAAATTATCTTGAGTGAGAGAGGCATCAGGACAAAAAAAAAAATAGATGAACCGAAGTCCAATAAGGATTGCTCAGTTTGGGACTTACACTTTGCTCACTTTCCGACCTTATCAGTGGGATATATATTCCCAACAAAACAGCCTGTTAATTGTCTCTGATTTCAATCAGATGAGGAAAAATCTGCCTCTGCCCTACTGTAAGAGACTGCACATTTTCGGTACAGGTGAGCTACCAATAAGACCCTTTCTTTTGGAGACTCTAGGGCTTACTGGGATCCTCTGCCTCCAGACAAACTAGATCTGTGGATAGCTTTCCTTAGCCCTAAAATAGAATGCCTAATAGTTAGACATATAAGTCTGAGTTTGTCACCTAAAGAATACTTTATAGCCAGTGGAGAAGAACTTTGGGATGGCAATTCATCTCCTTCTCAGATAAGCACTTTCAGAGGGTAGTTAATCTGACCTACTGCAGCTCTCTGCTTTTCTTTGAGCTATAAAGTCAGCCCGGGGTGATGAACTCAGATTTAGAAATCAAAATTTTAGCTGGTCAAAGCTGAATTTCTAAAGCTGCTTTAAGTGAATCTCACTTTTTATGAGGAACTGTTTATCACTGATAGTTTATTTCCAGAAGTACCATGTATGTAGTAAGTGTTATGCATAAATGAAATCACACAGTGCATGTCATAAAGAACTTACTTACATTTGACAAACAGCTGAGCCTAATCAGTTTACACATACATTAAAGAGATGCCCACTATAACAACTGAACTTTAAACAGCTGTCTGAATTATACTCACAATGAATTGTTAATTATGAAGGTGATGTACATTTAAATAGACAAATAGGATGCATAAATAACTGTGGATCGTACTTTGAAAGAAACCCATTAAAAGTTTTATTTGGGCATATGAGAAGAGTTGTCATTTTAAATCGTTCTGTAACATAAGGCAAACATAACATTAATTTTGTGTAATAATTAAACTGGAGAGTGACCAATTTTGTATATTGCCTAATTAAACTGATTTCCTTTTTAAATAATTTGCTTTGAAGTTCCTCTCTCTCTTTATCCCACACCTATTTACACACCAAAGGACTAAACAGCAAACAGTATATTAGAAAACAGCAAGAAAGCAATCAGCTGCCATGAAATGTAAAGGAAGCATACAAGAGAAAGCCCCCAAACCCCAGAATGTGAGTGAAACCAAACTTATATGCAAATAAAACAAAATATGTCTTCCATATAGTGCAATTGCACTTTGTCAAATTGTCTATGTACCTCTCCCTGTTGTGGTAGAGCACTGAAATGCTTTCTGCTGATGGGCTGTTGGGGACTGACTCACTGCACACTCAGCGTGGCTCAGAGGCTGAAGAATATGATAGATGAGACAGGGAACCATGGGAACAGGCCCAGAACATCTGAAGAACATAACTCAGCTGTCTCCAGGTGGCCCGTGATCTGCTTGCTATCCTGCCAAGCAACTGCACCAACAACTCCCTGTGATAATGTTGATCTTCTCCTGGCAGTCTTGTAAGAAAGTGTTGTCTCCTAATCACACAGTCATGTTCACTGTTTTCTGTTGCTGTGTTTGCTTCCATTTCCACCACGTCTTTGTGCCAGTAGCCACTTTCTGGCAGCCCTACTCCTGCCTCCCCCTCCTGGCAAAGGCCCATACTTCAAGCAGCAGGTCATTCCTAGCCTCCTTCTTTTGCTGTGGGAACTCTGGACCCCCCCAAGGGGATGTTAATAATGACTGCTTCACCTCTTCCAGAAGATAGGACCCACAAAATCCAGATCATTATTCTTCTGTTGAGGTCAGAAGTAGAACTTACACCTCTTTAACTTTCTGAGTCACTGGAGAGTAGACATTGTAGATTTTCCCTCCTGGTACTTATAGTCATTCCTTTCTGCACTGGTGCTGCTATGTTCCATATTTTTCTCCAGGAAGACAATAGCAGGGAGGATTAATGACCATGTGGAATTAGTTGACAGTAAAGACATAACTGAAAGACGTTTGCTCTGCTGAGAGTGTTTGGGATTCCTGCTGAACTAAAAACTCTCCTGAAAGTTATCCTGGCAGTGGGACAAAATCTGGGCCAGAACAAACCTGACACTGAGGTGGGATACAGTAGAATAGAACTACCACATATGTGATAGTGTCTCTGTAACCTTGACTTTTTCCCCATTGTACCAGATTGCTATGAGTAACTTTGACAGTGCCTTGGGCTTAATACCACTGGAGGTCATGCAGTGTACTTATTATCTAAGCTGCTTTTGAAAAGTCCTCAAATATTCCACATCTAGTAGATATATTGGTACTAACTGTATTTGCAGACATAGCTTTGGCCTGCTAAACATTGCTGCTTTGTATGCATATAACAACCTATGACACAATAAACTGCCCTATCTCTTCTATTGCCCAAACTTGAAATATATCTTGAAGAGTATACAAATGGGGAAGGATGAGACATGGAACATATGCAAATAAGATTAGCATTAAAAGCCTCTTTAAGAATGAAATATCCTACCTCCTAGAATAAGAAATAAATAAGGAAAGGCAATCCAGTATAACATCAAATGCTTCATTACCATAGCAAAAATGGTGACTTGTGTCTGACCTGACTACTGTGATGTTGATTCCTGTAAGACATCTAACTTGGACTGTTCCTAACTTGGGCGTAGAGCTCGAGATAATATTGACTGCATCCTGAAGCAGTCCACAACTGCTCTCTGTCTTTTGATTTAAACCTTTTTGGTGTCTCTCTTTCCCCTCTGTACCTTTGGCCAGTAACCTAGCAGTAAACCAAATAAAAACATCCCTATCTGTATCATCCACGTCCAGCTCTGTGTTGAATAGGCATGCTTTTAGGGAGTTGTCAGACTTCAGATTCTGTCACAGGTTGACCCAGCCCCACTGTAGTCATTAATTTTGGTAGACACAGAGCTGGTGTGAGAGGGCTCAACTGTTGGATCCAGCGTGTTTTCCCTTAGAGCTTGCCACTGGTACTAGTCAGGGTCCATCAGGCACACTAATACTTGTGCAATGCCACTGCCCTCACCAGCCCAAGTCTGCTTATTCTTGGAAAAGATCAACCAGCTCCCAGTATTACTATTACCTGATCTTATTCTGAATTTGTATTTGGTCATTGTCTTTGAGCTAGGCAGCCCCTTTGATCTCCTTAATTCAAGCTTTTCCCAAGCTGTGGGGAATTTGCTGCATGTGTAGCCTTTTTAAAAATATGTCTCCAAATTTCCTACATGATTTGTCAGACCCTGTAAGATGAGATGAATAATAGCCATTCAGTTGTTTAGTTTCCACAGTAGTAAAAATTTACAATGAAATTGTCTTCATTGTTTTGAAGTGCCATCCTCTTAGACTTTTGCCAGTCTTGGAAACACTGGAGATAAGTACTGTTACTGAGCTAGGTATCACTGGCCAGTTAACTGACATTATGTCAATCTGTTAGTGAGTAGTTTATTATCTATGTACGAGATCATTTAGATTATACAAATTGACTGTATTAGTATATTGTTAATAATTCAGCATTTTAAGCAGAAAGAGAGCCTAAGGAAACATAGCAGGCAAGTTACAACTTCTTACCAAGCTCCCAGGCATCTTCCGGAATTGCAGAGCACAATGTACAGCATGATGGAGCCATTTATCACCCAAGACTGTTCCTAAGAGGATGTTTTACAAGCTAATATTTATAGGGGAGCTTGTTTTCTTGTAGAAGTAACTAGAAGTTTCCTGATTTTTTCCAGAACAAGAACTGGAATAAATAGATTCAGATATAGGTTCCCAAACTAGATATATTCTTTTTCTTTTGTATGTCTAGCTGTGCCTTTGTGCTGCCTTCAGGTGAAGCCAAGATACTTCACATAACTTTAGTTATGAAGATTCACTTTCCAACCTATACAATGCCTACAGGCATGGCATACTAAGTGTAATCAAGATTTAATCAAACATCATTTTGATTTTCTGTTTCTCTATGAAGAACAAAACAGCAGGCTTTTCCAAGCAGCTTTGTCAAAAGATTTGATAAAACCGCACAAATATAAAATAGAAATATTTTATACCAAAACTTGGATGCCACAACACTGTACCCACGTTTTTCCCCACCTTACTTCCTTTGTGCTTTAGAACTGCATCTTAAGAAACCTTCCCAGTTCATAGACGTTGTTTCTGGTAGTGGCCAGCTGACAGTTGACAGCACAGAACATGCTTTTGCGTGTTTGCAATTTGGATGTTCTAGCCTCATAGAGCTAGACAAGACTTATTTTGCACAAAAGGAGGTCAAATTATAATCCACATGTCTCAAACAAGGCTCATTTGCTCTTTTCCAGAGTCCTTTCAGATCCTTCTTGTACCAGACGAGCCCTGGTGCTAGGATATTCACTAGTTTCAATATTATGGGGGATGTGGTGGGGAGTGATGAGAGCAGACCAGTGATCACTGATCACTTCTTTAAGCAATTCTAACATTGAAAGCCATAACCACGATTTGCACTGCCAAAGGTTAATGAACTACCTTCCTATGAGGAATAAGGGGAAACCTGCTTTGTTCCTAGTAGAACACTACCTCCTGAAGTTACATATATCTAGAAGCAGAAAGCAAACTATTTGGGCCTGAGGGAGATAGCAGAGCATCCTTCTGTTGCTAAAATTTTCAGTTGTATCCCCCTCAGGCACTTTTAAAGTTTACTGTGCTATAAAAGCTGAGATGTAGCTGTATTGGGAGTAACAATATTTGTACCTTGCAAATAGCACTGAACAGCTTTTATTGTAGCTAGACTTTTGTTTATTGGACAGGCAAATGTTGATTTCTACATTTGCACTGGCAAAAAAAGGCAGTTTTGAGATTTTCACTGATATACAGAAATCCATGACTATTGTTAGCTCTTGCAGCAAACTGGAGAATCAAACAAATTCCTTTTTGAATCAAAATACGACATGTTCTTTGGAATTTAATTGCAGAACACTTAGTTGTCTTTAAACACGTCTGCAATGAGGCATGTTTTCTGGGATCAAAGGACGTTGGGATGTTCTGTGCTGACACAGGAGGGTAGCCCACAAGGCAAGCCAGCTATTGCCAGAGTTGGCAATAGGTTCAAAATGGGTTTCCGTTTTGAAAACGCAGTGACAGGAGGTTTTGACTTAAGTGGGAATAAAAGAGAAAGAAAGGGAGGAGGTAAGGGCAGTGGCTAACATGCTAGCTGCTGCAAGGTTAATTTGTCTTGCTAATCAACTTGTTCCTGCATCGTGGATGAAGGTGGGGTGGGCTGCTCTGTGTCTCTCTCTATGATGTTCTGGTCAGAATCCTGTGTATAAAAGAACTCTTGAAAGAAGGTATCAGGTACACAGTTCTTAATATCCCTTTGTGCATTGGCTGCATGCAAATACACATATTTATTAGCTTTTAATACCCAAATCCTCCTGAATCCCTTCCTATATTGCTGAAGTTTGTTTAATGACTAGATCTTGTCCTTTGCTACCTTTAAATGCCATCTCATAGCTTTAGTTTTAAGTCTCTGATGCCTCTGTTGTGATCTTACTTGGCACTGTCTTAAATTTCCCTAAGCACATCCTTGCCTCTGCCACTGGAACCCAAGGATCCTGCAGCTTGGCCTCTCCAACAGCGAGCCTCCACCTGGGGCCAGTTAAAAATATAACAAGTAGGAACAAAGCAGAACAAAATAACAGTTTTGCCAAGTGGGCAGGCTGACTTTTGGAACATAAAAGTACAGAGCCTGTCTTTGTGGTGACTTTAAAAAGAGGAAACATCCCGGTACCACCAAGTAGTAGAGAACACAAAGACAGCTGCGTGCAAACAGCATGAGCATAGGAAGGCAGCTGGAGATCTGCCAAAAAAAAAAGTTTGGAGCACAACTGTAACTGCAGAAACATTACAGTGAAGAAGCTTACCTCAAGGTGAAATTGTGGATGTGCCTAATGGACTGAAAATAACACAGCAATCTGCTAGCTACACTGCCGTAAGGAACTGACCAGTGTGAACACAGCTCTTTTATAAGGATGCAGCCTGGTTTACAGTGGTGTATAGATAAGCTCTGCCTGACACCACTTTTTTTAATCTTGATAACTGATTCTACTGTGCTATTCATGGACCAGGGTACCAATCAGTGGTGCAGGCCTGCAGGGACCAAACATAGTGTGTTGGCAAGCATGTATTAAATCCCCTGGCAATAATACATTAGACAAAGCACAGAGTTGTATGGGGAGACCTTAATTACATCACGATTAAACTTTGACCTCCTAAATGGACAGAAACAATCATATTCCCACTACCAATTTGTATATGTGATTTAGTCACTTCCACGTAGTGCCAGGTAAGGATGCTTGTACCAGATTTTATATGCAACAGTGGTGAATATAAATCTTTTATTCAATAAAAGTAATTTGGAACAGTACCTACGCATGTATTGACTTCAATGGAGGTGTTCCGGTGATAAGACAACACTTGTGCAGAGGCTACAAGTGCAATGTAGCAGTCAAAGCCCACCAAAAAGGGGAATACGGAGGTTTAAAGGTCACACTAATGGGTAGCATGCCATACTACTGATGAATATTTCCCTCCACAGACAACATAGTTGGATAAGAAAATGTAAAACTTGGCTATTACACTTAATTATTTTAAAAATTGCCTAGATAATACTCATTTTTGCCTGGAGAGTGGGAGGCATAATGTATAATGACCTATGTGGATGTTGAAGGATAAAACCTGAGTTATTGGTGGAAAATTTTGCAGAAAGAAACTTCCAAACCTGACAGTTTGCAGCTCAGCCGAGAGGCAGCTGAAATTGCAACATACATATAAATTGTTTTCTTAAAAAAGAGCTGGCATATATTTAGAAACAGACTCCACTCAGCACTATCCAGCACATGATAAAGAAAAGAGTAGAAAGACTACTATTGCTGTTCAGTTTTCATTTTACAGCTTTATCAGCATTACACATACTTATCACTGTATTGCATGCCTGTAGTCTGATGTGAGGCCTGAAGATTATGTCCTAAAGATTTCAAAGTATAAGGCTGTCAGTGTACCAGAAATGTTAATTTTGAACATGAGATTCAACATAAGACAGTCTGGAGGCAGTAATTTTTAATGATTCATGGAGGTTTAAGAGCTAGGTCTTTAGTGCAAATTAATGCTTTTCATCCCTAAAAGGTTTACAAATGACGGCACTATGAAAGCAAACTTTCACTACTGCACAAATATTTACAGGTAATTGTATGTAATTATCCTGGAGTTTGAAGGCTGTTCAGCAGTTTGCATAAATTACATTTTAAAGGACTGCATATAAATAAAAATGTTGATTTAAATAGGTGGTATCTTGAAATGTTTCTAAAAAGGCTATGTAAGCTCTAGGTGAAGTTGTGTTTTGAAACAGGACGTAATATGTATCAAAGCTAATATGACTTAAAGACCTTCCAAATGGTGGCAGCTGGAGTATAAAGGAAATGAGAAGGGAAAAAGACTAAGAGGAGATATTCAAGATTATTGATGAACTATAAATACCTTATATAGAATAATGCCTCAAACCAAAACCAAATGTTGAGAAGACATAAACTTTGCAATTCTCATCCCCCTATATTTTTCAAATTAGATTTCTTTCAATATATTTTGACTCTCCTAAACAAAGCATATGCGATAAAAAAAAATCTGAATTCACTAGCAGGAGGAGAGAAAGCTGGAAAAGAGACTCTTGTAACTAGAAAACACCCCAATTAATATCTACACAAATGACTATGCAGTAACATTAAGAAGACAGCACTAAAGGAGATAGGATCAGCTTTAGAACTAATTAAACACGTGACCAAAGGTTTTCTGCTTTCTTTTTTATGCAAAATGGCTAGAATACAACTGTTAGAAGTTGTGATTGAAAATAATAAAGCTGTGAGAAATGCCACAGAAGCACACGTGTGAACACTGCTCACACCACCACTGGAAAATGAGAGACTGTAGCCAAAGTCAAACTGTGCTCCAGAGCTCCTGTTGAGGCTGATCAAAAAAATACCCGAATTTTACAGCTTTTTGTAACCCCCCCCCCCATATTTGGATTACTTGGAATTCCCTGGGTTTTGATGTTTTTTCCCCCCCTTTTTTTAAAGAAGGTTTCCCAGTCATTAAAGAAAAAAGTTAAAGGAGAAAGTTTTGATTTTGGTTTGTTTTTGAAAGGCAGAAAGTGACTTTTCTTTCCTTCCCCCAAATCCGGATGATCTAAAAACACTAGGTAAATGCTTGTTTTTCAGGAAAATAAAATTCAGATGAAAAATACTGACTAGTTCTGTTAGTTTCCTACAATTGTCTTGCTTCCTAGAACCAAATCTCCAGTAAGATGTATTTTGACGGAAAAATCCTAAGATAGCAATTTGTATTTTCCATATCTGTAAAAAAAACACACGGGAAAACACTTGAGCCATTCAGGAATCCCTGACTTTCAGTACGACTGTGTTTCTAACTCTTTTACGAGAACTTTTGAGAATTCATAGAGATCCAGAGTGATCAGTGCCTGCATTATTCCCTTCCAGGTTTCAGAAAGAAAATTAGCTGATGACCTAGCTCAATTATGGAAAATGACAAAGCAGGTTCTGGAACGATTATTTGTATCATCACATCCGTACAGTTGTTACTAAACAGCTTGTTTTGCGACCTGGAGAGAATAAAACCGATTCCTTAATGCTGCTAATGCCTCTGAAATGGTGCATAAGTTTCCAGATAAAAATGTGATCCCTTTGCATGTGGAGGCTTCTGTTGCCAGCACCGGCAGACTGAGATATTTAAATCCTCCCCAGTGGAGATTATTATTTAGCATTTTTCCCTCAGAACTTCACCATTAAAAGCTGTGTTAACACAAGGGAAAGCAGCAATTCATTAGTTCCGCCGTGCCTGCAAGGGCATTTCTCAGCGTCGCGACAGGAACCGGCAGCCCCGCCGGGCACCGCAGAAGAAGCGGGCTGATCCTGCGGCACAGCGCCGCGGCCTCACGCCGGCCGAGGAGCCCCCGCCAGCGCCACAGGCGGGTCGCCGCGCCCCAACGGTCGCCGCGCTGCGCCCAACGGTCGCCGCGCTGCGCCGGGGCTGCGCCTTTAAGCGACCGGGGGAGGCGGCGGCGGGTTCCTGCGCACTGGGGCCGCTCCCTCCCTCCGTGCCGGGCGGGAGGGCAGTGCTCGCGGGCCGGGGAGCCGTGGGCGGCCGCAGCCATGGCTCTGCCGGTGTTGCCGCTCCTGCTGCTGCTGGAAGCCGGCGGGCTGCGGGCGGCGGAGCGGAGCAGCAGCGCCATGGAGGAGATCGCCACGGAGAAGGAGGCGGAGGAGAGCCACCGGCAGGACAGCGTGAGCCTCCTCACCTTCATCCTGCTCCTCACCCTCACCATCCTCACCATCTGGCTCTTCAAGCACCGCCGCG
>NW_020451075.1:21711-26456 GCF_003343035.1 Apteryx rowi
CCAACGGCCCCGCGTCTCTGCCGCCTCCTCTCCTGGGCGCGGGCGCCCGGCCGCACCTGAGAGGCGCTTCGACCTTCCGGGGCCACGGCGCCGTGGGGCTGGGGGCCCCTTCCTCCCCGGGGAGGCGCCATCGCCCCGTCCCCTCGCAGATGCCGGGCCCGGGTGGGGCGGGAGCTGGGCTGCCTCGGGGGCGCGGGGCTGCGGGGCGGTCGGGGGTYCTCGGCCGCCGCCGGGGGCCGGCTGGCTTCGCTGCTCACACCCACCCCCGCCAGTGTGTCTCCTCGAGCATGTTGCTTTATTCGCGATTTCTGAGGAAAGCTGGTGTCAAGCGAGGCGCGTGTGGTGCTCCGCTGCTGCAGCGTGACTCCCCCTTAGAGCATGCAGGAGGCTGTTCACTAGCAGGCCTTACCCCTGAAGGGGAAAAGGGAGCTGTGCTATAGATAATAGGGGTAAAACGCAGTTTAATATCGGTGCTTGTACTTGACCTTTATGGTCGCCCCTTCCCCCCCCTCCCCCTGCTAATATCTTTTCTTGGACCAGAGGGCAAAGGCAGGGGGCGGGGGGGAGGGGGGATAATACAGTCTGCCACTTTGTGCATGCTATAGCAAAGCTAATGTGAACTGTTTTCTCTACAAACAGGATCGTGTCCAAAAATATGATCTGCCATTATCCTCTGGCATTAGAGTGCCTAGTACTTGAAAGATGTAGCGCTTTAATGAACCTCTCTGCTTTAGAAAGCTAGCTTGCTAAGAAATATTTTTAGCAATTTGAAGTACTGGACCATGCAGGCCATCACAATAATTATTCTGAGGCGTATTATCCAAATGTTTGTGCTGTGCTGTGGCATGCACTCTGTAAAAAGGAGCATATTTAAACTTTGATGCTCTAGGTCTTGCTGTCAGCAGGCTGCTACTCTGTTATCGCTGGCAGCCTGAGTTTACTGGTTACCAATTAATTGCTGTGAAACCAGATAGCCTGGAAAGCTCACAAAACTTGTCTTGAGCCCACTTGGTTGAATAACCACTGTACTGAGTCGAGTTTGTCCTTTGCACCCCTCCCCCCACCATGAACGTGTGTAAAGTGAAAATAAATGTCTCAACAGAACATATGTTCTCACCTGCTTTCTGTGGAGATGATAATTCAGATAAGCTGTGCTCTGTGCTGTTACTATTAATGACTGGTGCAGAGAACTGCAGGTGAGCCTGAATTGATGTATATACAGTGCTCTGCTGTGAACTTATACAATTGTATTTGTGTGCAGTTTGTTACACAGAACATAAACAGTTCTGATCAGAAGCAGTCATCCATTTAAAAAATGATTTGTCTGACTGTGATTGGTTTCTGCCATAGTGCCGGGGCGCTTCTCTTTCATTAGCTAGATCAGTTCTTGCTGAACAGTGTGAAACACCTACTCAATATTGCTTGGGTCAGGCATATTCTGGGTAACCACTGATGGGAAATTCTGCACTCAAGGGAAAAAAAAAAAAAGAACTGTTTCCTCCCTGAGGAGTAGTACTACTGCTCTGGAGAGCTATGTGATTGCTTGCAAAGCAGTGGAATTTTCCTCTGCTGATGTTTCTCTTAAACCACCCCAATTTGCTCTTAGTCACTGATCTCTTTGCTGCATTGCTGTGTATTTCATGTATGCTTTTTGCTGAAAATTGATGAACTAAGGATTTTTATATATATAAAAAAGTAAATTATGCACTATCATAATAATACTTAGCAGTTGAGTAATGCTCAGGAGAGATAGATTACTGTAGAAATGCTAATTGGAAGAGACAGTGTAAGGTTGTATTGAAAATGTTGTTTAGATAATGCCCCAATTTAGTCACCTTCAAAAATTTCACTTATGTTTAAAAATGTTTCAGTGATTTAGATGGTTTACCTTTTTTGTAGGGGAAGTCTTGGGTACTATAGGGGGTTTAGGTGTGTAAAATACGTAACAGGACATCAAGGACATTTGGGTATGCATTGTGATGAGCTGTAATAGAAAATATGAAATTTTTCCTCTTGCCTCATGTTAAACTCAAATGATTTTACTGTAACATCCAGTTCCTGATATTTGAAATGGATGCTAGATTCCTAATTTGATTGAAAAAGTACTGAAATTCTGTATTAAAAGGGGTACTATATTATAGCTCTTTCTGCACCACGGGCAATACYGTCAGATCATTCCTCAATACCTACACCGTCTAAATGAGTCCCTATAGTATCCCAGAAGACATGCTTCTCTCCATCCCAAACTGACTTTTGCCATGTTATGGCAAGCCTCTGTGGAAACATGTTCAGGGAGTTCGGTTCCTTTTTTACACTGTTAGTCCTCGTGCCAATAAAGCTGCATTGGGGCCTGGCTTCACTTAAAAATTTTTGTGGGCTTCCTTTAGAGCAGAGAAAACAATAGCAACTGCCATAGTAGCTGTCTGTTATGTTTCTGACAACCAAGTTTTATTCTTCAAATAGGGTTTTCTCCTCTTCCTTCTTTGTCATTTAATGGATAGTGGTTAAACTGAGAAATGTTTGTATTTGTTGACAACTCGCTATCTGAGAAATGCACATTTTTCAAAATGTACATGTATTTAAAATGTGTGTATTTGGTCTGATTTACACAGAAACCTATGGCAATACTTGATTCAAAGAGTTTGTAATCCTATGAACACAAGTATCTAGCATGAAAGAGTTCTGATTATGATGATAGGTGTCTAGGCGATCTCATAAAGATGCATTTAATAATCAGTATGTTAATGATATAGGCTCCAAACTCTGCATGCTAGCTAACTCTCACGTGGTTTTAAGCTCAGGTCTCTAGAACTTATACCCATTTGCATGTGATTTCTCTCACAGAAAAATCACAGTTTCTGTATCACAACAGTTTTTGTGCTACCTGAGTAAATGGATTTCATTTACAGGAGAAGTAGGCTAGCACTTAAATGCTGGGTTAATTTTTATTGTAGAGAAAATAACCTAGAAAAAATGGCTTGTTGCACCCAAGCCCCCTCCAAAATAGTTGGTTTCAAAGTGATTAATCTGTAGAGGCTTGTATTAGGTCAAAACCTAATAGCATGGCACATTTGACTTGAGCTACTTAGAACTAAAGGTCTTGAAGATTGCTTGCTCTTGTTTGTTTGTTCTTAATCTAGCCATGTTTGCTTACAGTAATGTGCACTGAGACCTCTTTCATTGGGTACAGTAGAAATCAGGTGGCAGAACACCACCTTGAGACTGTGAGAGCAGGAGTTACTCCCAGCCAGTGCTTTAACCAACATTTCTCGCTTTTCTCAGAATCTAGATACAAGCACATCCTGTTCTGCTTTCATGGTGCTTCTGCTGTTGATTTGATCACATCTCTGGTAAAGAAAGCATGTATTTTTACTGAGCTAAAAAGACCCATGGCCCAAATGCCCCTGGTGCTGCCAAAGCTTGCATTTCTTCCAGACTTTGGGAAGCATGCTTTCTGTTGTCAGTTGGATGGGAGATGTCTGTCATGCCTCACAGTTTCAAAGTGGTGGTCTAATTGCCCAGTCCTCAGCAGAACAAAGGCTACTGTCATGCCTAGCTTTCTTGTGTTTTATATAACTTCATAATGCTGGTTGCTTTGATTCAAGATTAAAAAGTCGTTGAAGTCATTATATAGTCTTTTTGTGTTTATCATTTCCTGTGTTGTGAATGTCTCTGAAGAGACAGTAACACCTTACCTGTCTGTAATAGATTCTGATGAGTTAAACTTTTTCTAAAAATGTCTAAGATGTGAAATATTCTAAAGTTTATGTGAGCGTTTAATAATTTACAGTGCTACTTTTTTGTGATGTGCAGCTTAGAATTTTATTTTCAGTTAAGCAATTTGACAGTCATAGCCCTCAAATGCACGTATGGATCTGACAATTGCATGTATGAAAGGGGAAGGGACTTTGCCTTTTCTGAACTTTAAATATGCTAAACCTGTAGTTTTAGATGCAGTTGCAATGCATATTTTAACTGATTATGCATCATGTCATTACACCATGATTACGCATAGGTTATTTGAAGAGATGCATTTGGCTTATGAAGTGCTAAATACAATTGAGTTGTGGTCTTGAAACTCTTTACAAAGTGTTGCTCTGTAATAGTTAGTTTAACGGGGCAACCCTTCTGCAGCTGCTCCAGTATTACTTGCTCTTAGTGTTACTAGTGCAAGTTGTATATATGGAGCAATCAAGGAATCAAGACTTTGCTGATGCAAGTAGGCCAGCTTGTGATAGTGATCTTTGCGCTCACTTTTCGCATTGGTCTGAGTCCCAAGGGTAAAGTGTTCTGACCTGTGTTTTTCCTGAAAAGGTTCAGCTGTGTAAGGCAACTCTAACTTACCTGTGTCTAGCTGCCTAGGAGTATTCCCATGTGGCAGGGAGCTACAGGAAATGGGCTGTGCACCTTGAGAGCTCTGGGAAGAGTTTAAGGATGGGATGCTCCCCAGCTTTTTGGGGGAACAGCTCTCCGGATATGTAGATGTGTCCCAGCTGGTCCAACAGTATCGCTTCCATTAGGATGTTTGTTTGTCCTCCTTCATAAAAGGGAATTTGGATGGTTGGCAACCCATGCATCAGCACACTAATAGTGTCAATCATACCAGGTACCTAGTTGACCATAATTGAACTGCTTGTGGGCCACCCGTTCTAGCACTGTAGGCTGGCTATCCCAGTTTTCACTGCTTAGGCTGGCTATCCCAGTTTTCACTGCTTAGGCTGGCTATCCCAGTTTTCACTGCTTAG
>NW_020451075.1:26701-187720 GCF_003343035.1 Apteryx rowi
TAGGCTGGCTATCCCAGTTTTCACTGCTTAGGCTGGCTATCCCAGTTTTCACTGCTTAGGCTGGCTATCCCAGTTTTCACTGCTTAGACTTCTGTTGCTTGTAACTGTCCATTCTCAAGCACGTTGATTTCAAAGGTCACCTGCTGCCTAAACAATTCCATCAAAATCTTACTTGATATCCCATAGGCCAGCCTAGGCAGCAAGGTCATTTGTTATACTCTTTCTTGAAAGCTGCACTCCATCCAGATAAAAATAAGAACAAAACTGGACTTGCATACAGAGAAAGAAATACTTTATGAAGAGGCACATAAAATTCCAGTTATCTTAAGGAAAACAGAAATGAGAGCTCAGAGGTAAATGTTCAGGGTAAAAGTTTCAGAGTTAGTCTGATACAGAGTGTATCAAACAAGTTCCTGTATTCACAAGGTAAATACAGAAGACGCCTATTTTTCTCATATCACTGCAGTGCTCTCTGTTATATCTTCAGTCTCTAGACGTGCTAGAGATGGAGATGCATTAGGTCATGGTCATCAGAATAATGGTGGTGTTGGTGTTTAACAAGGCACTTTCGTGAAAGCATTCTAATATTAAATTTAGGAGCATAACTCTAAGCACCCATTTTTGAGAAAGCTGCCCTTTCTTTGGCAACCTGCATGTCCTTCCTGGATGTTCTTTTTCATCCCTTGGTTACAGACTTTCAAAGTGAGTCTTACTCAATTTCTTGGTTGCTTACAACATGCAAATTATATTGCAGATATTGTCTCTAAGCCTGCTTTGTGGCCTGAGACCAGATGGAGTTTATAAAGGTAGAGAGATTTGAAAATAAATGCTATATCCCTGATAATAACCTATGTATGTTTCAAATCTGCCCTTCAGACAGGGTATCTGAATAGCTTATATATTGCTAATGTTTCAGAAATGTCTGTGGAGTACAATTTAGCTGTAGTCCTTACAGTGGTGCTTCCCCCCGGCCCCCACCAGTATTCTTAATAGCCATCAGTATAAATCAGTTCACTTTTATGGTTGTCAACTTCTGCTTTTTTGTTTTTGTTCTATCAAGCTAGTACTACAATACCCTTCTGATTTACTGATGTGGGGGAAGAGGAGAGGAAAAGATAACCCTGGGTTTACTCTGTATGAGGATTCCTTTAGTGACATAACTGGCTTTTAAAGCTAGTAACTTCTAATACTCTAGAGCACCAAACTGTTGTCGTAGGAACCAGGTGGATGCTGAAGGGGAAGGTGTTCCTTTCCACATAGCTTAACCCTCATCTGAATTAGAATGTGTCCACAAACAGACGCCAGTACTGTAATGTTGCAGAGCTCACACGTGCCTGCCTTCACACACATGCCTGCCATCTGTTCATGTGTGTCTGCACAGTGCATGGTTGTATTGGTAAGAGTGTGTTGAACTGAGGGTAGGTAACATCATGTCTGATGCACAAGTTTCTTGGGTCAGACAGTGAGAGTCTTCTGCAGCACACTGGGTTACCATTGCTGATGTCTCAGCTCTGTAGGGGGCTGAGACTTTCCTTAGTCCATTTTAGAAAATTTTTTGCAATCACTTCTTTTTTTTCCTTCCCTTCCACCTTGTCATCAGAAATAAACTCTAAACAGGTTCTCCAAGAAATCTCATTAAAAAGGGCATTAACATTAACTCCTCATTAACACAAGGAGTGAGTTCCTTCACAAATACAGAGCTTCTGCAGCAACTTCAGTAGCCTCTGCCCTTCAGTGCAAATGAGAAGACTGAAGAGGAAATGATGAGGGTAATGTATAAAAGCTGTCAAGTCCTACAGGTAATCACTGTTCAGTTGTGCTGCATTGGCACTACTGAGCCTGCTGGAACAAGCAGTGTGTGGGGGTGGTGGCAGCAGTTGTCCAGCAGATAAATAATGCACTGTCTGCTGTGACCTCTGATCTCTTTGGGTAAAGATGACTACATTCCCAGAGTTGTGTGCCAGCCCCTTCCAGCCAGATATATCAGAAATGAACATGAAGAGCTCTTTTCCAGGTGCTCAAAGATCCCCACAACTGCCTCTCAGGGGCAGACATTATCCCCATCTCTGTGCTGCCCTACTTAGTAATAGTGGTTTTCTTTATCTTTGGGAGAAGGTGGGTATGGCAGAACATGTCTAGGTTTTTAGCTGTCACCTTTCCGTTTGGTAAGTTAGGCTTTTGATTTACGGATGATCATAGAAGGATAATAGAAAGCTTCTCCTTTGCCATGTTAACAAAAATATCTATGTAGGAACAGGATTACATGCCAGTTGCTAGGTGTGGTAGCGATCCTGTGTTAGTTTATGCCTTATTCAAAATAGAATGAGCAATTCAGACATACTGGTCTTTCTGATATTTAATAAAAAATCCATGCTAGACTGAACTGCTTTGAGCTGTGGCCTCTTTTGCAGTGTGTCTTTTATACACCTTTCTTATTTGCTGTGCTATAGAAAGACTAGGGCATCTTAACGCTGAAGTCACCTTTACCCAAAGTAATCGGGCACACAGCAGGGTGGTTTCAGAAGTGCTTCAGGTTCACAGCCAGTCTTGGGCAGCATTTAGGTGCAGAAGTGTGACCTACAAACTCCCGCCTCAGGTTCTGTGTTTCTTGGCTTCACTAGCAAAGGTGGAAACTTTAAAGACTTCTGTTCTGTGTGCTTCCAGCTCCTACTGTTGGCAAAGCTGGTATGAGTGGAAATGAGCGTTCACTTCGCCTCTGACTCAGAAGGGCCCAAACTCTCACTTCAGGGCCTTGCCTCCAAGCTGTGATGGTTTCCTGCAACATACAGAGATAGTTTTGGAAGCTCTGATGGGAAGGCATGCTTCCCTATGACAGAAAAGTGTCATTATTTATCTAGAGTTATGCTCCCCCTTGCTTGCGTCCACTGTCCCCACAAACCTCATGTTTAATGTGCATGGTGGCCCTTTTTTTCAGTCCTTCCTACTGAAAGTTGGCTCCCCTTCCTAAACTACTTTGTAGAGTAGTTCAAGACAATGTCTTAAAGGGTGGAGTGAAACCTTTCTCTTGCTTCTGATAAAGAGAGATTTCCCCACCCCACCCTGGTATCTAAACAAATGCTTTCTTTGTTAGAGGGGGTAGTACCCACCACCTCCCACTTATTTAGAAACCAGGAATCTGAAGCAGGAACCACAAGTCCACAAAACATCCACAAAAGCATCAAGACAGTCTCAGAGCTGTGATGTGTTATAGACTTCCTGCAGTCCAGAGCTATGTATCTTGAACCGTTAGACTGGAATTAAAAGTATTTTGCACTTTCTATCTAGCCCTTGAGCACTTTCCATATACCATGGATGTTCTTTCATTAGTCACATGCTGACTACTGTGAACCCTGCTGCTGAACTATTCCTGTGTATTCAAGAGAGCACCTTGGTATCTAACTCAAGACTCTTGTTCTCACTTGGAGGGCCAGAAATGCCAGCTTGTAATAATAATAAAAAAAGTGTTTTAGGGAGTCCTTATTTGTGATTCAAGATTAATTGCTTAGCCCCATTTCAGATTGAATGTAAATCTCTCTCTTAGTCTCTTAGACTAAGTGGTGTCTCTGCTTGTATCAAATCCTTTCAACAATTATTTTTTTAGAAGATTTTTATCTTAAACACTTTAGTTCCTTTTACTAATGCTGTAAGAAATAAACAGTTTCTCTCAGCAGATTGGATCTTTTCTGTTTGTCTACCAAAGATGAGTAATTTAGCTCAAACACAGGGCCTTTTTTTCCAGTAAAAAGCACTTCAGCCTGCAATTAACTGAGTGTGAAGGAATAAAAGAGAAATGATATAAAACCACTTTTTCTTCATGCCCTGAAATCATACAATTCACTTTACCCTGGAAATGCCTGCAGGCCCCTGAAAGCCATGATGGAAGAAGTCGATTTTTATTGGGGAGAATAATTGGAGGCTCACCTTCAATTAGAGTAGAGAATTCAGGAAGATGAACTGTGCCCTTAGCCAGAGAAGGTTCATGGTTTCTCTTCTCTCCTGGCTTCAGTATTTCATGCCCAGTTTCAAAGGCTGCATTTTAACTGATTTTTTCTTGATAAGGCTGTATGTGTGAGCAAAGCATGAAAAAGAATCAAACCCTTACCTGGCAGACCTATCCTGGCAAAGCTCTGGTAGGTACAACACTGCTGCCAGAAGGTGTTTGTTGGCTTAGCTGCATTGTCACTCTGAATGTTAAATTATATTGCCTGGGTATGTTGGAGCAGCTCTGGTCCCACTGGAGGGTCCTGCCCATAAAACCATGATAGTGGAGCGGTACAGCTCCTGCTTTAACCAAGGAGTCTGGGCTGTTTCTCCATGACTCTCATTTCCTTTACCTGCAGGTTTTTCAAAATTTCCCTCTGTTGCAGCATTTGAAATAGGTCTGTTGCAAGTGGTTTAAAGGCAAATGGGGACCACTGAAACACACACTGCAAACTCTAAATGCATGTAATGACTATATTACTAGTTCCTCTTCTATTACCTTATAAGCCCATTTGGGGGCAGTTTGTACAGCAGAGCTGTGAATTTGATGAAAACCTTGATGTGCTGCCTTTTTGGAAATAATAGATAATGTAGCACACTTATTTTGAATGCCATGCCTCTGTGTAGACATCTGCACCTCTCACTTATGTTTTAAAACTTAAAAATAAAAAAAAGCCCTCCTCAGTAATAATTAAAGTGAGTGTTCTTTTACATGTTCTTCTGCTCTTCCGTTATGAAATTTGGGACTATTCTTAAAAATAAATAAATAATAATAATAATAATAGAAGTATGGAAATAAAGGAGGAGCACAGTATAAATGTATTTTAAAATGCAGTTAACTTATGTCTATGCATAAAATGACAGTCTTGAATGTGCTGGCTGTGTGTGTGAATGTAAGGTGTATGCACATGTGGCTCTTCACATCAGTAGTTACCTTAAGTGAAACAGTTTCTTGTGTGTCCGACGACTCATGAGATTTTTCCCTGTATTGACTGCAGAATGTCATGCTCAGTGCCAACACACTGTGATTCTTATTGTTACTGAGGCTAGGATATAATCCTGTTAAATCAAGAATTATGTTAAACATGGAAACTACTGTTAACCTTTGCCATTGTTTTGAACGTTCGTGCAATGTGTTGTTTGTTTTGAATCTACCTGGCTCATGGAAGTGTTCACAGACTGGAGGAAGAGAGTTTTAAAATACCATCAGTTATAACATCTTTCCGTTACTATTAAGTGTCTCATGAGGATATGACCAGCTTTTGATTTGTACTCTTTGAACACATTAGAATGGATGCCATCTGTTTCTACACTTACTCTGAGAAGTAAATTATTTTTCCCACTTAGCACTTTAAATGCAAGTTTCCTTTCACTGCTGAAGGATTTGTTAAGTGTGTCATAGATATTTCTGCTGTTGTTTTACTGCTGCATGATCCTCTGTTTGGTGTTCCCTTCTTGTCAGTCTTCACTGTGCTTAATGGTTGTGTAATAGTCTTTCTTCTGGGATAGTTTCCTTGCCCTTATCCATGAGACAGCTTGACTGTTCTTCCTTAAATTGCCTTCTTTGCGAGCGAGCTCTGACAGTGTTTAGCCCCAGAATCCACCCTCTCCTGTGGCTAGAGAACTTGTTTTACGGACTTTACAAAACATAGGAGTCTTCTGCTATAGAGCTGAATACTTCCCCTATCCGAAGCTATGCTGAGACTGCAGATCATGTATTTAGATGTTCCATGTACTCAGTAAGAACGAAAAAGTAATTTAAAAACTAGAGCCACTACTTGCATTTTTGGGATCTGGCTATATATAGGTGAATTACAAACTCTACCTTTTTGCACTGTTAAGCTTTTAAAAACAAAAACAAACAAAAAAACCCCCAAACCATTTGGAGAAGCACTAGCTTGTAGAGGCTTCATCTGTGTTAGTGATCTGGGTTGACTTTGTTTCACATAGCAGTAATCAAAGACCTAGCTAGGTTCTACCTCATAGATATTGTCTTTGCTTATCTTTTTATAGGCAATAAAATTGATAACAAAGTAGTTGAGAAAGACAATAAAACTCATGATTTTTCTTTGTGTTTGCTTGTAGATAAGTACTTAAACTTGTTGTTCTTGGCCAGAGATAGCAACTAATTCCAGCTGGCTCTTAGCTTTGCTGTTTTAGTAACTAACTTTCTACTTAGCATCCAGAAGTTGGACTTAATGGAGGAGTTTGAAGAGGTAAATGTAGAGGGCTCCTTAACTAGACAGGAGGGATATGCCACATGAGGTGGAAGGAACATTCATTGGAGAGGTGGAGTTGGCATCACTAACTAAATTGGAGTTCTGCAGTGACTAGAAAATACTAGAATAAGCATGGAGGAAGAAAACTTATATAGGGGTTCATTCCAGTTGTGGAAGTGCTATCCGGCCTTTCCTCTTGAGTATTCTTCAGTATTCTAGTTGAATTTTACATAGCCTTTGTATATCAAGATCAGAGAGTATGGTGAGTATACACGGCCTTTCACATGCTTGTCTGGCAAGGCGGCTGTAATGTCCTTCTCTGGTTCATGAAGTTGAAGCACGCATTTCTGCTCATTTAGCTTGTCTTAAAGCTTTATGCTTTGGCAGTCGCACCTGTTGCACAGCATAAAAGATATGGTCTTGTCATATCTATCTGCATACCTATTGCATCTTCCTATTACAGGAAGCATGTTCCCCCTGGACACTGTTTGCTGTGAATAGTTTTCTGAAGGAGGTAAGTATCTTGGAGACATAATGGTCTGAGTGAAGTAGCCTTAACTCTGGAATAGACTTTCATATAGGCAACTGAGTACCAGTACAGCTTTGGATGTCTTAGCCTAGTCGTTATTGCTTTTCATCTCTCCACAGCAGTAGATGTAACTTGGCAAATACTTTGATTATGAAGAGTTTATCTCCAGAAACTTTTAACCTTTCTTTAAACCTCATTCATATAAGTTAGAAAAATGTGTTTATCTGCTCAGTCCCAGACGTGTTCTTTAGTCTTTAGGAACATGAATAGAAAGATTCAATTTTCATGAGTTTTAATTTTTCTCTGAAGTTCTGGCTTACTAAGTTCTCAAGGAATCTGCTCCTCTCAAATGTGACTGTCTGGGAAGCAGTCTCTTTAGAACACCTGCACAGATCTGTTGGGTTTCCAAAAACCCAATGAGTGACTATTCTCCTAACTATTATGTTTCTGAGATTCATGGATATCTTCCGCCCCCCAGCATGACATGACTGAAGTGCTAGTGAGTGGTTTCATACTGATGATCTGCTTACTAAGCAGAGGTAACTAAATATAATTACTGCATATTTAGTTTTAACATGTATCTGCATGAAACAAAGAAATGTAAACGAAAATATCTTGCTGATATCTATTATTTGGTATGTTGATTTCTCCCCCCCACCCCCTTCCCAAAATATTAGCCTCAAAGGACCATAAAATAATTTATTGCTCTTGCTGTAGTGTTATGAATAAATAACTTTTTTCTAGACACTTTCTTGCCCTGTTGATCTATTCTCAGCTTTCCCCCGCTGGTTCTGTGGACTTTTTTTGTTGTTTTGCTTTTTTTTTTTTTTTAATTCATGCTATGTGATTCAATATTTTTGTAGAAAAAAGGGAAAGACACAATTACCTCTAGAAAAAATTAATTCTAAAAAGCATTAAACTAACATGATTTAACTTGCTGATACACTGTATCAAAAGAAAGACCTATTTCTCAATCCTTTGATTCCAGAGAAGGTTTCAAGTCTGCAAGGTACTGGAAAAACCTTGGCTGGTGGGTAAAGTACAAATTGCTCAGCTGTAAGAAGAAACCTCAGACCACTTACTACTGCTTATTACCAACATTATGTTATTGCACTTCCTTGGAGTGATGAGTGAGGAAATTAACTCAATTTGTAAACACTGGGTTACAAAGAATTTGTAAAAATACCCTTTTGGTGGAATAAAGGGATTTAATCCTTGGAGATCTGCAGGAACCTTAATTGCAGAAAAGGGCAATGCTTAAGAACAAAAACTGGCTATTTTTGCAATGACGGCAAAGTGCCAGAATCCAGATTACACAATATCTGGATGGTGCTTTCCAGACCCTGAGATCCTTGAAGTGGTCACATTTTTGGTCCACATTGATGCACTCTCATGACTTGCATGCCTAAGATTTGAATTACTTGCTTTCAAGAATAGCCTGTCCTTGTAATATTCTGTCTCTGAACACAGAAACAAAGTTTTCTGATGCTTCACTTGCAAAGAAAATACTGTTTGCAGTGTATTTGATTGTTCAGTGTAGTAAATACACCATTTTAAATGTAGAGATGGTATTTTTCTAATCTTACCAGAAAAGCATGTCAACTAGAGAAACTTTGGTACCTTTTTTCTACTGTTTTGAAACATAATAAAGAGAGAATATGTTGTATGAAAATATGAAAGGTATCTAAATCATATATTGAAATAAAGATATGATCAATGGCATTCTCATGCATCTTAAGTAATCATTCTGCGTACTCTGAAATTTGAAAATTCTTGCTATAGGTGATTTGCCTGCTATGTTGTATTTGCCTTGCACCTGTTGAGAAACTTGAAACATAACAGCTACTTGACAAATCTGGATTTCTTAGAAGTACRGCACAGGGAGCAGGAATTTGGAATGGTCCAGAGGCAGACTAGTACTGTCAGAAAGTGTCTTCTGGGACTGTTAAAGAGGATTGGAAAGGCCTTGCTGTGTATGATTAGATTCCTGTTAGGAGCCGTCCTCCATAGTTCCATTCCATAATGCTGGGTATCAGAGTTAAGGAAAATTAAGCTTGAAAATAATCTTACTTTCAAAATAATTGTCAAAAGCTTACTTTTGTACCATAATTTAAACTGATATTGTTTCATAAATTTGGAGCTACTGCTGGGAGATTGTATTTTCAGAGCATGTTCTGCTAGTCAAGTAGCTGTGATGACCACTAAAATCTACGTATGATTTAGGATTTGAGATGCTTGAGGGTCTAGCGGTTTCATTGTGAGCTTCAATGAGCAGAGGTTCAGCCAATACTGAAAAATTCACCTGACTTGTCCGGAAGAAGTTGCAGAACAAACTGACAGGGCAACGGATACCCCAAGGAGAAATGCTTGGCTCAACATTATCTGGAGAGGGAGATTTAGCTAAGGAGAAGGCAGGGGACTCGGTCAGGTTTATTGAAAAGCGCTGAGAGACTGTGTGGAAAGACAGAAATTTCTATGAAGGGGGGAAATGAATGTGGTTTTGTTTTTGAGTGACAAAACAGTGGCTGAAAAAATAGAAGCTTCTGGGAAGGAAAAAAATGCTGTGATTGTGGTCTAGGGATTTCAATGCTATATTCCTGTGCTGTCTGGCAGACCTTTTTACCCAGTCTATGGGTCACATTTCAGTGACCTCAACTCTTTGAAGTTATAATAGAAAATCCTGAACAAAACATTGCCCCAGGAACTTAACTGGGGCAGCAGCTTCCGGTGGAATCAGGATTTATGCTGTTGATTTATGTTGTATAAATTCACAGAAGACTGCCAGTTGCACTCTTAAGCGTACTATGTCTAAACCCAACACAAGTGTATAGCTCAGCTCATAAAGGTGCTTTTGCCTGTTTAGCCAGCTCCTTGTTTCTTCATACTCCTGCCCTGCTTGGCACACCTAGCGCACCTGAAGAGATGGTGTGATAGGAGGAACAGGGTAATGGCTGGGCAACTGCTACTTATCAAATTTGGCTTAAACCTAAGGTTCATTTCTGCTCACTACAGTTTATACCTGTTTGTGTGGTATGTAATGAAGTGGCTTGTGAGTATGGACAACAGTTTTACAAAATTGCTTTTCTCAGTAGTTAAACTGCTTTTTGCTTGAGATTTAGCATTCATTTTGCTCTGACTTTTTTTTGAGTCACTGTCTATAGCCAGGAGAAAGTCCACAATGAAGTAATGAAGTGAAGGGAATGATAATTTGACAATTCAGAGAAGTTGTGCTTTAAAAAAAGTGTGTGTGTATCTGTATCTCCATGAAATGCCCTATCAGTATTCAAGCATCTTAAAGCTTTAACAATGTTTGCCTCCTAAAGATGGAAAATAGTACTGAGGAACTGAGGTGCGAAACAGAAAAGATTTACTCAAGGCTGTTCAGGAAATTTGCCACTAAACTTAGRTCTTGAGTTGTGTTTCTGCCTTTACTCTTAATCATTTCCACCAGCATCTTCCATTTTTTCATCCRGGGAAAGTGGAGCCCTCCACTGTGGTGCCGTCAATGCTGTGTATGCTCCTTGCTCCCATAGTGGTCATACAGTGCTCTAAGCATGATTTGACTTTGCATGCCTTAACTGTGCTGTAATCTGTCCATAGCTTCTTGCTGCTTTTTTTTCTAGCTAATAGTTATAAGGGGAGTTGGATTTTGCTGAATGTCTGCAGTAAACTTTGGTGTAGTAACAGTGGGGTTGGTTTGTGTTTGKTTTTTTTGTGAGATATTCAGTGTTCACCTTGACTGTCTTAGTATCAGGCATTGTGTGTTTTACTCATCACATAAGATCTGCACAATCCTTTATTTCTGTTTAATTTAGTGCAAGATTTTTTTAGTTACTACAGTGACAGGGGAAGTGTGGCACAATTTGTTAACTTGTAGTCAAACGTTATCATATATCGTCCACTTAGACTGCCAAGATAAATGGTCTTTTGCTCAGACGGTGACCAAAGCTGAACCTAGAGCTTGAAGTGAATCTTTCAGTAGAGCCCGATCATTATAATGGATTCTGAATGTATTTTACATGTACTTAGTCATATTAACTGTTTTTTTCTTTAATCACTACATTTGTGTCCTAAAATTTTGCTGATTGCA
This sequence comes from Apteryx rowi, assembly GCF_003343035.1. Lineage (NCBI taxonomy): Eukaryota > Metazoa > Chordata > Aves > Apterygiformes > Apterygidae > Apteryx > Apteryx rowi. Next base: position 37,521 of record NW_020451075.1, read on the forward strand.
ATTTGATGAACATTTTCCCAACGATCTTGCAGTTCAGTCTGTCAGCATTTAATGAGTAATTGGGCATGCCTTTCTGTCATTACTTTGCTCTTATAACTTCCAAAAAACTACATTTTCTCCTGTACCGTTTGGATCTAAGTAACCTCAAAGATTATTCTAACAATGAAAATATTGTACTTTTTCTCAAAACTCTACTGTTGCTGCTGAAATATTACAATGACTTATGCCAGAAGAAAATGGTAGTATAAATCTTCTACTTCCTCCTTTATGATAATAAGCTCTGATCTCAAAACTGGTAATTTATACTTGTGTGTCTAATAGCTAAGTAACATTTAACTGTAAGGAGCAGCTATCCAATTTGATCTTCCATTTATTGTTGCTTAACCAGTTCCTATTTCGTAACAAGTTTTCTTGCTTAAATTGATATAGTCTTATTAAAAGCATTGCAGATAATCCAATGAATGTGTACTTACTGGGTTGCATCCATTGTGTAATCTCTTTTTAGGATTTGGGAGGCAACTTCTTTTTTCAAATTGGGTTACAGCAAAAGTACTGTACTGTTGGTTTGCCTGCTACTAAGGGAAGGCTCACTAGGGCAGTAATTCTCTTGAGGTTTTCCTTTTCGTGAATAGGCAAGGAAAGGCAGCAGTTTTTCTTTTTTTCAAGAACTACTTTAATTGCTAAGGCTTCAGAACATATCATTGTCAGGAGCTGACATGAACATACTTGCTGCATAGAGGCAACACAATGTTTCATAATGCACTGTAACAGCATTTCAGCAAATTGGTAACCTCATTTTATTTTTATCATTCCTCCTTTCTGTAAGTCATTGATATGCAGATACAACGAAGTGGGCAAAGGTAGCCTTCTTTGGAAGGGAGGGTGTGGAGTAACTTCACTTGCACAGAAACATTTTACAGCTTTTCAAATACAACATCTGAATGATCGAATGCTGCTTCAACACTTTTTGACTCAGTTTTCACCATTTTCCCTTTTTTATTCTGTTTTAAAGAGTATATATGTTGTTTGGCTGACTATTGTACAAATCAGCAAATCTTCAGTGCGTACTTTGAAAGCTTGATTTTTTTTTTTTGGATGGATTTTCATTATGGCCCTATTGCTGCTGTTCACAATCTAAAGAAAGCCTGCATTCATAAGGATTACTGCATCTGTGGAGGATGAAGAATAAGTAGGAATGATGAACTCCAGTGCTGATGAATGAATGGATTGTCTTGGGATTTTGTTCAGTTGGCAGTATGTTGTGATATATTTTGGTTGGCAAAAAGCATTAGCTTTAGATAACTTACCAGTTTTAATAAAAGCGTTAAAGACTAGTGACAGAGAATGTATTCCAAGACAGTATGTGATATACTGGTGTGTCTCTCAAGTGTGGTGGTGGTGGTTGTTGTTTTTCTCACTAAAAGCTTGTAACTTTAGATTTTAATTCTACTTCCCATTGCTAGCTGTACTTATCTATCATACATACAAAATGCTACTTGTGATTCCAAGTGGGATGGTGCATTATATTGTACCAGAAACACTGAAAAAAGAAAACCTTGCCATATTGGATGAGGATTAGTTGATTTTGGAGTCCGAAACGATCTTTGATCTCTTCGCAAATAGAAATTGTACTGTAACTTCTACGAGTTGCAAGCGTTTAGATTCCTCTTTGTTGCCTCTGTCATGTGTCTTTAGCCTCTAGTGGTGGTTGGTAGTAACTGAAAGCTTTACGCAGAGTTCTGATAAAGCAGTTCAGTGGTTCTATCCTCAGTGGTATTAGTCTCTTCTAATTACAGGGATCAGGAATACATGGCCACGGGGCAGTTGCTATACTGTTACATAACATGCATCAGTTCCTAGTGCTCCAATACCAGAGCAATTAAATAACATCTCATGTTGTCAATGTGCTCTTAATAGACCAACCTGGTGTTAACTGCTACCAAAACTTTGTACTAGCTGCCTAATATTTTACCTATTAATGTCATTTAAAATAAATAATTAGAATTAAGTTGCTTAGTAATGTATTATTCAGGGTGTGGGTGACTATTGTGCTAGGTACTGAATGTGCAGATTGGAATGGAACGGAAGCCTTTCATGACTTGGGCGTCCAAATCCATCATTGCTAGTTAATTTAGCACCTGCATGAACTAAATATAACACCTGGGGCCCCATGTTAGCATTGTCTTATTTACTGCACCCAGTATGAACATTCTTATCTAAAGAATGTTTTCTTGCCTGTATGGGTTTTCTGTGATGCCTTCACTAGGGAATCTGGGCACTTCAAATGTTTTGGTTGAGTTAACAGCAAACCCAGAGACTTCGGGTGCTCATACAGTTGCTGAGGTGGCAAATGTTGGTGGTGCTTTTTGAAGACATCTGTAGCTATAGACTCTTAGATGTAACCTTTCCTGAACGGTATCTTTCTTGTGACAGTTGTGTTCTTAATGACAAGCCTTGCATAAAGAGTCTTTGAACAGCAAGCCAAGAGCTTGAAAGGGGTAACTATTTAACCGAGAGAGAGAGCGAGATATGCACATTTATTTATATATCCCTTGATGAAGGCATGACAGTGCTATATAGTCCATCTAGGTGCATATTTTGAATATTGTTCTCTTAATTCTTCAGTGAAATCATCTTGCGCGCAGTTGCCATCTTCAGGACCTTCACTAATGCTAGACTTGAGCATATAGTGATATACTTTATGCAGTTCTCTATTAATGTATATGCATTCATCAGTTTGGCAGGAATCAGTGTGACTGCATTTCCTGACATCAATATATCTATGATCATTGCTGATAGAAGTTGCTGGCTGAATATTTGTGCTTCTTTTGGCATCAGTTGCCCAACTGTTATCTGTTAGGCTTGATTTGCGTTGGTATATTCATGTCACAGGTATTTTTTCATGTTCCTATGTGATAATTTTGATGCTTCATTCTGAAGGAAGCGGCCTGTGTAGTGCATTCATGCTAGCTAGCTTCCATGCTACTTCCTGCATTGAAAATCAAATAAAGATGCTCAATATTACTATATTACATGATCATGTGAACTCTTGGGATATTTCAGCAGGTCTTTTGGAAACTACAAAAGCAATGACTGTGTCACATTCCAAAAAGATGTTAGACCAACCTGTGCTCTGTGTACATCAATTCTAAGTAAATTATCATCTCCTTCATGTCAGTATACCTTTTCTATGCTCCAGCTTCTAACTGCATAGCCCAAGTTGTGTTTTATTCTTGGGTTTGAGGATACTGTGCCTCTAGCAGTGATTAAGAGTAATTCCCCTGTATTGTGTGAGGCATTGAGGGCATCCAAAACAACAAATGTCACCTCATAGAGGATGTAGACTTACAAGACCTAGCTTCCTCACAGCTGTCTCTTCTTGGCTTAAAGAAGAGAGCTGGTATGGGATATGTGGAACTCTCATCATGTAACTTATCTCTGTAAAGTTTTTCTCCTTCCCTCTCCTATTCTTTGATTGGCTATATGATGCCCAGTCATTGAGGAGTCACCAAATTCTGTCTGTTAGATCCTGTGACTTACAGGGAAATGTTTGCAGGGGAGTGCTATTACATCATCTTGCAGGTGAGGAACTGTGGCAAGGAAAAAGATCAAAACATTCACTGATTATTATTATTTTTTCTTTAGTTGTCCTTCTCAATGTCTAGGATTGGGATTTTTTTTAATTAAAAAAAAAAAATCTAGTGCTCTCTGATATGCTTTTATTGACTATCAGTGAAGCTTGGAAAGCCCAGTGCTCTTGCAAACCAGACCTCTAAATACCTTCTGATTCAGGAATGCACAAGTCATGAGCACTTCTGAGGGTGGCTTTTGAGTGTTAGCGTCACCCAGAAGTTCTTAAAGACACAAGCCTTGAATCCAGCTCTGCAGGCTTCACCATAAGCCTTTGTCACTTTTGGAAAAGACCCATCTTTTTAATGTCCCTTCCAAATTTTGTAACAAGCAGGATGTGGGCCTAATGTGCCACAGCTTCTTTTGAGTCGTAACAAGTCTGCTCTTAGAGTAAATCTGAGGTGTTTGTTAGAATTAAGCTGGATTTAATTTTTGAGCTGTCTGGTCCAGTGCAAGGCTCTCATGTTCTGCCTGCCATTTCTAGGAATAAAGAGGTAATTTTCTAAGCAAACTGAAATGAAGTTTATTGTGCCGCATCTGCAGAGTGTGAAACTTTAAATGCTTTGTGTAAACGTCTGGTGTTCGAGCGAAGATAAAGTGAGGTAGTAGTAATGGAGGGAAGGCACAAGTAAAGGATTGCAGCTCCATGCAGTGTTGGTTGCAGCCTCTTCTTTGTAGTCTGCTTTTGGTGATCGTTTTTCTTATCTTTTCCAGTCTGTCAAGGTCCTGTGTTTCTTCACTCTTTCAGCTATCTCATTGTGCCCTCCTTGTTCCAAGGTCTGTGATTTGTGTTGTCCCATGAATCTCTTTCCTGTACTTTTGAGTAAGGTAAATGTGGTAACCTAGGGAGATGTGCATAATTCTTTCTAACTTTTCTTAACCAATGACAGAACTGTGACGGACACCCCTTTGGACGTACTAATGAGCTAATTCAAAGTTTTCTTTCTAGTGTAATAAGTGATTGTTTTAATAATAGCTGCAATACAAAGTCATTTCTCTACTGTCACTTTTTTATTCGGAAGTCTTGACTTGCTTTTCAAATCCCTTTAAAATAAGTTAAATGAAGGTATTTAGTTAAACTCTTACAGTAAATTGAATTTAAAGTACAGGCACTAATAAGGATATGACTTAAGCCTAGCAAAATAACTCATACAAACTTTATTTGACAGAAATTGCCTTGCTTTTGTGAGACATTTCCTCAGAAATTGGAACTATGAAATATCATTTCTGACAGAAATATTTTCTGCCTTTTATTTGCAAAAAAAACCCCAAAGTTATTTTCATACAAGTGTGCATTTTGCAAAATCTGCCTCAACATTAGGAGAGGATACCATAGGGACCACTCACTCTATCAGTGTTGAAAGCAGTCTTGAGTCTTGTTGACATCTCTGCAGTTTGTCTGGCCTTAATATTTAATGAGTCCGATACTCTGGTATCTAAGTGGTAAGAAGTGGTTTTTCAAAAATTGTCTTGCGGCTTTGCTGTAGTTCTCCTCAGACTCTAAATTTAGAGGTGTGCTTGCAACACCATGTCTGATGGATAAAGCAGGAAATGCATCAGTGAGGCAAAGCTGCTTCCATCAGTGAAATGACAAGATTCACAGCTGCAGATAAAGGTCTGCTGGAAAAGGTGGGGCTGCTCCATGAGGACAAACTTTTTCTTTTTTTTTTTCCCTCCTCCAGCTAGGAGGTGTGAGAAATCCCAGAAAAATATGGAGTCTGGATAAACTGGTTTAGGCAGTATCTGTGAAAATTAGGGCTCTTTATTTCCAAACTTAAGTCCAGCTCTCATTTTGTCTTTGGATACGGAGGAGTCAATTTTCAAGATTGCTGACTATCTACAGGTTTCCATGACTTTGACAGGGCTTATTTGTTCATCCTCTGCACCTTGTAACCTAAAGTTGCTAGCTCGAGTTGAAGGTTGCTATTCAAACAGCTGCCTTTTCTGGCTTTCAGGCAGTTGAAGCAAAGATTCTTGCTTCCTTCTTTCTGCAGAGCCTTACCTAGTAAGTTATTTTCTCTCAATTCTAGAAATTCATGCACAAGCCATAAAAGTATTTGTAATTTTATTGGCATAGTTCGCCAAGAAAATCCATGCTAAGCATTGTAACGCTTCTAGATTATTTTTTGAATAAGAAGGTGGTTATTGAAATTGAAAAGTAGCACTCTAAGTTATACAGTTTGGTAACTATTATTTCAGTCTTCTGAAACTCTTCCCCCCAAAAAAAACTCAAAAATTTTTTTAGCCCACAAAAGTGGCTTTTTAGGTCTTGAAAGTGGTTTTAGCAAGTAACTTTCAGCTGACATCTAAATGAAAAAAAGTGTATTTTCTAATTTTTCTGGAGGCTTGAGTCAAAACTTGATTTTTATTTATTTATTTATTTTACTCAGTTATGCATGAAATTTGTAAACAGTTTGAGATCATCTGTTTTTACTTCTAACATGTCCTTAGAGTTTGAACCCAAGTTTGAACTTAAATATTTGATTTGTTTGTCAGACCTCAGTCAATGCTTATACTTGGACATTGTAATTTTTGTTTGTTTGTTTTCAGTTGATTACTATTCTTTTTCCCACCTATCTCAAAGAACTATCTGAAAGATAAATGTGTGGAAGCTGTTGCAAACTGCTAATGGCTTTTAAAAGGCAAATCATTAAATAAGAACACATTTCTTAAAGTGCACCAAGTACTTTCAATGTTTGCAAAAATCCAGCTTCCATTTATAGCACTTCTGTGGATTTCTGTTTTATACAAATTACACAGAGCAGATCCAGTGTTAGCCAATGGGCATAAATGAGCTCAGTTGTAATACTTTGAGACTTATTAAATGGTAACACAGGCCCAAAGGCTCCTGCAGCTTCTGAGATATAGGAGGTATTCTGTTTGGCTGAAAATGCCCCACCRCAGGTGCGCCTAAAGCCTCAAACATATTGGGATTAAAGGAAAAGTTATTTTCTGATTTAGGGCCTGGAGTGGGAATGGGAGGAACAGGCAAGCATAGGCTTTGACTGTTTTTTTTCTTGTTAGCTTGTAAGCTTGAGTGCTTGGAAAAGGATGAGGTAACAACTGTTTCCTGATGCCTCTGGATAAGTGCCATTCATTCATCCTAGCAGCTTCTCTGATTGTTAAGTTGTACAGAATTATTTTACCAAAACTCAACTTGGTGGAGGCAAAACGGAAGCTTACAATGAGTTGCCCCAGATAGTTTACTTCCAGTGAAGCAGATATGCAGTCTTTGTGTACTGAGGTAACTACCAGACAAATTTGTGGGTTGTAAGGACACTACTAAGTGCACACACACTGCCCTTTTACCAGCAAATTCATATGGTGACCAATCTTGGAGTAAGTACTACTTGAATTTTCAGGAGATGGTTTTCCAAGTGGCCAAATAAACATCCCTCTCTTAACCACGTTGTCTAAAAACAATAGTACTAGCTTGCGATTTAAAAATGAAAAGCTTGTTGTAAAGACTTGCATGTTCTCTGAGAAGAACTCTCTCTTTTTGGACAATCTTGACACGTTTAGGTTCTCTCAGCACTCAAATGCAAGGTGGTGTAACCTATTATCAACACAAACCAATGTTTTGGGGGTTTTGTCTGTTTTATGGTAGATGTAGGCTAGAGAAAATGTACTGTATTATATTGAATGTTATGACTGGCATGTGTATTACTGTGTCAAGCATTTTGTTAGTCTAAGAAAAGAATGTATTTAGAGAAGTGAAAGTGAAGTGAAGCCAGAATTAGCTGATGCTGTATCTTATTTCGCTTGAAAAATCTAAATGGAAAAATAAAATTAAGACGTCATGAAAGTGATGTCTGAGCAGTAATGTGGTTGATGAATTAAAAAAAAAAGTGTATGCAAAAATGGTAAAGGACTTATATGATGGGCGGCAGTGCTTGGTTTCATGGCCTACTTATTCTCTGTGTTACCTTGCATGTCTGGGTGCAAGTCAGTCCCTTGCCCTCTAGTTTTTCAGAAAGTGGGAGTTGTTTGTGTTTTCTGCTGGCAAATGTATAAGTTACTAGTTTTAAACTTTTCTATATATGCAGCATGCGATTTAACTTTTTTCACATAAAATTGCTGAAGTCAATGTGACTGAACTAGTTAGATGTAGTTATCTCCTTGTGATTGTATTGGCAAAAATCATGTCACACAAAACAATGTCAGAAACTTTGGAGGATGTTGTGATGATGATTATCTGAAGCAGCCCTGAAAGTGCAGTGCTGTAAAGTGAGTGAAATAAAAAGATCCTTCTGGTCTTGGTATCTTTCTGAAAGAGCATCCACCCATCTTGGGATGTAAGAAGTGTTTTTAGACATATGCAAAATCACTATAAAGCAAATTTTAGTTTTTGTTTTGTCAAAACAGTTGGTGTGGAAAACCTACTGGTTCAGTCTGAGGATCTCTGATATTTTTTTGTTCTCAAAGTTGTATTTAAGAAGGAGAGAAGCATGTGGGGAAGAGGAATGGATGCCCAAAAGACAGTTTAAATACTTATGTGTATAAAATGGCTAAGCTGATAGGAGCAATCTCATGGGGTGCTGGCACTGTGATTCTGCCGCTGTGAGAGAGATGAGCCTTTGGAAGGATGTTTCACTCCTCACCTTTTCCAACCTGCTGCCAAGAGGACTACACCAAGCAAGCCCTTGTAGTGTTAGCAGTTGTCCTCACAGTTATGGGGTCAGATGCTTCCGTGTAGTGGGGGCTGGCTGCTGTTCAGCTCTAATAAATCTGATTTTATTTGGTCTCACCCACAACCTTTGGATTAGGAGGGCATGTGAGATCACAGGTTCCCAATCACTAGTGAGAATGCCAGGGTTAGAGTTGAGGTGGGGTGCAGAGGAGAGCTCAAATAAATATGATTGCTTGGGCACCATGCCAGTGCCATTGATACTGAAGATGGAAAGGACTGTGAAAATAGCAGACAAAGCATCTGAGATTTAGGAGGTTGGGCAAGAAGGCAACAGTCTGTAGTGGGGGCAGAGCAAGAAGGTAGTGACTGGGACCTTGTAGGGTGGGTTGGGAGGAGGGTGGTAACAGGCTGCTTAAGTTGGGAAGCTCTCCTCTGGGAGCTCTGCACGATGAGCGTCTTGGAGCAGGCATGGGTTTGGGGTGTTTTTCTTGTTGCAGCCCTAAGCACAATTTTCTTCTCTAGTTCATGGGAACTGGTCAGAAGGAAGGAAGTCTCATAAAGCTGCTTGTGCACTACAGACTTCAGCAGAAGTCATTTGCCTGATTGGTACAGTTAGTACTAAAATGACTGGTTAGTACTAAAATGACTTGTTAAAGTTTCTGCTATATATGAAGGCAGAAAAGGCAGTCTTGATCAAGTGGTAGTGGTTCCTAGCATGTAAAGCAGGATGTGTGTCAGAGTAGCTGGGTCAGCGGGTTAAATAGCTGTAGAGTGGGAGAGATCAAGAATGATGTTGTTTTCGTGGGAAGGCTATGGCGACCAAAGTGCCTGTGCTCAGAGCAGTCACCCAGAAAGGCAAAATAGAGGGGACAAATGACTCCTCAACTCTGCTTTAGGAGACTTCTGTAAGCAGAAAGTTACCCTTACAAGATGGAATAGATCTTCTGTTGAGATATCGGAGGGAGGGGAGGTTGTAATAACRACTTGTGTGATCAAACATAATGATCACAGAAAAGGTGACAACTCTGTGACTTTCTGTCTTTTGGGTAGGTGCATTTCCCTGCAAGCCACAGATTTATCTTGTTTATAAGCACCAGCCAGTCTTCTGCCCACAGCTACAGAACTTGGAGCTTGCCTCAGCAAAAAGAATTTCCTTCAAAATTCAGTCAGCTTGAAAACTTTATCTGTTCTACAGTTAGGAGACTGTTCTCTTGGTAAATGGATGTGGCTTGGAGCAAAAAGACTTTAGGGAAGAGAGAAGTAAGTTCTCTTCAGACAGCTTAAAATCTGTTTGATGCAGTTTTTAGTGCAGTCACCTTGCTCAAACTTCTTTCCTTTTTTTATTCCTTCTTTTATTCCTAACACTTTGCTTGGGCTGGTGTCATAATCAGAAGCTCCCTGAAATATTTTTTAGTATGTTGGACTCCATACATTTCTATCACTTTAAACTTGTAAATATTTATCAAATGAATGAAGACCTGAGACTGGGATACTAAACTCCTGTTAGCTACAAAACAGGCTTATCTATAGTTAACAGCTAGCTCTCTGTAGCTGTCATGGAGCCTTTGAAAACAAAGCCATGCCGAGATGGATATGTTTCCTGCCCCTTCCCCCTCCAGTCTCTCCTGTGTGTCAAACCCTCAAAATTAAATGACTGTCAGCAAAGATTGCTGTTGCTTCATGAGTTTCAGCTGGGTTTCGGGTTGAAGGGTGACTCTGTGCAATGACAGATTAATAAACCCTTCTGCTGAAGCTTTATGGCATATATGTGGGGGGCAAGGAGAGGCACAAAAAGCTTTTATTGGCTGGGGTTCTTTTAAGCATGGAGGTTTCATTTCCTGCTAGTGTCTGAGCCGGGTGTTATTACTGCAAAGGTTTTTGTAACAAACAGCATGGGATTATTCTTTTTGGACTCTGAGGAAGTTGTAGCCTCCTGTTTGAGATATGCCAACCATATCTACTATGCATATGCAAATCATGAGAAAAGCAGTAACAAAATGGAATGAATAAATAGAAAGTTTTTCTGTTACCTAACACGGTGCTGCTGTTCCTGCTGTTCTTTCCCACAGTGCACCTGCTGGTATGGTTGCAAAGATTCCGCGGGGGAAAGCATCTCAGTTTTCAGGGTCTTCATCATCTTCTTTAGAAGTCTGCACTGAAAGAGCTCTGTTCCTGCAGCTGGGGATTGGGACTAGTCGCAGTTGGTGCTCTGTTAAGAAGCCATTTCCGTATGGAGCAGGGAAAGAGGCACAGTGTGACTGAAGCTAGTGTTTTTGTTGTTGGCCCGTTGCTGCTCGTGGCTCTAGTACTGTATGTGTATGGCTTTCACTGCTTGAGGTTTTACAGCTAAGAGTGAATGCTTCTGCTCCTGAAAGAACAAAGCATCTTTTTAAATTTTATGTATAAAAAATATTTGACAGCAAATGCTTTGTTACATCTGTGTTACATGAAACAATGGTTATGCAGTAAATGAACTGGAAAACAAATGAACAAGGAGAGTTGAGATTAGTTACAGCCTCTAACCTTCTTTGTAATCTCTGACAAATATTTGTGCTTTTTATAACTGTGGTATCTTATTTCTTTAAGTTGAATGTCTCTCTAAATTGTTTTATGTGGTTTGTCCTCTTCCACTGAATCATTGCTAAATTTGGGAAATGGGTAAGGAACTCTGACTCACAGTCTCATGCTTGGACCAGAGGCCACATGTTCTTACCACAGGGCAGTCTTTTCTGGGGCTAAGCTTTCAGTTTAGGCTGTTGGACTTGTGGGCATTTTTCCAACTCAGTCTTTTTCGTGAATGTTAGATTTCAGGGGGGAATTCAAGGGGATTTTTTTCCTACTGATTATCACTTTGCCACAGACTTCTGTGATTGCCATCTTGCTAATAGTGTTTACTCATCTCTCCAAGTTATTTGGAACACTTTAATTTTTCTGGGGTTATAACTGTTCTGTGTGAAATTTAGTAATTTGAGATCAGCAACTATTGAAATTTGCCAAGCAGTCTTCTGTTTGAGATAGTTGTCTTTTTAAATGATTTTTCTTCTTAACCCTTTTCTTTAACCATATTTTCAGTAAGATGCTTCATTCTCTAATGCACAATGTCTGCCTCTTTATATGTGGTTCACAAATTCTTTTCTGACTATATCACTATACATACTATGAGTGTATGGATCATGTTATAATAATGTGATCTGAAAAAGAGCTCTGAGGCATCCCTACCCCCTTCTCCAACCCGGTTATCAGTAGTTAAAGGTACGAGAAGAGAATGGGGTGGTTTCCTCTCCTTCGCAGAGGAACTGAGCCTCCAACTCAAGCTGCAAATTGACTGAGAGCTCTGATACAACTTGCCTTCTACAAATTTATAAAAAATGATTATGGCAGCCCAGATTTATTTGAGTGTTTGCACAGGCATTCCTAAATTCGTGTTGTAGTTACCGCAATTCAACTAGATGCGAATCATAGAGGGTGGGGGAGTTATTTGTTTATTTAAATTCAAAGCATGTTTAGTCCGACTTCCTCCTTAAAAGCTGAATAACCTGATTTTTACAAATTTGTCCAAAGCACAATTGCATGCATCTACATGGAAGAATTAGTGCAGAGCAGCATTAATCCACACCATGTTTACTGCGCTTTAACTTCTCTATCTAAACTGGCTCTAAGGCAATGAGAAAGCATGACCTTGAATCTGTGGTGTTTGGCATTTTAGATTCTCTATATCCCAAAATCTTCCTTTAGATTTCAAGAATTATCATCATCTGCCTCCATTCCCTGCCCAAAAATGCTCTTTTACTGAAATGAAGTGAGGACTTGTCTTGCAGCGTATGTTCAGCAGTGTAAATACCAAAGACAAGGACTGTTTTCAAAGCAGTCTTCCCATTATTCAAAGTTTGCACCTCTTGCAGCAATGTGACAAGCAGACAAATCCCGTGTTGGAAGTATTGTATCGTTAAGAAAGTAGTTAATGGATTAGCAATGCTTATGGAGGTCTGCAGCACAGCAGCCACTTGCTTAACCTTTCTTCAAGGGGTGGTTGGTTGGTCTTCCTCTGCACTCCATTATATACAAGTACAGTGAATGGCAAGCAAATAGTAAGAGGACAGTGGATTGCTAGCTCTTCTGTAGGTGATATGTAAAGTTCTGATTTGATTAGTTTAAATACAACATTACTGGCTCAGTTCTGGATCAGGAAAAGCTCTTGAACAGTTTTGTTTGTAAGAAGATTTGAAACTCCTAATAAATTGTTGTCAGATTTGAAGGTATGGACTCCAAAGTTCAAAGGTTGACCCTGTATTAGGAAAAATGCTTCCTCTATTGCTATTTCAGGTTATTTAAAAATAAAACATTCCAGCTGTGGTATCATGATGCACACAAATAAACATCCTATAGTAAAATAAGTGTATAGTATACACTTATAGTAAATATAGTGAAATTATGTTATTAATATTGTGTATTATTATTAGACTTTTGCCTAGAACATTCAAGCATGGTTTTCTTTCATCTTTCTTGCCAAGTTTTTCTTCATCTTTGATTCTTGGTCATCAAGCTGGTAAGAAGCTTAGCTTGTGAATATAGAGGAAAATTTTAGACTTTTAAATGTTATGAAATCCTTTTTACATTTCTTTTGTATGGCTGTTCAAAAGCAAGCAAGTCTTTCACCCACCATCACCTTGGACCAGTAGGAAACTGGTGTCCAAGTACCCAGAATAGGCTACTCTGCCTTTCTCTTTGCTGGGGCAGGCAGGCTGTGCACCCAGGTGAAATTCGGTCTTATCACTGATAGTGCTGCCTCACTTGACAAACTAGGCAGTGATTTGCTGTGGTATCAGTATCAAAACTTACTTCTATTACATTAGAAGAAAAATAAAAGACTACTAGCAAGCTTCTCCTCTGTTACTGCAGCACAGTATCTGCTTTTATGTCATTATGGCATTAACAGTACTTGAACATCTCTCGGTCATCCTCTTCTGTCTGCATCCCAAAGAGGAAGTTGTGGCCCTTGTTCCTCTTTGACTAACAAATTTAGAATCAGCAGTGCTGTCTCTGTGGTTTAAAGAAACAACCAAAACCAAAGCCCCAGAATCCCTGTCACAACCCTAGAAATAACAAAGTTGCTTTTAAAGAAATCTATGCAGCATAAAGTACCTGTCTGAGGGGTCTGAATGTTTGTAGGAAGGAGTATGAATCGCAGAATAATCTAGTTTGAAAGGGACCTGTGGAAGTCATCGTGTCCTACCCTCTGCTCAATGCAGGCCCAAGCAGATCAGGTTGCTCAGGGCCATGTTCAGGCAAATTTTGATTATCTGCAAGGATGGAAATTACAGCCTCTCTGGGTAGCCTGTTCTGGTATGTAACTACTTCATGGTTTTAAAAAAAAAACTTAAAAATTCCTGTATGTGATCAGATTTTCCTGTGTTGCAACTCGTTGGTTGCCTCTAGTCCTAATCACTGTGCACTTTTGAGAAGTCTGGCTTGCTCTTTTTTATGTCTTCCAATTAGGTAGTTGTAGACAGCAGTAAGATCTGTAGTCTCCTCTTCTTAAGGCTAAATTGCAGTTAATATAGATTGTACTGCATACAGTTAAAACCTCAGTATTCAGTGCCTGTTTTTTACAGGGAACATATGAAAGAAACAGTATCTAAAGAGGCTTGAGTTATACACTGATTGGATGCATCTTCAGTTGCTGAAAACTGTTGACTGTTGAAGTGCTATGAAATCTCAGTTCTAATTCTTTAAAAAATGCTTGGAAAACCAAGGCAGAACTCAATTCTGACCAGACACAGATGCTAGCCTTTGTGCATTCTTGTCTGAAGTCTTATTCTCACTTCAGTGACTTCTGTGCTCAAAGTTGAATATGCCATTTTAAATGGCATGTTGTCAGATTGATGTTGACTTTGTCCAAATTCAGGGGTTTTTATTAGCACTAGTGGTTCTCTTAAAAAAATATTCCTATACTTTTTCATGCTTTATTTCCAGCAAGATGTTCTTTGTGTACCAGTTACATGATAAGTAGCATGCAGGCAAGGTATTGGCTTAATGCTTGATGTGTAAGAAGTGAGAATAGAAGTTACACATGTGCAAGGCATTAAGTATTAACTTTTGAGATTTTTCTTTTTGAGACTCTGCTGTGAGTGCACCCGCTTCCAGCTTTTCCTCATTTGACAATTTTGCAGTAAAAGGCAGTGCTAGATCAGTGGCCCTAGAGGTTTYCTTCTGAAGAGCTAAAATGTTCTGAAGTGTTCCAGACAAATATTTGCTCTGTTGATCCAAGTTCTTCATTAGTTCTTCATCAGTGAGCCCTTGTGGTGAGGAAGTCACTTGGAAATTGTACACTATTTCTTCTGTATCCCTTCTTAGTTTCTAGCATCCCTTCCTTTCCCTCACCTCCATGTAAGAGACGGTGCTGTACTGAATTTAGGCTTGTATTAACATGCTAGAAATTGCTGCTGAAGTAAGACTAGAGTACTCCACTGGGTTTGTCTATCAAGCAATTCTGAGTCTGGGTTTTTGGGTTTTTTTTTCCAGTTTTGTTTTGAAGCTGCAACGCTGGCCTTTCAGAATTGATTTAAGTCAATTATCTAGAGAGAATTTWTAAAGGATGAATGTGTCTTCCTTTTAACACATAAGTGCCAGTGTAGAGCTTAGAAGGGCATCCTTTCTGAAGTTGTAAATCAGACTGTTCAGTCTGCCTGAAAACTGTTTAGGTTTTTTGATTGTTTGGGTCCTCTGGGGATTGAGTAAATATATAATCTTTCTTAATGTTGCTTTATCAGGTGAGAACAGAATGTAGAAGCCATTCAACAACTCCAGGAACTTCTTAGCATGTAAAAGACATGATGCTTAGTGGAAAAATGAAGATGCTTCCGTACGGCTTTCCCTGAAAGACTTCAAAGGGTTTTGGACAAATATTAAAGACTTCAGGCTTTCTGCAAGTTACTTTCCTGATGTCAAATGTGCTTAGTTGACACATTTAGTTTTAATGTACAAAACCTATTATTTGAGGACTGTATGATAAATATAGCTGTATGCCTGTACCGTTGTAAGATCAGGAAACTTTCCCCTCTTTTACCTCATCTCTTGAACTATCAGTTGCCTAGCTTTTGTGCTGATGAAGCTGGCCATGGAATCTGTGTGGCCTGTTTGGCCTCTTCTGTTTTCATAGCTATTTCCATTTGAGGCAAAACCCTGTGCAGCTTTAGCTGTTTGATTGCACCTTGCCKTGGCCTGCTGCTGCTGCTTCTGATGACCTCCTGCTGCCTCAGCACTCACCCCCTTGAGGAAAAGTGATAGCTGCAGGCCTTGGTCTCAGCTGCATCCTGCTGTTGTTATTTTGCTATGGTAGTGGTGGCTGGAATCGCAAGACGGCAGCCAGACATCAGGGGTTGGCCGTTCCCAAGTTGTGTGGTGCTCTATGCAATGGCCATCAAGTTTGGTATTTTATCAGTAGAAAGGGAATGAAAGACAGATGTTTTGCTGTAGCTGTGTTAAATGGGCCATGGGATACTGAGGGTTCAAGTATGTCTAAATTCAAATATTAAGCATCAGCTGTGGCTTTAACTGGTGCATCTTCAAAACTTGTTTTGAAATAACTGATATATTTTATTACAGGAGGAAAATATATAAGTGGATTATATCCAATCCTGTAGTAAGATAACGTCCTGCTCTCCCTCTTGCAATAGCAAGAGGGATTTTCCATCTGCTTTTGCAATGAATTCATTGAATGGTTGTCTTTTTGAGCCTAGAGCTATTGTCTGTCACAATTTTCCCTCTCGATTCTCAATTTAGTGGCAGTCTAGATCTGGTTTTGTATGCCACCATTATGTATAATCAAATCTGTACAATTTTCATTCTTGTTTCTGATCTACCACAGGGTTTTTTACTGATCTCAGATCAATTTTTAACATAAAAAATCTTCCTGATGCATTCTGGGATCCTAGATCTTACTAGGTATGCGGAGAGTGAGGAGAACAAAGTTTTGATCGTTTGACTAGCTGGATTTATGGAAAATGTCTCCCTTTATTCTTCATGGTGCAAATGGCTTGAAGTTGACAGGTTGTAATCTGTCATTTCATACATAGCTGCATTTCTGTTGCATCCAGTATGTGTAGTTGTAAACTACACCTGGGATCATTACAAAGCATATTTATATAAAATTCTATATCTAAATTGTCACCATTTGAGAAATAGATCTCTCTCCCGTGTTTTCTTTGAGTATATACTTCCCTCCTAAATAAAATCTTAACCTTCTGATTACTTTTTAATGAGCTTTTTGCCATTGTTTTCTTCATCATAAAGAAAGTGGGATCAGAGGCTAACTGCCCACTGGAGTGTCACAGCTAATATCTGTTATACCTTCTTTTGCTTTAAAACTGTTTTTTTCCACTCTGAACTTAAAGATGATGAGGGGTGTTCTTTTGGTTGACCTTTTTTCTTACTGTTTGTTTACCCTTTAGATTATGACTTAAAGATAAAAGCCTTTTATCTTGTTTATTCCTCTGGTTATTACCTGCTAAACTTTATTTACTGTCTGGGGAAACAGATCTATGGATGTAGAGTGTGGGCCAGAGAGAGCAAAGCTAGCATTAGCTACTGACTTGTCAACAAAAGCATCACTTCTTTTATGGACAAACATACATCTTCACCTTGCAGTTGTTTGGAACTGGGATTTATCACAGATTGTTTAAGGGGATGGGGAATCTTTAAGTGGGTATCAATTTGTTTACTTACCAGAGTAGGAACATTTTGTGCCTATATTCTTATACGCCCTCTCTGTATGACTTAAGTTCTGTTCTTAGTACATTGTAAAAGGGCAATGCTCACTTTAGACCTTATGTGCTTCTCCAGCCTGCTGGCATGGCACTTCCATTAGCTTGCAGGTTTTTTTAAGCACGCACAAATGCTCGTGCTTCTGATGCATCTCTCTTTACTGTCAGTGCTTTCTGGTTGTGTGTGTGKGGGGGGGTTGTTTTGGGGTGTTTTTTAGGCTGGCTGAGTAATTTTTATTTTTTATTTTTTAATTCCTGAATCTCATGTCTCATGTGTCTTATGATTGCTCATTTTACCCTGTATTATTTTTGTGAAATATGGAGAATACTTGCAAAAGATATGCAGCTGACTCCTTGGTGCGTCATCTGAATTTTAATTCATGCATATGCAGAGTGTGGGAAATCCTACAGCTAGTATTGTTTGCTTGCTTAGAATTGCCAGGCAAAAAAAGCTGTATCACTGCTGCAGCTCTGAAATACTATGGCAGACAGTTTCAGCTAAGTTGTGGTAATATATTTGCAGCAGTCATTATTTTCTAGCAGTGGTATATCCACACAGTGCAGTGGTGTATTTTAACAGGTGTAGATTAAAGGTGAAATGCATTTTATGTGTCTTAGTGTTTAGCCTGTAGCACAACTCAGGGATTTGCACTTTAGAGGTGTAAATGAGGGTGAGGAAGAAGATACATGACATTGAATATTAGTTGTCTCTTTAGGCAGATACCAAATTTTACAAATTTATCACTAGCTCTAACATGTTTAGGGCCTCTGTTCCCTTGTAAGAAACTGATATTAACTGTTCACTGCAGGATGTGTTTATGATGCACTTAAGCTTGTAAGGTTCTTGCATTCTACCTTAGGTGGTATTTGAAACTTGAAAGTTGGGTACAGGAGTGGCAAACGCGCCTTATGGATTTTTAACTCTCTTCCAGGACTCATTGTTGGGGTAATCTTGAGGTATGGGACTCCTTCTACCAGTGGCCATGATAAACCATTCAGCTGCTCACAGGAGAACCGGCCATTCACCACCCTGCTGGTCAACGTCAGTGGAAAGTTCTTTGAATATACCCTCAAAGGGGAAATAAGCCCTGGAAAGATCCACAATGTGGAGCAAAATGACATGTTGCGAAAGGTGAGGGTAGACCGTTTCTTGTTGATGTGTGCTGCCTGGCTGAGTGTTTCTCCTGCTTTGTGCTTTTTATCTATACTTCCCTCCCTTCCTCCCAGTTGGATGTTAGGTAGTATTAAGTGTCTGTATTTCTGATAGTAACAACATTTCAAGGCTTAATTAAGAAGCACCTTATGCATTATATTGCTACTAGCAAAGCTCTGTGCCATTGCCTGCATGCAGTGCTTTCCCGGATTCTTTGACTGCTATTTAAGACTTAATGGATGTTGCTAACACCTGTAGAATTCACTAAGATTAGCTGTATTAGAAGAAACAACCTGATGCTTCCTTGTATAACATAATATAAGGAAAAATGACTACTGATTGTTTTTAGTGGTTTCTTTCCTAGAGTTTTTTTTATCTGTTTATTTTCAGGAGATAGTTACTGCTTTACGTCCCCATAGTCCACCAAATGAGACAATCTGACATTGGGAATAGAATTCATCTGGCCAACTGTAGCTCAGATCTACTATTTGGCCTCAACGGCAGGAATTAAACACCTTTGAAGTGTAGCAAAGGTAGACTTTGAGGTATAGGATTTGAAACTTTAGGATTGTAACCTAAAAATACTTCTTTCTGCTGACTTATAAAGAGACCTTGGGTGACTGCTTGTACACATCTGTCTGCTGTAGACATCTGAAATTAAATGAAATGAATGGCATTTGGGGAGTGAGTGTACATTTCTGTGGGTGAAGAGAGCATAGTTAATCTCACATGTGTGCAGGTCATCTGTTGAGGTTTTAAATGTTGTTTTTGTCCCTTTCTCACTTTATACTTTTTCATGGATATCTGCAGCTTCCACTGAGATACTTGCAAGTGATGGATGATCCCACTTCTTGAAAACCAGTCTTGTATCTGTGACTTGATTGGTTTATAATGACTATGCTAGTGGCTAGACTCACAAAAAATATAAACAGCATTTCATCTGCAAATCCATACAATATCATTATCTGCCACAATAAGGGATATCTTCTCCAGCATCATTTCTATTAGTGTGGGGGAGGGTTTTTTTTGTTTTTTTTTTTCCTTACTTTAGAAAGGGACAGTGTTTGGGGCCATTGCAAGGCTATCATGGTGATGGATGTAATGTCTGTTTGTCTAGTAGCTACTTACGTTGAAAATCTGCGGCTTTTTTTTGCTGCTGCATGTGTGTAGAGCTGGCCAGTATTTTGGAGGGTCAACCTAGCAAATTGTTTGCTATTTCAACAAGCAAAAATCGCAGTTTTCAAAAAATGGGGGGGGGGGGGGGGCAATTTGTGTGTCTGTTTCTATATGAGGTTTCACGTTTTATTTTTTAGGTAACATTTGACCCAGAAGTTTTTTTCAACATTCTGTTGCCTCCTATTATTTTTCATGCTGGTTATAGCCTGAAGAAGGTAAGTATAATCAGTTCCTGAGGAAAATATCCTTTTCTTTTTAATGTGAGACTGCTGATCTGTTCAGGAATGCGGTCTTCATTTCAACATGTCTTTTATGGCAGTAAGAAAAATCTCAGCTGGCTACATCTTTTCTTTTTTTTTTTTTTTTTTTTTTTTTAAAAAAAATTTTTTTTTTTTTTTTTTTTTTTTTTTTTTTTTTTTTTAAACCTTGAAACCTTAGTTTGAAACTAAGGGATTTCTTGCCATGAATTGTTCTGGTTCTTCTGGAATGGCCAAAATGCAGTAAGTTACCCTGAGAAGCAGACCCAGACCTGAATCCTGGTGGGAGTGTTGGAATGGCCAGAAGGCCCAGATAGTGCGCGCACTCTCTCACTTGAAGATACCATGATTACTAATGTGATGCTGGCTTTTTCTTAGATTTGCAGCCAACTCTTGTATCTATTATATAAACATTTGTTTGGAAAGCTTCCTGTCAGTAAGCTCCGGTTAGGATTTAATATATGGTTCAAATTTGGTTCATTCAATTTTTTGAAGTTGGATACAATTTACATTGTTGTAACTAACCTTCATCTGGAATGCTAGGGTCTTTCCATGTATTTCTGTAAGTGTAACATTGTGCTGTGCGTTTTTGAATGGGAAATATCACTTGTTTAAATGAGTATGTAAATTTCTTTCTTATTCAGAGACACTTTTTCAGGAATTTGGGCTCCCTTCTGGCATATGCCTTTTTAGGAACAGCAGTCTCTTGTTTTATCATTGGGTGAGTGAAATTTGTGATATCAGTTCCATTTTGCATTAAAGTTTAAGTTGATAAAATAAATGTTGAGTCTTCCAGATTGCCTTAATTTTGTGATTTGTCTGTTGGACGATTTTATTTGTGTATTTTCTGGACAAAATTCAAACTTAAATTTTGCTGAGGTTTATCTGACCTTTAAATAGTACTATGTCCGTTCAAACTATATTGTCAAGTTTGAATCACTTGACAGCTCCAGCGGACTAAAAAGCAGTGTTCAGTTTTTGATTTAATGATTTAGTCCAAAACCAAATCTTATTAGACTTTTACTAACTTTCATCTAGATTGTAGGTGCTACTTGTAATAGAATTTTAGCTATCGTGTTTTTAGAAATGTCCCTTTCAGCTCATTTATATGTACATACATACGTACCTGCACAGGTTCACAGAATAGTTGGGGTTGAAAGGGACCTGTGGAGATCATCTGGTCCAACCCCACTGCTCAAGCAGGGTCACCTAAAGCAGGTTGCTCAGGATTGCCCATATGAATGTGTATTGTGTGCAYGTTTTTATATATACACACACATGTGTGCATGCACGCACATGCACACACATTTAATCTGAGATAATTAGTCACAGTGGTTTAGTTGCATAAAATCACTTGTACTGCAAATGTTACTGTGTATCTCTGGTGCATGAATATGCTGAAATACAGAAATCTTGAATTGCATAGGTGATCTTAGTTTGTTATTGATAGAATTTCAGAAAAGCAAAATACTTTAAAAGATATTCTTACTGCAGAGCTTTTTGTTGGTGTACTGTGTTGGGAGAAACAATACTGAGGGGGATTTGGGGCAGGGAAGCAGTCTCTGTTTCTCCTTCCCCCCCCCCCCCCAATCTGTAAATTATATATGCTAATAATGAACAGATTACATGCTTTGCTTACTGATTTTTTTAAATGATAGGCTGGATCATACCTCACTCTTGACTCAGTTTATAGGGAAAAGAGGAAAATTTAATTTTGAGAGCTTAGGGGCTCAACTGTGGCTGTGTTCCAGAGAGCTCTAGCATAACAAAGTCCACCTGAAATACTGTTGCTTGTGGTTTTCGTTTGCCTGTCTGAAATGCACCAACTTGTTTAAAATGCACTGTTTTATCCTCTCTCTTCAGGAACCTCATGTATGGTGTTGTGAAATTAATGAAGTTGGTGGGACAGCTGTCTGGTAAATTCTACTATACAGACTGCCTCCTTTTTGGAGCAATAATATCTGCCACTGATCCAGGTAGCTTGCTGAACAGTTTTTAATAGTGTTCCAAAATGACCAGTAGGATTGCTGGCTGTATAGCACAAAGATATTAACGGTACTCTTATTTTCAGTTATGTTACGTTAATATGTCTGATCCCCCTCTGTGAAATGCACACAAATTCTGGGTGTTGTGAAAGCTGTTCTTTGCCAGGTTGGTGCTGGGCTGATATGATATGATGGTATGCTTGGGGATGAATGTAATTTTCCTGTTTAAATATTTTATTTATTTTAGATATTTTTTCAGTAATAGTTTTTTTTTGTGTGTGTGCATCAAGTCTAAGACTGCAAATAGATGAAATTATTTCATTGTCTGGGTAGCAGGACTTCTGTAGCTACATTGTTTAGGACATCAGATAATTCTTGAGCTGTATTTGGGGAGGGAGATTCATTTTGGGGGGTGGCTTTTTTGTTTTTTGGTTTTTTGTTTTTTTTTCCTTCAAATGAACTTCACATTTTACAAATTTAAGCAGAAGAACGCTCTTCTGGCAAAGTAATTTGAGCTTTTGGCAGAAAACCTAGTTATCCTTCAAAGTACTACAGGCTCGCACGGATGTCTGTGCTTGACAAATCAATCTGGAGGGCTAGTGTGTATCGGGGTGGGGGGAAGGTCGTGGTGAGTTATGAAGCTTGACATTTAAAACAAGTTATTTGATGTACTTAGGGTTGGTTTGTGTGTAAATGGGAAGTAGCCCCCATGGTTGAGCTGAGCTCTGAACAGCTGGTGGTTGCACACAGTTTTGCCTTTGTGCAAAAAAATTGTCATGCTCCTGTATAGGAACATCTTCAAGATCATTGTCTTTCATTTCAGACTGAAGGGTTTTTGAAAGGACTGTTATAAATATTTAGCAGCCTTACCCTCTTCAGATTCTGTATGAATGCACACTCCAGTGGCATAGTGTATGCTTTGGTGAGCATTTAGAATTATTAGCACTATTTTATAATGACTGAAATAATAAAGTTATGTTGACAGTCCATACAGCCTTAAAAGGTAGCCGGAGGTGCACAACTTTTGTCGCTTATCTTAAGCAGAACATACTCTACAAAAATTACCAGGGTTTTGGTAAAGGGCTTTGTCTACCCTATGCCTGTTGATCTTGAGGGCTTCCTCTAGTTTCCTAGAGAAACTATGTGCAGGTGGGAGCATAACAGCCACTTTCTGTTGTTAAACATGATTAATCTGTTTCCCACTTTAATTTTGATCCTGTATTTCAGTTCCTAGGTTTTGTTGCCTTAGGCATACTGGAAAGCCTGCTCTGTCAGCTCACACCATAATCCTGAAGCCAACCAGTATGATATATATACGTTTTTTTTGTTTTGTTTTGTTTTCTTTCTGTAGTTACGGTGCTAGCAATATTTAATGAGCTGCATGCTGATGTCGATCTCTATGCCCTTCTGTTTGGGGAGAGTGTGTTGAATGATGCTGTTGCCATTGTATTATCTTCGTAAGTAACTGCCCGAGTTTCTACTTCAAAATCACTTAATTCTTCTATGTATTTGTCTAAAATTATTTTTCTGAGAAATGTTATTTTAAATTTAAATGGATTGTCTTGAACTGAGTTAGTAAACATTGCAAACACTTGCTAAGATCCTTTATGCACATGTGCACCGTAAAGAAAAATTTGCCTTCATCATGGGGATGTCTCTTCTGTTGTTCAGGCACTGCTGTTCACAGAATAAAACCTTTTTGATGCCATTTTTAACTTTTCATTGTGTAATTCTGTCTTTCTAGATCTATAGTTGCCTACCAGCCAACAGGTGAAAATACCCATGCTTTTGATGCAGCAGCGTTTTTCAAATCGGTTGGTGTTTTCCTGGGAATATTCAGTGGTTCTTTCATGATGGGAGCAGTGACGGGTGTTGTGACAGCTCTGATATCCTTTTTCATATTTAGCTTTTCCAGACTAGCTGCTACATTTAGATCCTAGCAGGGCTCCCCTGTAGAAATGTTGACTCTAGCTTGTCCTGATCTGAGTGTGAAGATGTGATGAGTATTCATGTCACCTCTCTCTCTATAGAAAGCCATATAGGTACTCACAGAAATCACCTTTTTCCTGTGTAACTATGACCACACTAGAAATTCTAATGATGTTGCGGTATCCATTGTGCTGGCAAAAATTTAAAGCAAAGGGGAGGCCCTACATGGGTAAGTCCTAACATTTATCTTCTTTTTAGTTTAAGGAAGTAGTTTCTGTTATTAGACTTGAAAGGCAACCTCATGATTACTTGTGGCTTGTTCTCCTTTCTTCAGCAAAGTCATTGATAATAGTTATTTCAAACACTAATGGGTTCTTTGTGAGAATCCTGCATTTAACCTTTCTGCTGGAAGTCTGATGTCGTGCGTTTCAGGTAAGACTGTACCTCCACCCGAGTTAACATCATAATATGATGTGCTTTGCATGACCTTTCTTGCTTTCATGAAGCTCAGTCCCACTATTTGATCTGAGCTCTGAGGTACTCGGGGAGTGATCTGTTTGAATTTGGCTTTAAGCTCAGGCAGTAGACCTTAAGCCTGACCTGCTCAAGAGGTCATAATGCTACATAAGGGAAAAACTCAAATTCTTTGCTGCTATACTGGCTGGTGTAACCCCATTTGTACACATCCCAGCTTACTTTGATCTGTCTAGATTTCTGAAAATTGATGTAAAAGGGGTAGAATGCAATATTTTATATTATAATCATGAACTTCTGGCGTTGTATACTCACCACACTGGTTTGTCTGTTCATATCCTTCATAACAGAAACACTTCACGTGTAAGGGGGGAAGGCATGCTGGAATGCTTTAATGTTCAGTCTTCCAGCTCCACTGTTCTACGATTGATGTGATCCAGAACTGTGATTCTTAATCTGCATTTTAGGCTATTGACTATCCATAGCTCTAGCTGGTCAATGCTGTTGCTGTGTATTTGGCTTTCTGGTTGGCTACCAATTACAGCTAAAATGCATTCAGATCCGTTTTGTAACATCATATTTCTGAAGCAGCAATTGGTTCTTGCTCTTTCTAATGTGTGTGCTCAGGAGGGTGCTATGAGAATGGGAGAGGGGAGGCTGTTCACAAGACAGCCTCTGGTTCAAAACAAAACGAAAAACAACATATGTAATCTGTTGCTCAGTTATACAATTTTAATGATTTTCTTTGGGAAAATTACTTTATTTCATGTAATAGTGTAAAAGAAACTATAAATGGGCATGTCACTCTCTTCTTAGCTAATTAGAACCATAACTTAAGCCATGAATGATGTTAATAGACTCTTATTGCAAAGTAATTTTCTGTCGTGCTGTCATAACTGAAATACCTAAAGCTGCACCTCTCTACCAATGAGGTGTTTAATACTTATTCATGGTCCTTTGAAAACAGATGAAATGCTTAGTTTGCAAATATGATGCAGATAACTTGCATGGACTCTGTTTTTTAACAAGTAGTCTTGGCCACACTATCTGTGGTTATTTTTATAACAGTGAAGGTATTGCACCACTTCGTATTTTCTTTCTAAAATAGAGAATCTGCTTGGTTGGAGTGAAGTGAAGCAGAATGCGTGCCTAAGGAGTAAAGAAAGAAAATTCTTTTGTTTTAACGTTCAAGTTAAGAAAATAAAAATAATAATTCATATTTGAAATAACTGACCAAACTAAAGTGTTATTTCAAATTAAATTATTATAAGAAATAATAAAAGGATTTCTTTTTCTTGCGTTTCTCTCACTTTCCTCTTCCTCCAAAATGACGAGTGCAGGTTTTCATTACAAATTGAATGATATGTTTTGATGGGGTTACTTATGATAACAGCAGGGGTTACTTTTTCTCTCCTTGAACATTGTGTTTCACAAGGAATACACAAATGCCTATTGAGTCAGGCACTGGGATAAACCTGCAGCTGGATAATCTGAGCACTCAGCAGGAAGATGGGTTCTAATTGTTGCTCTAGTATGTGGTACCACCATGGTGTTGTCACAGCCTGTTCCCTCCCCCCYCCCCCCCCCCCCCCCCCCCCAAAAAAAAAAAACCAACCCCGCAAACAAACAAAAAAGCCAGGCCAGCCATAACTGCACATCATCAAAAATTCTAGTGTGATGGCTTTACATGGAGAGGGGACTGCATGGAGAATAATAGTTGTTGAAAAATCCTAGGTTATATTTCTGGTGAAATGCCAACTTTTGTTTTTTGAGGATGATTTGGACTTTTTTCTTTTTTAATTCTACATTCTGAAAAAATTATGTTGCAGCATAAGTATGTTCTTCAGACCCCTTTCCCTCTGTAGAGTAGCTTAGAATAATGCTAAGAAATATGTGTTGGGGGGAGGAGGTGGCAGTGCTCAGGATTGCTTTGTGCTAATGAGGCTGTCACTGAAATGCAGCCAGTTGTATTCTTTCATTTATTTGCCTCTGATGTTAACCACTTGGGGCTTGTTGTGAACACCATATCCTGTGGTAGAGCCCACAGGAGAGAAAGTTTCCACCCAGTCTTCTGGGCTACCTGAACGCTTCTTGCAAGAGGCAGCAAAGGGTGCTGTGAGTCCCAGACCTCTCAGAAGCTGTAAATTTCCTTGTGAAAGTGGTGCTGCCCATTGCCTTTGCCATCCCTTTTGCCTACTGAATCACAACTCCCCAAACAGCTGCGTTGCCATTAGTTTTCAATTGTGTCGTGCTGCAGAGACCCCAGGATGCAGCTGTGTTGGTGGGTGGAGAATGATGGTGGATGATGGTGCAGCCCTGTGTCCATCGTGTCCATTGAGGTACCAGTCACCTTCAGGTGGGGAAGGGAAAGGTGCTGCCTGCTTTGCTGTTTCAAGTGTCCTGGCTTTTCTCGTGCTGCCCTCCCACTTGGATTTCACAGAAGATGGCAATAGTTATCAGGCTTCAGAAAGACAAGGGATCTCTCTACCAATCCTGTTAGCACATGGTTTCTTTCTGTATCTTCTAGTAGACATGTGCATGGCTGTCTGCACTTCAGATATCGTGAACTGTACGATGTTCACCTGCTGCCAGAGTAGTGATGGGTGGAGACGGGGGAACTGTACCGTGAACATGTGAGCAACTCTCTTGTAGTATGTGGAGAGCTATATTTATTGAAACTTGTTCCACTTTTTCAGTAGCTATATGAAATGGTAAATCAGTGTTTGTTTGGTGACATACTCAAGTTCACTCATCTGGAAGATGAACTTGTTTTCTCTTCCTTTTGAAAGACTCAGCTGTTGTGGTTGAGCTGGCTCTTTCTCTAAAACACGTCAACAGGGGAAGAGGAAATACATTTTGTTGTAGGCAGGATTTCTGTTTTACCTCAAAAGTACAGAAGTAGCCATGCTTGCTGAAAAATGACTTGTCAACAAATCTGAACAGAAAAATTCTGATAAATCTACTTCATCGTAGGGTTCCTGTTGTCAAGAACAGCACTGTAAATTAAACATTTCTGAATGTATTTTATGCTTTATTTAAAAAAAAAAAAAAAAGGACAGGGCGGGGTTTCTAAAAGCAACGTCTAAAAGGACCACCAAGTATATATCCCTTCCCTACTGGCACTTTGCAGGAAAACGTGGCATAGAGCAAGATATCTTAGCTGAAAGAGGTGGAATTATCTAAAATAGATGACTGTTGCAAGGGGAAACCTTAGGCTTTGTTTCTCCATTCTGAAGTTTGTGTTGATATAATGGAATTGATATTTTTCAAAACTAAGTGTCATGTTCTCAGACTAGCATTGGTTATTAGTGCATAACAAGGCTTTTTATAAATGCTGGGTACAGAGAAGCCAAACACCTGTGTTTTTATTTTTTGATCCCTTAACCAATGACTTAACGTGACCAAGTTTACCAAGTTGCACTGCTTCCCCCTACTGGAAACAGCTCTCTTCTTCTTGATGTCCTGGAGCACTTTCTTGCTAGCAGAAGCTTGTGGATTTACTGGTGAGTTTTTGGGATTCAAGCATGCTTAGATAAAACTCCTGTCTATCTTAGTAATTTTAAACTTGCTCTTCAAAACATTCCTATGAGAAACATGATGCAAGTGCTTTAGGCTTTTTCATGTTTAGTACAATGCCATCTAAGGCAGAGCTCACTGTATAATGAGGGTATTTAAGAAAATCACTGATTTATTTCAAAGCCCCCCAAAACCTGCAATATGACTCACTCAATGAGGTTCATAAAATCTTAAGATTAAGGATGCTGTATAAATTTAATAGAGTTTGAGAAGGGAGGTAGGTATGGTGTTGAGCTGACATGGTAAACAGGCTAATTTCTACATGTGATTTTGGTCACAGGTGTAGTAGCTGTCCTCTTCTGTGGAATTACCCAGGCACATTATACATACAATAACTTGTCAGTTGAATCAAGAAGTCGCACTAAACAGGTAAGACATTGCCCTTTACCTTTTCTGTAGAGTATTGTTGTAGTATTCTGTGTATTATTGTTTTTTAAAAGCATCTTAATTTCTTGGCCTTTAATATGAAACTATTTTCTCCCTAGCTCTTTGAGGTATTGCACTTCCTGGCCGAGAACTTCATATTTTCGTATATGGGTTTGGCGCTGTTTACTTTCCAGAAACACATATTCAGCCCGGTTTTCATCATTGGAGCTTTTGTATCCTTTCTCGCTTTGTGTGAGGTTTTTTTATTATCCTATGTGCCTGAAAATCTGTGGTGTCTTTTGGCCTTACCAGTTTAAAGCATGGTGATTAACTTTAATTTGTGTGTGATATATTGCAGGCACAAGAATTCCTAGAACAGTCTTTTGTTACCCCTTACCTCAAAGTTGTAAGGCTTCCATGCCACAAATTGTTGGCTCTGCAACTGAGCAAGTGCTAAAAGCCATGTAAATTCAGTATATATCTAAATGAATATRCTTTGCTCCTTGTAATCACAGCAGTGCAGCTTTAGGCATTGGATTTTAAAATTCCCTTCCTAGCTAGAAAACCTCAGTATTGGCAGGAGGGAAAGGCAGCATTCTGTGTTGCTGTTTTATCAGCATAAGCAAACTGAGTCACCTTCTTGGGAAGAGTTGAGCACCTGCTACTCTTGTGTGGTAAAGTATTTAATCTGAAGGTAAAAGCCGAAATAGCATGCTGCCAGGGAATTCTTCATGAAGAGCAATGGCTTACCAAGGCAGTGTGAAATGGACTGTTTTCTGGAAAAAAAAAAAAAAAAGTTTTTAAAATTTTCTGTGTATTTTCTTCTAAGATGTGAGGGATTTACAAATGGCCTTCAGGACTTTGATTTTTTTCACTGTTCCCCTCCCATTCCAAATGCACACTTTGCTCACCTGGAAAAATTACAGCAGATTAATCTGAGAGGAGTGGAAGAGAATGGGGAAGAGAGGGAGATGAGGGAGAGTGTGGACTTCTGCATATCGTGGTAGGGASGGGATGTGTGTCCAGATTTGGTTGTCTTTCAGAGAACCTAAATCAAGTTCTAATCGGTGTTTTTGTGGGAAATAGCTCAAGAAGTCTTGTTATCAAGACCAAGGAAGTATATTACATTGTACAGGTTAAGCACATATGGCGATATGGGTATGAGTTGAAATGAAAGTACTGTTTTCTGGACTCCTGAGTTACTTAAGTGAGGAATCTTCATTGCTGTAGACTGTTTTCTCACTCCTCCAATTTATGTAATGTGCTTGAATTTGGCAAGTTCTGTGAAAGCAAAGCAATGTCTTTAAGGAGCATTTACATTGTTCTATTTGCTATAAAGATATACAGGGTATTATAGCTCACTGACCTTGAAATACATATTAAAACAAAGTCTCTTTGATTCTTGACAACAATTTCCTAAAACAAGTGAAATCATAGCTGTTTATCCCCCCTCCTCTTTCCCACAGTCTTTACTCTGAAGATATTGACAGCATAGGTAAAAGCACTGTGTAATTTTTTTAGTTTGTATAAATGGAGTAGTAGCTTCAGTGGATTTCATGAATCGGAGCCTCCAAAATTTATCAAGTCAACTAATAACGTAGAAATGAGCATATGACCTTCTAATCTTCCTTCTCCCAGCTTTTCCCCAGTGGGTGATCTTTGCTATGACCTTTGTTTACTCTCACATTATGCTATGTGTCTTGGCTTTATTTTCAGTATTTATTTTGCTCCTGTCTCATCCTCCCTGCCTCTATTACACTTTTTCCTATCTTTTTTTTCCCCCACCATGCTTAATGTTCTTTGCCACCTCTTGAGTGTTTTCCTTCCTTTGGGAAGAAAGCAGCTGGTACTAGCCCCCATGTTTTGCTGCAATAGTCACTTTCCCCTTTGAAGTGACACCCAGAGGCATCGCCAACTGTTAAAAGAAAAAGGTTCAACTGTGAAGGCTAAGCTAAAGCCTTCAGTGTCAGTGAAAAAATTGTAGTCGTTCTCCCCACATGTTTAAATTGACTGCAATGGTTTATGATGTGTGGTGTGGTTTTTTTTTATTTTATTTTATTTTATTTTTTTTGCAGTCCCCAAAAGGACTGCTGTAAAAGTTGTTTGCAATAATTACATGAAGTTTTTTGTAAAAACAGTAATAAAAAAATCCTGGTTTCCTGGAGACATAATTCCCTGCAAAATGGATTGTTGCTTCAGTATTTAGCTGTGGCAACAACCCCAGAGTGTCTAGAGTTCTCCTGTGGTTTTGTTTCTCTTCCATAAGAGAGCTATTTCAGTCTTCTAATGTTGTTATCCCAGTAGCAAATAGTGTTTGAGGGGTTTTTTGATTGTGTTGGTGTTTTATAGGATTTCAGCACATCACTCCACTTTGTCGCAAAGTGTTCCTTACTTGGTAGAGGAAACGCTCAGCTTTCTAGTTATTCACTGAAGCCACTGGATGCTTTATACCACAATAAGGAGCGGGGAAGAGCTTACCACTTGCTTTCATTGTCTGAAATACTTTTTTACTACTCTTTGTGGAACCTCATTCTAGTGTTGACAAGTGTCTTTGGATTTTTTTCTTCCTGTTAGTTTCTCTGAATTCTCAAGTGCTTGCCAACCAGTGGGAGACTTTGTCTCTGCAGGAGCCACAATGAAATAGCTGCTTGCTGGTCTTTTTCTTTATAATTAAGCCTATGTTGGCTTTTCTTCTACATGTAAGGCTGCATTTTTGTTAGTCTGAAACACACAATCTGATGTTGGTGACAATAGCTGTCTGAAGTCTGGTGTTTAAAAGTCTTCACTTGTGTATCTGATAACTTTACTAGGTATAATGTCAGTGTGCATTAAATAGCTTGGTTATATTAGTTGTTAAAATTTGCATTCTGTACAGTGAGTTGTGTATGCACAACTCTGAAAATCTGCTTTTAATATAGGCAGGAATAATGTAAACACTTGATATTGTTATGTAACCTTCTCATTAAAACATCAATTTTATATTAGAGCCAAGTATCCAAGACGGTGTACTTCAGAAAAATGAGATCCTTAACCCTCAGCTATGAACAGGTTGCAATCTTTCTAGGCAGAGCTGCACACATCTACCCTCTTTCCTTCTTATTGAATCTGGGCAGAAGGCATAAGATCAGCTGGAACTTTCAGCATATGATGATGTTTTCAGGTAAAAACAAAAATATTTGCTAAAGCAAAAATTCTTCTTCTTTAACTCACAAGAAATTAATAGAAATACCTCCTTTTTTTTGTAATTCACCTGTATGTTTCCTTACTAGAAAGCTTGTAACTGTTGTGGCATGTCTGTAGCCTGCCCTGAGGTATTTCTCACCCTTTGCAGAGAGAGTCATGTCTGAGAAGAGTTGAAATCTTGGAATGCCAGGTTCTGGCAGCCAGCGGTCACCTCAAGTTGTGAACAGAATATTTTCATTTGAAGTGTTGGGCATCTCAAGGGGGTGGGGGAGTTGGGATGCATCTCTTCCAGAAAGTTTATTTCTAGGTGAGATGATACACGTGTTGTGCAGAAACAGGTATCTGCCAAGATAATCTAGGTATGTTTGAGTGCCCTGTCCTACTGTGTTGGAGTAAACAAGATATTTGACTAAGAATTTGTTTACTACTTCTGTCACACAGGTAACTCTTGAAGTTTGTCATTTAAAGCAAATCATGGAGTGTGTAACTATGTGCATGTGCATTTTCTTCCCCTACTACAGAAGTACATAGATGCCCTTGCCGGGAGGGTTTCATAATCCAGGGGGAGTATATTCTGCCTATGAGCATGTTGTTACCAAGAATACTTTTCCAGTTGATAGTTATTTCATATCAAGAGTTCACTCTTGAGTTACAGAAACAAATGGAAATGTTTGCATTTTCATTTAAATTCAGGGAGCTTCTTGATTTCCAAAATACGTTTTGCTGTTGTCCAAAACCTGTTTGTTTCTGMATTAGTTTCTAGCAATACTTGCTGCTTTTTGTAGCACTTGCAGATTCTAAAAGTTACAGTAAAAATACCAGGGCAGAGTGGAAATTATGAGAGAACTTGTTTTATATCTG
Organism: Apteryx rowi; assembly: GCF_003343035.1. Taxonomy (NCBI): domain Eukaryota; kingdom Metazoa; phylum Chordata; class Aves; order Apterygiformes; family Apterygidae; genus Apteryx; species Apteryx rowi. The sequence goes on from NW_020451075.1 coordinate 69,503, forward strand.
AATTGTTCAGGGTGGTAGATATCTGCTCCCATGAGCTATGGGAGAACAATCAAGAAACAGCAGGTAAGTCTGCTGACTGAACTTCTGTGAAACAAAACTTGCCCGAGAATAATCTGAGCYCAGTGCTTTCTGACCGTCACTGTGTTTGTCTGCCAAGGAAGGGAGCAAGGAGAGATGCTTTGTTATGATGAGACTCAGATGCACTTCTGAAGCTCTCCTATTTTATTCTCTTGCATAGGTCTCCGGGGAGCCATGGCATTTGCTCTGGCCATACGAGATACTGCTACTTACTCTCGTCAAATGATGTTCTCAACAACTCTCCTTATTGTCTTTTTCACTGTCTGGATTGTCGGTGGAGGCACAACTCCCATGCTCTCATGGCTGAACATCAGGTCAGTATGCAACTGTGTGCTGAGGAAACTTCACTTTTCAAATAGCAGTTGTGCTAGGCAGGAACAGTCCTGCAGAACTTGTTTGATGCTCACTTAGAGGTGTTCTAGGTATTTAGAACATTGTTATATACAGGAAGGAGGTAGTACAAGCTGCCTTGCACTGTTACTGGGATTCAGCCTAGAGCTCTTTGGTGCTATGTGGTAGGGATCTTGGTCTTTGTCAGGCCAGCAGGATATGGAATAATATTGCCTGATGCAGCAGCCCCTATACTGAAAAGAAAGAATTAGCCTATCCAGTCTCATATCCAGCTTCTTTTCCTATTATACTAAGACATTTCCCTGTCTTCTGGCTCCTGATAATGACTCTGTTTTGTTTTCCAAGTTAATGGGAGTCTTTAGTGGATGGTGCTAAATTGGATGTACTTTAAACATGTATCCAAATAAATTTGACATTATCTAAACAGCTGGGATAATTGGGGTCCTGCTAGTCTTCTGGGTGTTTCCTCTGTTTTGAGGACACCTAGGGAAATGGTAAGCAGCATGATTGTAGCTGTTTCCTCTGTAAGTTTTGGTTAATACTTGCATGTACTTACAGCTCTAAAGTATCCATGTTTGAGGCTACTTATCCACAGAAGTGCTAGAGAATTGTGAATCAGTCTGTTGTTAAAGAGCACATATGTTTCCATTTTATGATGGTTTTAGCGGTTGAGTGGCAGGGGGACAGAGTAAATAGTGGAATTAAAACAAAACACACTGTACCAAACCCTTCAGTGTATTTTACATGTGTAAATTATATATGCTCTTTGGTACATGAAAGTCTATTTTGTCTTACATTCTGGTTGTTTTCAGCAGAATTTGTCTCCCACTGTCTCTTAGTAAGATAGGAAAAAATCTTAGAAGGTATAATCAGTTTCAGTTTTAGGAAGACTTAACAATTTTTAATGACTGTTGCTGCTTTCAGAAAACTGAGGTGAACTACCTGACAATAGGTGACAGGTGCTTTCTTGGTTGAAAGATAGGATGGATAGGATTCCCAGGAATGTTTGGGAACCCTTCTTATTGAAGTCAGCTAAAGCCAAACTGTACCTGATCTGACAACGTCAGTAGGAAGTTTTGGAGCTATGTGCTGGGGTGAGCTTACTAAAAACTATGCTGTGTCATTGTGACTGACTGACATCTCGTCAAAAGAAAATGCACTCAGGAAGAGCTGAACCACTCTGTGCCAGGCAGACAACATCTGCTGCAACCTATGTCACATGCCTGCAACCTGAAACAGGCATTACTACAGCAGTGATGACAATATCTCAGCTCTATATAACAGCACACATTGGGTGTGCTCTTGGGAAATTCTGATTTTGTTTTATTTATTTATTTTTGTGTGTGTGCTGAACCAATCCATTTCTGTCCTTAAATGCAAGTTCCAGGTGTTTGGCTGGTATACCAGAAAGAGGCATCACTTCCATTTAGTCAGGATCTCTGAAGGTCATATTGCTAACAACAAGTTATTGCAACCACCTAATTTTGAAGTCAGCAGCAAAACAATTCCAGTGCAGCTGCGTCATTAATGATCATGAGGTATCACATGATAACAATATTTCTAAGCCCATCCTGCCTGGTTCCTGTTCCCATGTGAAAGCTGTGTAATGACTTTAGCGAGATACCTGGAATAGGTACCACATTACCTTTCCATTAGGTGTCTTTGGCAACAGAAGCGGATTTCTGGCCAATAGTGGTATGAAAGGAAAGCTGTACTAATACACCTCACCAAGCAGGGCAGGCACAGTGTCTGCTTAACCAGCAGTGTACATAGACTGCATGAAATGTGGGATACAAGAGAGCAGGAGCTGAGTTCTGGTAAGCAGGATGCAAGTGAGAACATCTCTTGAAATCTCGTCACAAAATGATTGAGTGGTATGTGCCAAGATCTGCCTGCAGCCTTTGCATTAGCTGATGTGAGGATACCTGTTGTCTGCCTTCGGCTTCAGTAGATTCTAAAGCATCTTCTGAAGCTTGCCTGCCATCAGGTCAACAAAAATGACTAAGATCTCATCATAGATGCTGGCATCCTGGGCTTTCTGCCCTTCTTCCTGTACCTTTTTTGTTGAGGGAGCATAGCTGGGCATTTCCCAGCTTGTCATCAAGCAAGGGGCAGTATGTATTGCTAAATGATTAAGTAAAGAGGAGTTCAGTCCACCTTATGTGTTAGAATGGAGCTCCTGAAAGCAGTCAAAAATCACCCCGCCGTAGGTTCCTTATTCAGCTGTCAGCAGTATGACAGGACTGAATGCCAGAATGTGGCCCAGCTTCTTGCCAAGTGGAAACTAGTTTAGAGATAACCAGAAATGTTACCCGTGTTGTGGGCCTGCTGAAACCTTCTGTGAATTGAGAATGGAATGTGCCTCTGTGGTTGAAGTGACAGCTTTTTTGTGGTCTAGCTCAGGAAACAGTTTGCAAAGGCATCTAAAAAGATGCCATTGCTTCTTTAACAGGACTAGTCTGGCTCAATAATGAGACTTTATGAGCCTGGCTGATGAGTTACCCCTGAAGGGAGGGAGGGAGGGATAACACCATGTTCATTCCAGACTTGCCCTTTGGATAAGTTCCACTTGCAAAAATCAATTTGTGCAATGAGGGAGAATAGCTGGAAACACTGACTAGCACTATGATACCATTCCTGGAGTAGCTGCCAGAAGGCAGTTGGCTGAAACATGATTTTGAGTGTTTAGTCATATTTTTTTGAGATGTACCCACCCTTGCTAGTAGGTAGTAATTTTAACTTTCATTTTTGTTGGGCATGGTTGACAGAAAAGAAACAATTAACTTCCATATTAAGGGAATGATATCTTGTAAACAAGGGAATTCCACACAGGAAGTGTTTTAGGGAACTGCATGGGTCTGTCCACAGCTGCCTTGATAGGCCCTGCTCCATTAATTATTGAGACTGCACTTTTTTTTCTAAGAGACCATGTGAAATCAGATTTGTGCCAGGAGGTGGCAGCCATGTGCAGCTGATAACAACAAATTAGAAACACAGTGCTGGTAAACTGTTGTCTGTTGTGATACAACCCTCCCTGCAGGAAAGCAAGACCTGTCTGACCTTACAGACTTAACAAAGGGACAGATGAGTTTGCAGCTAAAATCTAGAAATATGCTGTCTCTTCCATCCCTTTCTACCCAGTGTGAGAGCCAGAAGGAGCTGAAGGTGTTCTTCAGTCCCAGTGCTTCATTCAGCAGTGCAGTATGTAGTACTGACATTGTCCTGAGTCCATACAGTAGGGAACTTGTCTCTGGCATGGCTTTGCCTGTATGGATGCTGAGCCCCTGGCACTACCCATCAGATTAGACTGCAAGAGGCTGGAAATAAGTTGTGCTCACATGCATGATTGTTTAGCAGAAAAGAGATTAAAAGATAAAAAGCTTGTTTGCTTTCTAGGTTAAGTGAAGGGGAATAGGAAACTAATACCATAGTGTGTTGGACTTAAATACTGGGAGTTGTGTGTTGTTGTGTCCAACTCTCGTGTGAAATTCACAATAGTTCTCTCTGTCCTGGTTGACTTCAACCTTCATGGAGGAAGAGCGGAAAGCAAAGTCCTCATGAGCTGGCTGGTCTTGCTCCAGTATGTAGGCGAGGAGAAGCAGAGGGCCTGCTTTAACGCAGAGCTGGCTGGACTGATTGACCTTTGGGCCAGTTTAACTTGCAAGTTTGTTGCTCAGCAGAGCAGAGGTACTGTAACCCTGCAGGTACTGCTCTCCTGCCTGTCTGTTAGTGGGGTTTCTGGGTGGCCCATTCCACAGTTTGCAGGCTGCGATGGGCCAAGCTCCTTTCCTGGGAACTGCAGGTGCCTGTCTGTACTGGGTACATCAGGGGAGCTGAAGGAAGGCATAAACAACAAGGGGTCTTACTTAAGATTGTGACTGCACAATTTAAGTAGAATAGTACCAGAAAGCTGCCTCTGGCCCAGCCTGTCAGCCTGACTTGGCACCATTACAGTCATGAGGAGATGGCTGTGGGCATACAGGGATATGGGGCAATACCTGTGGTAAGAGCCAGGGTAGCTTTGCTGTGACTCAGAGTCAAAGGAACATGCCCACTGCCACACAATTAACTGTGAATAGCAGTTGGGATGCACGCTTTGCTTTTTTACTTCTGGTGATCCCTTCTCTCCGGTGATGTGAAATATACTTTAAAAACAGAAAAGTAGGTCAGGGAGGGAGAGGCTAACATGAAAATTTTTACCTAAGTAAAAAGCAGCATGAGGAAGAAAATAGGCAAAAATGCACTATTCCTCGCTCTTGCTCCATTCTGGCTTTTCTCAGATAATCAAGAGTGGGTCTATTTCCAAATTGGGTACATTACCAGTATGCTGTGGTCAGGTTTAAATGTGCAGCCAAGCAGAGGATCCACAGTTTGTAGTGGAGACTTTAGYTTATTGCTTAACTGGGTGGGAAAGTGAGATCACGTCAGTAAAATCCAAGTAAAAAATGATGGAATCTTTAGATGTTTTGGATTAAACCACTTGATATCAAGCAAGCTAAAAACTAACAGCAAAAACTAGTATTAAACCCATTATGTTGTATGTTTGATTTTTCTTGGCTATCAGTGAGACATTTAAGTATCTGAATGGTAAACACCTGTGGCTTTCTACCACTGGATTTGTTTTTTGCTTAGAAAATAAAGCATGGCTTGGACATTAAAAATGAACGTTTAAAAGTCCAGTCTCCCCTTTGTTGTGACTAAAGCCAAGGAACAATTTCCTGCTTGAAGTTTTAACAGTTTCAGCAACTACAGAGCCCTGTAAATCAAAAGCATTGGCAAAGTTCCTCTTTTCTGAAAAGTAGCTTACTTATTTTATTTATTTGTCACAGGAAAAAAGGGAACTCCTGGCATTTGTATTGAAAAATGACAAAACATTATTTTGCATTAGGGATGGTTGACTGCTCTTGGCACTGGTTCTTTTCATGTTGAATGAAGCAATTTGTACATTAATACCTTCCTCTCTTTCATAAGCTGCTTCAAATGAGAAGGGTTCTGTTTATTTTAATGAAGTAATTTCAGTTATACTTAGCAACCTTTTTGTAAGTCTTATGCATGAGCATATCCATATATTACATATATACATATCTTTCCATTTAAGATATTTTTATGTATCTTTCTCCAAGAAAAGTTGAAGACTGAACAAGCAATGTCAAGTTAGAAATTTACTACCTTATATCTGACTTTGCAACTCTCAACTTTCTAACATTTATCTTTCTTTCTTTCTTCCCCCCCCCCCCCTTTAAAAAAGAAGAAAGGCAAACTGAAAAAGACCTGGAAACATGGTAACTCTCACTTGGGGAGTTAGTTCACATAACTTTAGCACCACCCCAGATAGCTGCTAACAGCCTGATGGCAGTCTTTGATTATACACTGTTTTATCTGGTGGTCCAACTATTAGTTGCTGAATAAAATGAGCATTTCTTAAATACCGCGCTTCACCACACTGCGATGCCAGGAGGCAAGTGTTGATACCGGACCAGAACCTTGGGTTCTGTTTAGGACTTTTGAGGGGGGAGGATATTTGATAAGAAGTCACATCCTTCTGCTTTGCAGCCTGTTATTTTCATTTTTCTGTAAGATAGATCCTTTGTTTGGGTTTTATCCTCCTCTAGGCCTGCCTTCTAGCTGCTTTCTGCTGCCCTGAAAGGGCAGACACAAAGGCAGGCATTGTCCCTTTCCCTCTGTTGTGGGTTTTTTCCTTTGGCCATACCTCTTTATGCACTGTTTATTCCGGTCATCTTGCCCTATCTAGTTTTGCCATCCTCCTGCCCCCCATCTCTAGTTTTTCATCACCAGTTGTGAATCTCTGTTTTGGAGGTTCAGTACAGTCTCACTGGGCTGACCCTCTGCGTTTTTTTCCCTTGGTAGGCAAAGGACTGTTTCCTCCTTTGCGGTGTTTGGAGGCAAGTGCAGGAGGTGCTTCCTTATCTCTGCASTTGTGCTCTACAGTATGGCAATTCCCAGCAGAGAGAGAGCATGTGTGGGGAAGATCCTGTCCAGCCCTTGTAGAAGTTGGAGTGAGATGTATCTGGAGCAAATGGGGGATAAGGGTATAACTGGCAAGTTCTGAAGCCTCTGCAGGCAGTTTCAGGAGTCCTTATCTTGATTAGGTTGACTAAAGGAATGTCCAAAGGCACCCTAAAACCATCCTGATGTAACTTTTCCTAGTTCTCAGGGCTTTTTTCAGTGACTGAGCTTTGGGGTTTTTTTGATTCTTGTTTTTTAACATAGGGGTGGGAATTGTCTTCTTTCTCAGCCACCTTTTGAGAAACAGTTGAACTCTTCCAAAGTAGCTAAAACTTTCCAAAAATGCAACACTCCATACAGACATCTGGGAAAACTTCAGTATATTAGCTTGGCAAAGATACAGCATTAAGAAAGAAGTCTTAGAAGGGAAGTTATTTGGCAGCTTTTAATTTTAGCTTTTGCTAGACATGCAGAGCCATCTCAGTGTTAGTCTTTCTGAAGCTGAGTGCTCAGACCTGTAGCGTATGTTGGCGTGGGAAAGAGCTGGTGAACTAAGATTTGAAAACAAATCCATCCAAAGTCTGGCGTTTGCCTCAGTCTTCAAGGATTACACTAGTGCATGCTCTTGGTCATGCAAGTTTATGGCCTTAATTATTTGGCTATTCAAGATGTGAGCCTGCAATCAGGATATGAACACCCGCTCTTTGAGGCCTCCGAGGATTTCTTAGAGTGGACACTAAGTGATTAATTATTTCTGATAATCTAGGCCTTGATTTTAGCATAAGCAGTATATAATTCATGTAGTATGCCTTCATGGAAAAGTGTGTGTGGGGGGGGACAATTTGTAAGGAATTTACATTGAAAGTACTAGAAACGAAATGTGCTTTCAGTTGTGGTTTTCTTTAAGTACTATGGAAAAGGTGAATCAAGGAATAAAAACAAATTTTACTATGACTGAAGATTAATTATGTTGAAAATTGTTTAGTCAATTGTTACATAAATCACTCAGTTTAAGTATGTACTACCAGTTGTGTTTGACTGCTCTTAAACTAGGCTGTGTTGATGCCTTCTATCATGCACGCATAGTTTCTTGTCATGACTTTCTTTAATTACTTTCTCTTTTAGAACATGTGCAAGTCTCAAGGGGTAGAAACTGTGTCTTAGATTGTCTCTGTCTCCATGTAGTGGTTCTCTGAAACTGTTAAATTAAATTTTTGTGGGGGGAGGAGGGGTAGCGGGTAGCATATCCTGAATGCAGGTGTTTTACCAGCTGAGTAAATGAAGAATATTATTGGAGATCTCAATCAAGTTAATTTCTATGATATTTTGTCACTTTTTCATTGTTTTGCCATTCATATTCTTGTATGTTTGGGGTTTTTTTTGGTTGGGTAGGGGTTTGGGGGTTTTTGCTTGTTTTTGCTAGGCAGCTCTGTAAAGCTACCATCTCATGAGCATTTTATTATTTACATTCCATTCTTGTACTGTACCAGAGTTGGTGACCATGTTCCATTGGCGGAAGAGATGAATGAAAGCCGCTGGCTGTATTTCAGGTGACACTGTGCTTTCCTTGATACCAAATTAACCTGGTGCTTGGTTTTCTTCATCTTTGTAACCCTAAGCATGTGCTCTCTTTTCTGTACTATGGCATGCTGCTGCTGCTTCTCTTTCTTGCAGAGTGTTGTGGATATTTCTCAATTCCGAGTCAATCTTCTTGGGAGGGTGTGGATCATACATCAAGTCTTTAAAGTTAGAAAACAAAACAAAAAAACACCTTTAACTCTTGTGTCTGGATAATTAATGCAGTGAGACTAGTGTCTTTGGCCTGAGAGGACTTGAAAACTGAGAAACCATGGATGTGATCCTATAATCGCTGATTACTTAGATATTCTTAAGCATTCCTGGGGATTACCTCATACAACTATTCAGGTTGGAAGGCACTTCCAGAGATGATTTAGTCCAGCCTTCTTGGGTTGTATTTTAAAAAGCAAGGGTTGGTCAAATTGCTTCATAGGAAGATGCTAATAAGAGTGGAGATAACTGAGAATCCAAGTCTTTTCCAGCTGATGGTTTCTAGAACTGATATACTGATAGACAAAATCTGTAACTGGCAGCTATAGGATAGTGGATATTTGTATGCATGTATATATGTAACTTTTGGGGGTGGGGCAATGGTAAATTTTTCATGTATTCTGTCACGCTTCAGTGCTCCCAGCCAACTGTTTAAATTGCCAGGGATGCAGAGGTTAGCATTAAAGCAACTTGTTCTACGAGTTTGAGAAATATTACCCACTACAGTCATTCTTGGCTGCTGCCACAATAATTATGTATACTAGAATGTAATACCTCCTGGTATTTTGGTAACTTCTCATCCATGTATTGCAGGGCCTTAAAGTGTTTTGAAGTATCAGCAGAAATGGTTCCACCCCTTTTAAAATGAAATAGCGGAGAACCTGAAGCAGTTTTATCTGCTTTCCTTACCACTCCTTTCCATATGTTTGGTTTCCACTTTGCACTCCATGTTTTGTGTGGTAGATATTTTCTGCCATGCTGCTTAGACTCCTGAGCTGTAGATGCGCTTAGTGTTGGAGTGTTATGGGGATCAAATCAGAATAGCTGCTGTCCTATATATGATGCTGGAATTCTAGATGTAGAAGATTGGGAGTCAGTTAAGAGCAGAAACTTTATGCTTTGATACTAGCAGCTAGGAGCCTAAGTCCCTTTGCCATTACAGGGCTATTAAAACCTGAAAAGCTGTTTATGCCCTTAAACAAAAAAGTAGTTTAATTATTATGGAGGAATGGAAAACTATACTTAAATTTACTTAACTTTTACTATAGAGGACCCTTGTCTACAAATTACAGTAAACTTCCCATGGCAGGAGTAGAAATAATRACTAAACTGTATATACTAAATACAGCTTAACTATCTGTACTGAAGTGATAGAATACCTAATTGACACCAAAAGGGGAAATGGGTATTTTTTTCATCAAATAGTTTCAGGGTATATATGCATTGTCACAGCTGAAAAGCTGTTTTCATTTTTCATCTGACAACAGTTTCTTACACTGTTACACTTGCTTGAATTGCTCCTGTATCCTCCCAGAAATCCACACACAATTGCTACAGACTTTCAAAAAGGGTGGAAAGCTTGCTGTCATCTGCACTGCCCTGGCTTTGGCTGTCCTGCAGCTGAGCTGATGAGCCCCTCAATTCCTATCACCTAGTCTGCCTCTTCAACAAAACACTATTTTCAACCAGAACTGGCTTGTTTACCTGCCTTTCTGGTAGGCTGTTTGAGTGAAACTCCAAAATGATCAGTGAGGCTACGCTCTCTGTGCCCTTGGTCTTTGAGAAAGAATGTGTGTAAACCAATCCAGTAACAGTTGTGTTTTGTTTTTCTTTTCTAATTTAAAAACTGCTTAAATTAAAACTGATGTTGGCTTCTATAGCATGTTTAAGTTGTGGTAAGTTTTTTTAAATGTAACTACTTAGGGATGTGAGAGAATTCTTCTTTTTTAACAATAAGAAAAAAAATGTGTTGGAGACTGTCCATACGCTCAACAGCTTTCCTTGTGCTTTCAATCAGGGAAGTAATTAAAGTAGAATGAAGTAGCTTAGTGTTTTCTGTGCATCTCTTCCCTGCAAAGAAAGTTGGGAAGATACTCCTGTATTGCGTAAAAGATACTCTTGTGTTTTTGTGTCCTTTTGTTTCAGGTCATTAAGATGAAACTTTCTTAGAAATTGGGAGGGTGGGGGCCTGCTAAAACATAATATTTGTCAGGTGACCTAGGTGTATACACATTGAAACATAAGAACAGACAGACTTGCTAAGAAAAACAAATGCTTTCTGTACAAGTCATTCTAGAGAATAACAGATACAAAAAGTAATCCTGGGAATTCAAGAGAGTACTGTTTTTTGTGTTAATCTATGAACTGGGGGACAGTTTAAAATGTGAACTAAAAAAAAAACCCAAAATAAAATTGCTTATCTTAAAAAAAAAAAAAAAAAAAAAAAAAAAATTAGAAATACTCAAAATGTAAGTTCCCTTGAAGAATAACTTTGAAAACCATTAAAATATATAGTCTGTGTCCATGTAAATATTTCAATATTGAAAGGGACTTCTGTAGTAAGAAACTTTGGCTGAAACATTTAATGTAGAAAGGTTCTTTTTGCCTCTTCAGGAAGTCAGTGAACCCAAACACTTGATCTGTGATATGCCATGATTTTTCACTGAACAGTATGGTCTGCCTGCTTTGGTCCTGTTCAAAGCCCTGATCCCCTTCTCCTTCCTAAAGGGTGGTTAAGATCTTAAGATCCAATGCACAACTGTAAGTCAAGTAAAAGCCTAGAAATTCTGAATTGTTTACTTTTTTTTTTTTTTTAATAAAGTGAAGTAAATGTGCAGCTCAATGCATTAAAATCTAGTACCCACCATGTCCCTCCAGTGTTCCCTTAGCTTGCAGAACTTTTTAGTTTTGAAGCTGATCTGTGGCAATGAATTCCCAGGTCAAATGGGCCGAAGGGTTAAGATTGACATACTGTATGTAGTTTTTGCTATGACAGGGAAAGAGAAGGGATGAGGAAAGAAAAGAACCTTGGGGGGGAAAAAAAACAAGCAGAGGACTTTGCAGCACTAGCTCTGTACAGTGTTGCTGCAGGCTGTCTTAGAGTGGCCTCCTGGATTTCCTCTGAACTACATCAAGTCATGTGAGGCCTTGGGTTGGCCTTTAGTCCACAAGGATGACTTAAACCTAGTTCAATGCCTAATTTTCTTCTATTGTCCTGTTAGAAGGTGCTGCCTGTACGTTATTTAATGATGTTCCCTTTCAATTTAATCAATACGGTCTTCTGTGTCTGAAGGTAAATCATGTCTGAATTGTTGCTTGTTTTATGCAAGCTTGTGTCCCCTGGATGCACAGATGATATGGTCTTACCTGCAATGTTCTGTTGTTTTCTGGTAATCCTATCTCAGAAGTGATGTTGCATAAACAGTATGGCTAGAAATAGCTGACACAAAGCCTAGGTAATGAAGAAATTACTCTAAACCAGCTCAGTCCCTTCCAAGAGAGGGAAAATGAACAAGTGACTGTTTCAAACAATCTGTTCTCATCACTTTATGCATTTTCATGCAGTCATTGCGCAACATGGTAGAACTGAAACTCAGTACATCTGCCACTGGAAATACCTTACATGAGAGGCTGGAGGTTTCAGTTTCACAGGAGATTGAGACACGAGTAGGATTTGAGAAGGGACTAAGCAAAGTCTACTACTTTTTTTTTTTTTAAGACAGATCAGAAGAACCTGAACATAATTGCAAGGATCAAATTAAATATTTGTTTTGGACAGAAACACTACCTGAAAGAATGGTACAGTAATAAGATGCCCACTAACTACACAAAAACAAAGAGACAGGCCCTCCAGCTATTCTGTAGTCATCCACCATCTTGTTACACACACCACTTGATCACTCTCAGAGATGGGAGACTGGACTAGACAGACCACTTGTGAATGTGGTCTCTGACCACTTGAAAAAAACAGTTTTGCATTAGGTGAATGAAACTTGCAGCAAATAAATATCATGAATCTTTATGAAGTATTACTGGAACTTCACTCTGTCAGTGCCTTTAGAAATAATGGTGTGCGTGTGTGTGCATATATATAAATATATAAATGGTATATTTGAGCCACTTTCAGGTCTATCTAGCAGCAAAGTGATTTGTCATGTCAAATATTTAGACTGAACTTATCCTTAGTCTCTGATTTTCTGCTACTGGACATGAGGGATGTTCTCCACTGAAGAGGATGTCAACTCACAGTTCACCTGTTTAGGCCAAAAATAGTATTTGCCAGTGCCCTAAAGGAATTGGCAGCAAAGGTAAGCAGCTAAAGTTGATGCTGAGTTGGAGTTACGACCTCTGTTACCTACAGGAGGTTTCTGCTTGAGTGAAAGACTTCTTATAGCTGTGTAACCACAGGGGAATAATGGGCAGCTCTTCCTGAAACTATTCTTATTTCTCTGAATGCATCTTTGCTGGGTGGTTAAGGTGCTTTTAAAATGCATTCTGCCAAACTTATATTTGCAACCCTCAGTAACACTTCTTGCTTTGTTTTCCTAATGTTTCTGTAGAGTTGGAGTTGACCCAGATCAGGATCCTCCACCTACTAATGACAGCTTTCAAGTCTTACAAGGAGTAAGTAATTACATAAGATCAGCCTAATAAAGAAGTTATGTTACTAAGATGAAAAAGAGCTGCAGAAGCTACATGCGTGGATGAAAGCTTTCTCCCTGACTTGGCAAGTCAGTAGTGGATTTTACTTGGTAATGCCCACCAAAAACATTCTGTGTTGTTGGGTGTTATGGTGCAGCATGTCACTCTAGACTTTGCATTCAAATTGATGTGTGTGTGCATATATCCTAACCAAAAATCTAAAAATTTACTCTAAAAAATCTTCTCAAATCTACTAATTCACTCTACTTAATGTGCTTTCCTCTCTCCCCTGCCTCAACATGCTTGCTTTTATTGTTCTACAGCATAAGCAGGCCTCCCCAGGACTGACACATAGAGATAATGCTCTTGGCTTCTGGTCAATAATTGAGACTGAATTCTGGCCTTTGGACTTGCTTAGAACCAAAGATTAACTTCGCTAATCTGTTTTCAGCTACTGTATCACAATCCAAGTGGATTTTGTCTCTACCACCTGCCACCTTTATGAGGCAAAGGGAACATCAGAAAAATCATCATTTATCTTCAGCATGGTGTTGCTGTGAATCTTTAGTTCAGCTTTCTAGGCATCAGTAACAATCCAAGAGTTGTCTTTTTTCTTCCACTATGCTAGGAGTCTTTATGTGTCCTTAACTCTGTGTCCTTAACAGTAATCAATGTTCCATTAAAAAAAAAAAAAAAAAAATCCTCTTTGCTTGATTTCACCATTGTTAAACTAAATCCCCAGTCAATCTGGGAATTGAACTCTGCTCTCAAGAAAAAAATTTTTTTTAATTTATTTTTTTTTGTACCGGCTTTACCTCATAGTTGATGAGGGTGGAGGGAATATTGTCTTTTGTGAGTTATGTTGCTGATTCAGTGTCCCTGATGCTGTGTCATATGGCAACTATAGCAAAGAAATTAGCAAGTGTGTGTGTTGCTTCAGACATGCCATTTCTTAGCTGTAAAGTATAGAGCTCCATCTATAGCCAGTCCTGAAAGATCCCTGTCCTAGCACATCATCTGAGGAAGGGGCATGGCAGGAAGGCTGTGCTGGGAGGAAGTTACTAGAGAGGCAGAACAGTTTTCACGCTGACACGGCTGGTACAAAAGTGCAGGGGTAAGTTTCTCTCCCCCCATCTTTGTTTTCACTGGAAGGAGGTGGTGAGTTGGTTTATGCATGTTTACTGGCAAACAAGACTACTGAAAGAATGTTGTTCATACCATAAATTTCAGCTTCCCTCATCTATAAGCTGAGGGAATTCACAGGAGGAGTGAAAGGTTTGGTAACAAAAGAGTTTCCTGAGGCTCAAGTGGGAGCTTCTTCTGCACAAGGACATCTCCATCAGCCATCCAGACATTAGTTTACACTCTCCCAGATGCAGGGTACTGCTTGACACTAATTGTTCAGTAGCGCAACTAGTTGCTTATGTAGAACCTGTCAGAGGAAAATGAAGTTGAATGGCAGGAAATACAGATGGCTTTGAACCTGGAGGATAAATGCATGTGAAACTTGTTGTATTTGGGATCAGCTTTCTTATTAGTGATCTCTACTGCTGTGCCCTGCCTCTCTGATGCCCTCCCCCCCACACACACACTTTTTTTTTTTCCTTCACAACTAGTGCTTTGTAGAAGTCTGGTCCAGCACACAATATAGGTTCTGAAATGGTGGGTTTGAGTACCAAAAATGGTAATCTTAGCTTTGTGTCTGGAAGCCACCAGAAGGCCAGGCATCAAACTCAAAACTCCTGCTACAGTGAAGGCCACAGATATGGCGTGCAACCCAGGTTAGAAAGTGGTATCATGGTAAGATGGCTTTGGCCAGTTCAGACTGAGCCTGTCAGTATTTGAGGAATTGCTTTTAACAGGAAATAGCTACAGACAGAGCACAAGTCTTCTGTTTTCATTCAATGTTTGAGTAGAAATAGCTTGTTTGCTCTTTCCCATGTAAACATAAAGCACTTACTCATTTGTTTCCCTCTTTAGCTGTGTATTGCCTTCCTAATGGAGTCCATTAGTCCATTCCCTTTGGATTCCTCTCCCTTTCACAAAGCCAAGATTAGCAGCAAGTCACAGCTAGAGAAAATATATTTTGGGGGATGGAATGAATATTTACTAAGTTTTAACTCCTGTTGGATCATGGCTTTTTTGCAGATCAGAAGTACACAGGGCAATTCTGTTTTTTTTCCACAGTGGTTTGGAAGATGATTTCATACAAGGCATTCTCCCTCATCTGTTCTTCTGAGTTTAACTTTGGCCTCTAGCCAAAAATGAAAAACAGTAACAAAAAGTAAAAAACAAATGCAGCTGCAGACCAGATGGTGTGATGACTTGCAGCACAGCTATTAAAAGGATTATATTTAACACTGTTAGCACTTCTGAGARCTGGCTTGATCCAGCACTTATAAAACTTGCATAACCTTTCTCAGTTGTGAATTTTTTTCCCCTGTTAAGCGTATTTCCTCTGTGTTAAACTCTCACAAACCTGATAAAATACTTAACAGGAATAATAAATTTGCATGTTCTTCAAGGAAACAATAGGCTTAATGAAAGAATATCAAATAGACCTAGAGCTAAGGAAGTCAATGGAGTAATGAATAGGAACCAGTTCATTTATTTGGGGGATGAAACATCTAGGA
This sequence comes from Apteryx rowi, assembly GCF_003343035.1. NCBI lineage: Eukaryota > Metazoa > Chordata > Aves > Apterygiformes > Apterygidae > Apteryx > Apteryx rowi. The sequence continues at coordinate 84,742 of NW_020451075.1, forward strand.
GGCTTACTTCTCAGTTTTAGATTTCTTTCAATGGCTGTTACTGCAGTAACTATGTGATAAGTTAGGCCCAAAAGAACTCGGTGGCAGGGGGCTCCTTGAGGTAACTTAAGGATGGTGAAGAGGGGCTATTTGTTCTCTGCCACAGTTATTTCTGTTCTTTCTAGGGAAATTCACCTTCTTGGTATATCTCTAACTTTATTCTGCAGTCGAAGTACAGTACTTAAGCCATCATTGCATTACAGTGTGAATGATTGGAATGTATGATTTCATTTTTCTACCTGAAATAATGGAATCTGCTTTTGTCTTATTTTCAGGATGGCCCAGATTCTGAAAGAAGGAACAGGACAAAGCAGGAAAGTGCGTGGCTCTTCAGGCTATGGTATAGCTTTGACCATAAGTATCCTTTTGAAAACACAACTTATCTTCAAGACATGAAATGTTCAGGTTTCTTTCTTTGCCACATACCCATGTGCAGCCTTAAGCACCTGAGACAGTCAAATGTGATAAAGATCAAGTATTGTCTGACAGGTTTAAGGCCCAGAACTCAAACTTGAACTTGTGGATGTGGGAGACAGACCTTTCTGTTCTTTAGGGTGCATGGTATGTCACATTTGCCAGAGAACAAGAGCCAGTCAGTTCTGTGGGCTGAAGTTCTTTGCTAAACAGTGAGACAGCAGCTAATTAACTATTTTAGATTCTCTGATCTGTTCTACTAATCTCTTCTCATTTTTGCTGATGCTCAGAGCATCTAGTTTCCCAGCTCATTGTGCATGTCTAATCCCTAGCTCCTTGCTCTGAAGAGCCATCTGCTTTTGTGACRAAGCTCTTTTTGGAAGATCCCATCAAAGATATGGAAAGTTTTGGAACTAAAAACATACCTGTGATCCAGCACAATCCCTTCAGTATAGCCAGAACTTCCTATAGGTGATAAGGCTGAGTATGCTCTGTGTGCGTATATAGTGCTGAACAGCCTTTCTGAAGCTATTGTTGTTGTGTATTTAGATAGCCTTGCTAAAGCTTCTGTGCAATTTTTGTATAGCTCTCCTGTCTGTTGTGTGTGTGTGTGTTTGCTTTTTTTCCTGCTTAGTGTATTTTTAATCAAGGTGTTGCACATGTGCCCCTCCTCAACAGCTTGCATTCACTTAATAGAAAATGAGAAATCTAATCTTGCGACCAGGGCAAGTCACTTATATTGCAGACATTCAGAGAAGTTTCAGTACTTGATTTCCACTTATTTCTGGGGGAGCAGGGAAGTACCAGGCTATGGCTGACTGCCTTTTTTAAGAAGGAAGCCAAGCCATCCCCTTCCCCTGCCTTTAGAAAGGGGATGTGCCTTGTAAAAAGAAGAGTAGCTGGCATAGCTGACTCTCCTCTCAATTGACACTAGCACAACTGCAGTCCCCAGCAGGTGCAGTGTGTGTGTGGGGGGGATGCTAAGGGAAAACTACAGCTTAATTCACTGCATCACAGAAACTTTATTTTAAAGGAGGCTGTCTGATAGAGCACTTGCTTCTTCAGTGGTGACTAAAAAGCTTTAAGGACGCTTCCTGTGAAGTTTGTGCCAAGGAAGCTTTGAAATCCAGAGGCAGAGCTGTCTTACTGTATCTTACAGGTTAAAATTCTGCTCTTTCTTGTTGCAAGGAAGCATTCAGATAAATGCTTTTTGAGTGGATTTAAATTGCACATAAGGGCTGATCTTCAGAATTGTCACCTCTATACCTACATCAAAATCTCAAAGTATTTTTTGCTGACGTATTCACATGGTTCATGAGTAGAAAGACAGATTGTTCCAAACTTCACTCTCCACAAGAGAATTTAACTTGAAGATGTGAATAAGATGCATTTGCCAGTGCGCTCTAATGCTGACTATTGTCTACAGAGTATGTGGATGAGTAACCGGCAACATCACTCCTGTGGAACACAGAGTTCATTTAATGTCATGGGTTGTTGTCTGGGTTCACCCACCAGTGTTAAACATGAAGGAAACTGCAACTTTGCTGAAGTACCAAATGTCTTTGAGTGAGTTTGTTTCATTTTGACTGACTCGCTGCTTGCCTTTCTGCCACAGGGCAGCATGTAGGCTGGTGGGTTAGTGTAAGGGGGAAGAGTTTTTCTTTCCAGGACAGGATGGAGCCACACTGTTAATGGGGGAGGAAGGGAGGAAACATAACTCTGCAGTGGCGTAATCATGCCACTRTGTGCTCAAGTAAATGCATTATGCCAGGCCCTGCTAAAGGGGAGGGCTACATCTGCTGAAACAGACAGTCCTTCCCCCCCCCCCCCCCCACCATGACCTATTGAGTTAAGATGAGGGGAATGGTGTTATATTTCATAAGTGGAGTTGATTGTCTCTGTGTGTACAGGCCTAATAAAGTAACTAGAATACCTGTAATATATGCTTCCATTTGAAATAATCAGACTGATTTAAAAAAAAATCAAAACCACAAAATCTTGTGGCCCTGATTCAAGTCAACATTTGGAAGTCAGTGTTCTCCCCCAGCACTGTTCATCTGGTAGTCAAGATCAGTGTGCTGCTGTGTGGCAGGGACACCTTTTTTTGACTTCTGAGCATTTCCCAGGGCATGTCATCAGCCTAGAGTACTAGCATGAACAAATATGGATTTACCCTATGGAAAAGGGTGTAAAGACTCTTTCCCCCATATATTGTAGTTAGTGTTACCTGGAAGATGCTTTCATTCCATGTCATGCAATGTGGTTCTGGCCATACAGTTTTCCCTTCCCCTTTTTGTGGCTCTGTAAAGTATGTGTATCCGCACTGCAGAGATGTCATTGAGCCTTACCAGTGTAACTGCAGTAACCTGTTAGGTGCTTTGATGCCTGAAGGCTTAACTGCATTTCTTAGTATGTAAAATGAGCCATTCTAAATCTCGCTTAAATTTTGAAGGAGAACATCCTTGAGAGCACTTATGTTAGGGTCCTTAGACTGTGTCCAGACTGCAGGGATCTACGGTTGCATCAGTGTGACTCTGACCCAGCTAATAGTGGACCAGTTCAGGTAGCTGTAGTGCTCTGAGGACCTTGGATGGATAACATTTTTTTATTTCACTGTGTTGAGCCACATGGTCATGCCATCTTGTTAGCTCTAGCTTGGGATCTCAATACTATGCTCCCCTGTACAGAAGAGAAATACCCTAGGATTTATTAACATTAAGGAACATCTACCCCTGCATGCTCCTATTGGCTCCAGGGAGCCCAAAAGAAGGAAATGTTGCAACTACATGAACCTTTAAGAAGAGAGGTAGCTAGCTTCCCTTGCAGAAAACATGCGAATAAAGAAACTGCCTTTAACAGGATCAAGCAAAAAGTGCCTACGGAGGGGGGAGATGCTTCCCATTTGTTTACAAATACACTTGAAAAAAATCTGCATTTGGTTTATGTACAATTATTGAACAGTACATAGATCAAAGGCAGAGTTATATTTATGCTTAATTGTCTTTTTGTTTTAAACAGTGGTTTTCAAGCACCAGTCTATTTTCCTTAACTACTAAAAGTTATTTAAAGCCAATTCTCACTCACAGTGGCCCTCCATTAACCACAACTCTACCGAGCTGGTGTGGTCTGATAGCCCGCTGTCTGACAAGTCCTCAGGTTTATGATGTAAGTAGAATAACTAAATACTTATYTTTTTTGCCATTGTTGCTGTTGCTTTTTTAACCTTCAACAAAACAAGTGGGTTTTTTTTGGGGGGGGGGAGGTGTTTTGTTTTGTTTTTGAAAAAGTGGTACGATTTACATATTGTAAGTGCTGGTTTGTCCTAAGGCAGAAAAGATTTAAGATACTCTTCTCTGAGGCAATAGCTTCTGCTAGTAGAAATCAAAGATGGCCTATTAATTTTCAAATAGTGCATAAATAACAGCATTTAAGTATATTGGGAAATTACAGGCCTAATCAGTAATCTAGTTCTTAATGAATCTCTTCAAAGTATTCTGTCCTCTTTTAGCACTTTTGGACAAGATTTTTCTGTTACTGCTGAAGTTGTATTTAGGTTGTCTTTGGAGAAGACACTGACATGCTTTTACCCATGCCAGAAGGAAATCTGGTAGAACTTCCCTTGACTGTTCCCACAGCAAAATTTAAGATTGCATTTCAGAAACTGCTAATCAGTTACCTTTCTCAGTCTAGCAGGTCAGTATGGTGCCTTTACAGCCATGTCTTGCAATAATTAATGCTTCATTCACCTATTATTCTGGCAGCATCCTGACATGTCATTCCTGTCTGTAAGGTACTTGTAGATCTACAACTTTTTCTGAACCACTTATAAATAGAAATGTAATACTGTTTGAGATCACTCAAACTGGCAGATTCTCCAAAATGGTAACATCTCTGTTATGTTAAAGTAGTCCTGCACCAGACTTCTATTAATCTTTTCCTAGAAAGTTACAAGTTCCACTTGCAACTTTGAAATACTTCCTTACATTTCCTTCTGAAATCATTAGAATGTTAATTTTACCTGAAAGTAAAATTTCAAAGAAATTTGAAAACTTTCACTGTCTATTTAAAGCTTTTAATAATGCAAGAAATTGGCATTGTTCCCATCTTTGTGATACCATTGGAAATCTGAAAATAGAACTAGGCTGGAAGGCATCCATCAGACCAATTAACCTACTTGTGTGTTGCCCATGTGGTTATCTACATATGATGAGGATGTAACCAGAAAGAACATGCAAGCCTTGGCTTTTATTTACTATCACAGTTGGGCTTTTTTCTCTGCACTCTTCATTCTTAGCTAGCACCATATGTGAAAGTGCATTGTTGAATTGGGTTGGTTCTGTGATTTATTCACCACCACCACCTTTGGGGTGTTAACCTCATCACTGCATAATTCATTGCTTATAGTAAAAATGCTTGCAAGGCTGCATATCTTACCTTTTTTAAGGTATGCAATATAGAACATTCACACTGTATTCTCTCTTATTGTTCCTACTTTGGTGCATTGCTACATTAGGATTAGGAGAATATTATTTTGAGGGTTTTTTGATGGGTGGGTTTTTATCTTTTTGTTTGTTTTTTAGTTTCTTTCCAAGATTTCCCAACTCTGCAATTGCTTTGCCTTTCTTTGCATGACTGGCCTAGCTACAGCACTGTGAATGTACCATTTTATTACAAATTAAAAAGCTGTGGAATATTTTTGCCTTCCTGTCCAGTGCTGGTGAAGTAACTGAAAGAACCATATCTTTTTAGGGACAGAAACTGCTTGTGCTTTTTGTGAGGTATTTCCAGGAAAACTGAATGGTACATCTGAGAAGATTAAAGGCTGAAGACCTTGAATTGGGGTGGGGGTGGGGGAATCAGTAAAGACTCGGCAGAATATAACATAGCAGAAAAATGTGCTTCAAAGGGAAGTAGTAAATCATGTGGATCTCATTCAGATACATGTCTGAGTGGTTATGGCATCTACATACTGTAGGAGAAGAAAGCATATGAGTATATGGCTTTACTGGCCATGTAATTGTGTGTTGTTTTCAGTTATTCTGTTTTTCTTTGGCTTTATTACAACCTTGTTTGAGTTCATTTTCACTTCTGTGTGGAGTGCTTTTTTTCTTTTTTTTTTTTCTTTCTTTTTTTTTTAATAGATGCAAAAGGGAGTTTTAAGGTCTGAAAGTCAAATAATACTATTATAAAATCCACCTACAGCCAACTCCTCAGTATGAGGTAGTCCTCTAGACTTTAAATTCATATGGTGACATGATGTATATGTAAGGTTCTGAGTCAGCATACAGGGGTGAGGTACAGTGGTTATTTTTGCCCCTGAGAAGTTTTCGCTTCTTTCTTGCTGGGGTTTTCCCACTGCTTTAACCCTATGCCCCTGGGAGCACTGTTAAGTGTTTCTGAAAATCGCGCTTAAATAGAATCCAAGTTGGAACTAAAAGGTATGAAAGACTGCTATAGCTGCAGAGTTTAAAATGATTATTTTAAAAACATTACTCCTATTTTCTTTCCTGGAGCTGCCTTCAGTACATGAGCGTTTGACAAGGCTTTCTAATTTATCCTGAATTAATGTAGGTCATTCCCCTCCCCCCCCTTTTGACATGTGCTTTGAAACTTGTAGCAATTCTACATTCCACCAACAATTTTTCCCATTTGGAAAAAGCATATGTGTTATCAACTGCTCTTCCTGATGAAGCACCTTATTTTGGTGTGGTTCTTTTTTTGGTTTTGTCTTTTTTTTGTTCACAGTTGTTTTGTGTGCCTCTTCTCCTCCCCTTTCCTGCTCCCCCCTTTTTTTCAAACAGTTTAGCTCTTGCACTATACACAGTGTGACACTTGGTATAAAGGTAGAGGGAATTGAATTATTTTTCTAAGTATGCAAACACAAGAAAGAAATCTCTATTTGCAGTCCATCTAAGTCTTAGAGGGCATGACTCTCAAAATTGGTAAGAAAACTGTTCAGTAATGCCTCCCTCTCCTTTTCTTAGTTGCTCTAGCTTAATAGAAGAAACTGCACTTTTCTTGATGAATTTGTACTTGGCTGAGAAATAGAGAAATAGAAAGCAGGGCACCAGATTTAAGTTGTAACACATTCTTGCGTGTATACTACTACTACTTAAAGCTTTTATTTTGGGGGCACAAGTCTTTCTGATACAAGTTTTGTCATACATGATGTCTATCTTAAGAACTGGCAGCATCAGTTTCAATGGTGACTACTACTGGTTTGTATGTGCAGCATACTTTATATGTGCTTCTTGCACCACTTTAAGAAGTGGTAAAGACTGTTTGGCTTTAATCAGAAATTGTAAATAAGCTCTAACAATTTTAACATCTTGCAGCATGAATTCTTAGGAGCATGGCATCTCTGTCAAATTTTACCCAAAATTTGACAGACTGCTGTGAAGGCCATCAGGGTGAATGGGGAATGGTGAGCACGTTAAAACAGGGTTCAGTCTGTGGTAGGGTTTTGGATGTAAGTATTTACCCATTCTAGCTTGTCAGTTTAAATAGTGAAGTTCAGACCTGTATTTCTTAAATGAATTCAAGTTGTTGCTCCTACAGAATTGTAGGGGATTGTAGAGGCCAGTTTAGGGTTATTCTTGGAAAAAATTCAAGTCTCTAGGGATCTACTTGGATACATTTCCTGTCTGTCTTGAAAGAATTGTTCATGCTGTGTGAAGCACAGGAGGTTTATTCATGCATCCTCTTTGCTTGCAAACATATCATCTAATCTATATACCACATGGGATTGTTAACACATGTGCTCTGGAGAAGTGAAATGAATTGCCTGCTGCTTGTARTGTTACTCAGAAGTGAAATAAATAAGAGGAGCTTGGCTCATACAAGGCAGTGCTTGAGAGAAAGGTCATTGTTTTCTCTGGAACTGATCACATTTACGCACATGTAAGTATAGCCTGGGACAAAACAGAAGACTGAGTTAGGAATTGCTGTAYGGTATCAGTCCTGTGGCCCTCTGCTCTCAGAATCGTGCTTGCCATTGCTTCTCAGCCTTTTGGGGAAACTCGAGTGTAGGGTTTGTTCTTACCAGTTTCATATCTGATAAGTCCTTGCTGTAAGGACTTGCTGTTAAATGGCAATGTAGAGCCAGGAGATGCTTTAGGAGCTTGCTGCAGCTGCTCCACACATTGCCCTGGTACTGCAGTGCCTCCAAAAGAAGTGCGCTGTCACCCCCGCCTGCCCCTTCTTGGTGCTGCTCCAAGGGCGGAGAACATCACGATGGGCAACTTGTGATATTGCGTCTCAGTTAAAGCACAGCCAGGCTGATCATAGGCATGCTATAACATGTAGCTTGTTCCCTCCTTCCTTTGCCAAAGCAGAAGAAAATTATGTATTTTGAGTGTTGCCTGATCAGTGTCTAGCCTACCAAGGAGAACATCAGTATGCACACTTAAATCTCAGCACTGGCCAAGCAGTATGGAACTCTTTGCATGGAAATACTTGCTTTCATTTGGTAGAAAGCAAGCTTATATAATTGGCAAAATTTTCTTTGCATGTGAGGAGGACCCATTTATGACCAGCTCTTTTGCCTTTTACCAAGGCCACATTAAACAGCAATGAAACCTGGTGTTATGGCTTGCAATTGTATTGTGCTGTGCAAGAAAAGCAACTTTGTGTTTTGTTACACTTCACTGATTTCTAGTCCTTGATAATGTATTTCATCCCGTCTCTGCCAAAATAAATTCATTGGTTTGTGAGCCACTTTCTAAAAGGATTTTAAAAAGTAAATGGGTATCAGAACTAGTTACAAAACTATGAAGCAAGCATTTTCTTATATAAATCTTTCTTACTTTTATGGCTTAGGAGTGATCCTAGGAATTAGGTCAAGTAATTCTCAATTTAATACCAGATAAACAGAATGAGCAGATATTAAAAAAAATAAATAAAGATTTTGATCAATGACAATAATTTCTTAAGGAAGCCTTGAATACAAATAATTTGGGCCTAATGAGTTATCAGTTTGCATGACTTATTTCTGAACTTGCCTAATTAGTGAGAGATTCAACTTGACTTTATCTAGAAAGATAAAATGATGACTGTGCTTGGTCTCAAGTATTTTTTCCTCTACTGTCTTTTAAATTGTCATGTAAAAAACAGTGCATGTTTCTCATCTCTCCTGTACTTCCATTAAGCATCCGGTGGTATTATTTCCCTAGTTACCTGTCTCATAATCTAGGTTCTTAGATTCAACTCCCTGCTGCTTCTGTATTGACATGCAGGTAAATCTTTTTGTTCAGTTACCTTTTGACAAATACCAAATGTTGTGCACTGTACTCAGATTCCTTTCTTCTCTTTTCCAGAATCAAGAACAACTTAGAGAAGAGGATTCTGATTTTATTCTGAATGATGGTGACCTTACTGTGACATATGGTGATACAACAATAACTGCTAATGGTTCTTCTGGCCCCCATACAGCTACCACTAGCCTTGATGGCAGGAGAACAAAAAGTAGTTCAGAGGAAGCGCTGGAACGTGATTTGGGAGCAGCAGATTATGAAGTTACAAGCAGGGGCACCCGGCTAGTATTTCCTCTGGAAGACAATGCATGATTACTGACTCAGTAAAAACAGCTCTTGCTCTGTGGATGGATCAAGGAAGACTGCAGGCCACTGTGTCGCTTGAGGTGGGGATGTTTATTTAAACAAGTTAACACATTTAAGTGGTTTTACTATGGTCTGAAGATGTCAAACTTGACCTGTTTTTTTTTTTTTACTCGAGATGCTGACAGTGGGGTTTTCTAAATGTCTTGAAAATAGACAAATGAGGAAACTGGTCATTCCCCTCTCTCAAACCACATATTGAATCTAAGTACACCTAGCATGCTGCAATTGTCTTGTTCAGCTGCAGCAGCTCTCTCTGGGAAAGAGGTATGTGAAAACATTGTCATAGAACTGAGCTTGTCTTGGTTTAGCTTGGGAATGCGGGAGAAGAAATATAAACAAGATGATTATTATGCGATAAAAAGGGATGTGTGTGTATTATCTGAGTGTGGAGAGATCCACTGTTAATTTCTCTAGTGAGCTTAAGGAAACTAGACAGAAAATGGGACAGCACGCTTTAGGACTACAGAAGCATGAATGCAACACTGTGGGGAATCTGTTACTATGAGCTGTACTTGATGTATTTCAGGGGAAAAAAAGGGAAAATAGATTTCTTCACTGGCCATGTGTTTTAAATAGGAAGGCAATGAGAGGTGTTCGTCCCTTTAACTTTGGACAATCTGACTATTACTATTAGCCTAACTTCTAGTGCCTCAAAAGAAAAGCATCCAACTTCTTGTGGTCTGATACTTACCTGACCTGACACAAGCCTGCAGCCAGGCTGTTTTGGGTAGGAATAATGAGGTAAAACTTTCTCTCCCCTAAGGCTGTTAAAATCAGATGGAGACAGTTGGAAACCTGTCTTGGGCTTGGGAAAACAGCTGATGATAATTATTAAAAAAAAAAAAAGAGAAACAGTATTGAACTTGCATGAAACCATGAGGTTTCATATTTCTTAGAAGAATCCATAGACTCTGCTTACAGATTTTTTGTGATAAACAGAAAACATTAATTTAAAGGACAAATACTACTGGCTTTACCATTTGTGATTATTCTAAAAGAAAGGTGTTTATTTTTGTCCTCTTTTGCAGAGTAGATTTGAAACTTCAGTGGGGCATTGCACAAGAATATTTAAGCTGCAGAAGTGACAAACTGTAGTATAATCTGAAATGTGAAAAGGGAAAAAATCTTTGCTTAGTATTTAGCCCAATTACATGTAGGCTAGCTTTAACTTATTGCTAAATGCTTTCTAATTTCAAAATCAGGAGATATCATTGTCTTTGCCAATAGCTGAAAACTGTTACACTTTGAATAGCAGTTCAGCTATTTAAAGCATGCTAAAATGTGATTTCATTCTCATGTCTTAAAAGGTGTTTTTTTAACAGTTTTGTGGCCCACTAATGTGATGTAATACCAGTTTGTCTAAAAAGTGTATTTTTCTTGCTGCCATTTCAGTTGTTCCTCTCATAAAATTGTGTGAATAAATATCCACTGTTTTTCCTTAACTATTAAATGTAATAATAACGTCAGTATCACAACTTACTGCTGCAGAGAAACGTTGCTGTCATATTGTCTAGTTTGCTTTCTTTCAAATGTATTTTCTAATGAGTGATCCACCTCCTTGTCTGTCCCTTCAAGATAACGTTTTAAAGGATACTGATCTGTAATGACTGTCTAACATATTATAAAGAGACACCAAGAGATTAGAAGCGTGGGGGGGGGGGTTCTGTTTTTGTGGAAAATTGGGAAGAGCAATGCAGTCTGAGTTCTGTTCTTAAATGGTGAAGAGTAACAAACACTCATGAAAATCCTGGAACAAAACAACTCCTTTTCTGTTCTCCTATGGTTACAAGAATGGCAAAGCAGATAGCAATGATGCACGCTCTATTTATACTGTTACCAAGGCTTGACTGTTTTTTAAGTGCTGGCAGTTGGAAAAAATAACTTCCTCCTAAATTATGAAAGCAATTGCATTGGTTTTGGACAATTCTAACTCTTTGGAACCCCTTGCTGTCCACACTGAGTGAGCATTTAGGACATCTACAACAATGAATCTGAGTTATTAGCCGAGTCATATGAAACATCTTTTTTTGGTTTGAGACAGTGGAATTTATCAAAGATAAATGGACTTAATGCAGTGAGGCAAACCTTCACATGCAGCTTGAGGCTGAAACTCACCAAATCGCTTCGGCAGCGAAACACGAGCTTTCTGCACAACTAGAGATCTGTCTGTTCTTTGAAAGAAAGATCACGTACGTGTTCTGGAAGCAGAAATTTTCATTAGCTTCCTCAGGAAGACTAAGCCTTTTGGTAGCATCATAAACCATTCCAGTACAGATACTTCTCCATATGCGTTCATAATTCCTGTAGCAGGGATATAAGATTGAATGGAGTTCACCAGTAAGCCCAGAATGGGGTTGTGAAAGAGCAGCTAAAGTTGACATCAACCATTGGTGAGAGGTGAGGAATGTAATATTCTAACTTCATATTCAAAAATTACTTGCAATGCTTGTTCAACAATCTGAGGAGAGGCCCATAAACACAAGCATCATTTTCATTCATATTTTAAAACGATGAATTTCATTCATTATTTTTTAATCTATTTTCATTTTAAATCTTCCAGAATTGGACTTTACTGTGAACTAAAGGTAAACATTAGCCTTCTTCCTACTGACAGTGATCCTTATACAAAATTCCTGAGGGAATTCTTTACTGAAAAAAGGAAGAAAAAAAAATCTGTACTGAAGCACTGTGAAAATTTACTGACTAGTGCTCTTTGATAGATCCTTTTTTGCATATATCAGTTTCAAAGAACAGTTTAATACTTTTAATTTCTTTCCAATAAGATCCTGTGGTGATGAGGCTAGAACTTGACCTAACCATACAGCAGACATGTTTCTTCTAACTCGGAGTTTTTGCATAGAAAACACAGCTTAAATTTGCAATGAACAGCAAAGAAATTAATAAATATCAGTATCCCTTTCAAATAAAGAAAAGTTGTAAGATGAGGGTCTTAGTTGAAAAAAATATTGCTATACTAGCCTAGGTTTTTACAGCTTACATGGCTGTCCCCCATATTTGGGACTTAGTGACTTCTACTTGTAGTTTTTTTGCTTATTACTTCATGAACTTACTGCAGAAAAACTGCACCTGAAGTGGCCAAGGAACGTGCTTATTTAATGAAGAGTAACACTTGTGTCTGGAGATTGGCCAAATGAAGTTTCTAGTCTTCTTTCAGTACCTCAGAGAAGCTAATACTGACAGTGAAGCAAGACTATTTTGCAGTTGCTTGAAATCCCATACAAGCAAGTCTTTCTAATTTAATTGTGAGTGTTAAAGGCCGCAGCAGTACACAAGCAATGCACTAACATCATATTTAAACAGACAAAGAACTTATCGAAACCTTGCTGTGTATCCATCTCTAACATTTTGGGAGAAAATTAGAAATATTTTTCATTTACAGAATTTGGAAGGACACGAGAATTATCTGGAAAACCTTGGCTTCTTGTGCTTTGTGTGCTAGTTATCTTTTGAGAATAAGAAATGAGCATGTTTTGAGCCACCTCTGCAATACTGCATAACTTTTGTGCAAGTGACAGTTGAATCCCTTAACTTCTGCAGGATTGTGGGCCTTTAAATACCAACCTTTATCAGTGAAAGTTGAATAGCTATTACAGGATTCTGCAACTATCAAGAAAGATACAGGAGCAGTCTCACTATAAACACAGGCATAACACTGGATTTTTGGGGTGCTGTGCATAAGAGGTGTTCAAAGCACAGCTTCCACTGACTCCAGCAGTAGCTCTGAATATTCTGATCTCAAAGCATCAAGTTATCAGAAAGGAGGAACACTGACAAGTGTGCTTATGCTACACGGTACAGTGCTATGCAGAGATATCTGACTTTTGTTAAAGCAGGGAACAATATAAGCTATCTTCTCTGAAAAAATATAGAGACTGAGCAAGAGTAAAGTATCAAAGACATAATACTTGACCAAACTTGGTGCTGTTTCAAAGACGGGAGCTTTTTGGCCTATGAAGGTGCCCAAAATATTACTGTTTTTTTGAATCTGAAGGAATTTCCTTTTGGAAAAAGATTGCAGAAATTTAAAATGGAGAAAAAAAATCTAAACTTTTTTGGCTGATCTTCCAAAGAACTGATCTGAGGCAATACATAGTAATAGTTAAAATGATGGCTAATACTAAAATGATAGCTACTGCTTCTTTTACACAGGGCCGGGGGAATGCCTCGGAGTAGGAAACTGTCTAGCAACTTTAACAGATAGCATGAGCAGTTTATCCTGTGATTTTAATTGTTATAATCAGAGAGACTATTTGTACACAAGAGTTGTGAAAGCTTGGTCTTTCTGTATAATTTTAACTTAATTTGAACTGAAGTCTGTCTCCAGACAGAGAAATTTCTTTAATTCTGAAGGGTGAAACACTAGTGACTAATATCCTTCACATGCCGTTCAAAGTAAGGTTCAGTGTTTTTTAGCTCTGTTTGAAGTAGTTCACAGGAATAACATGTTTGACCTCAGTCTTGGCAGACATGGTCTCTGCTTCTGCACGAGTGTGGGAATGGAATTTGAGTACCCTTAAGTTTTAACTTCATGTGCTTTTCTTTAAGATGGGGGTTAGGGGATAACCTTTGCAGGGAACAACTAGAGCACTTACAGATGCGTCAGCAGGGAGTATTCCTCTCCAAAATACTGAACTCAAGACGCACTGAAACTTATAAGCAAGGGAGGATAAACCTTCACCAGGAGGCCCAGAATATCCAGCAGGGAAGAAGGCAGCAAATACCCAAACTGGCTATATACAATCTTGGTCACGATTAGTCACAGAAAGTAAGACAGAGCACGTCAGTAGCGTGAACATGCTCCTAAGAGAAAAACGTGTCAAAAAAATCTTTCAAATGTCCCTATATTGAAAAATGCTGTCCCTGTAAAAAGGAGCTCATGCAAACCTTGTAGTAGGAGGGTCTGTCGAATTTTCAAGTTTGGGAAGGAGAGTTTCTCACTGTGCAGTGAGAAACCACGGATGCCTCTTGGCCTGGAAATTTTGGGAGTGCCCTTTTGAGAAATAAAGTTCCAGGAGAAATACGCCTGCAAAGTGAAAGAGAAGGAAAGCTTGGAGGAAGTAGTGAATTACAGAGCCAGGAAATGGCTTAAACAGGCAGCTTTACTGTGGGAACAGCATCATAAACAATTATGCTACTCTTAATCTTGCAGTCTTAAACTCAGAAGTTCTGTGAACTTCTGCACACCTTTTCCTAAAATAAGGGTAATGGATATTGCAAAAGTAATCAGAATTTCCCCCATCCTAATTTTATGACAAAATAGAAGGTTTTAACAGGGAAACAATAGTCCACAGCATGGAAAGCGACTTTGAAAAAAAATTTTTTTAGATAATCTCACTTCACTACTACACTTTCTTGAATCAAAAAAGCCTTTTGTCAATTTGAATGTAGTTTTAGGGTACAGTAATCTGGCAAACACTGAAGTGTATTTCAACATGTGCATACACACATGTGATGTACATGTTGGGCAATCATATTTGAATCTGTGTTGCACAGACAAATGAAATTCCATATGTTGATACTTTGATTTATGCAAACTTTTGCTGTGGAATTTAGTTGTGATGAACAAGGTGATTAAATGCTAGAATCAGTTCAGATTTTTCAGAAAATAAAATGACTTATCCAGTTTGGATGCTTTATCCAATACATCATTATCTTATGCTGCTTTCTTAATCATGATTTATTATGCACTGCTCAACATGGACTTGTAGACTTCCAAAATACCATTGGGTTTGAAGTTTTATCTATAGACTGAAACTGAATGAGGGATGTGTAATTATACTATGTGGATCTTTATAGCAGAGACACAACTCATAATTATTTATACTAGAATAAAGGATTTTCTGTCCTGCCCACACTGTCTACATAAGGGACCTTGACGGCATAGAGAAGTGTTGGCAGTGAGGGAGAGAAGCCCTGTCCTTTCGAATACCTAGCTATATGGGCATGGGTAAAGCTGGTGCCTCTCCAAGGCTCGCATACTGTTAGCACAGAGCCAGGATGGAAAGATTTATATTGGTGCATGTAAATGAGTAGCAATCCTCATTCTGGGAGAATTTAGAAGTTTGGGTTAGTTCTAACTTTTATTGACATAATGCTTTTTAATTAACTTTTTTAAGCCCCCAGTTTCTTGCATTTTTTTAACCTTTGACAGCTTGAAAGCATCCCGTGTAAATATATTTGATACGCGTTTAAGGAAGAGGAGGAAAAAAAAAAAAAGGGCAGAATAATCAGACTTCATCATCTTTGTGCCAGAGCACAATGTCAGAACTATGCTAGAGTGCTAGCTGATGCACATTCAGCTAATTAAATAGAAATAACTTGAAATACTACACTTGCTGGTCACTTTGTGGTTATTGGAAAAAAGCAAACTTGATTTCCCTCAAAGAAAGTGAATGCTCACCTTAAAGGGTTTTTGTTGCAAGGTTAAAATACTTCAGGTTATGAGAAATAAACTGGATTTATTTTCAACTAGTAAAGTCTCTGAAAGTGTTATTGCAGGGGCAGGGATAAGTAGGTCATGCAGTTCCATGTTAAAACATATGCTTGAACTTTATTTCCAGATTTTAGTTTAGACAAGGAGGCTATCATCCACTGTCTGATTTTTAAATTTCAGTCCTAAATTGCATGACTGAATGTTTTAATATTGACATGGTTTAATACCAGAAAGCAGGATACCAGAAGACATTCTTCTAGATCATAAGATATTAGTCATAATTATTGTGAAATCCCAGCTTCCCGCACAAGGGGTCATTTAAGGTGAGAGTTTTAGTCTGGTTTTAGTTTGGCCTATCAGAAGTGCAGAAAGGGATATATATGACCCTTGGCTGGCTCCAGTGGAGCAGGGAAAATGTAAACTGTCTAAGAATGTTCCAAATTTGCTTTTTTCCCCTTCCTTTTAAGTGAAATTGGCTTCTGTGTATTGCATTTACAGCTATAGGATGCAGTGTTAGTGGTGTTCTGTGTATTAGTCCTGATGTATTCATAATGCACAAAAGCAGAAGCCGCATTTTATCTGATTTTTATCAGTCTGCCATTCTCAGAACTCTTAACCTGTTGTGATTTAAGATCGCATATCAGTAAGGTTGTGGGAGGTGTTTTAAGGTTACCTCAAACATAAAAATGCACTAGATATCCAGAGCATACAGTGCTGTCTTGAATAAGACTGCTRTGGTCGGTAGATGTTTTGTCCAAACGTTTTTGTAACTTCTGTTTCCTTGTTATCAAAGCACCTAAAACTTGCCTCATACGATAGGTTCAAGCTGGGGGTGGGGAAGTGCTTTATTGGGGAGGGCCATACTGTATTAAGTCATATCCTTCCTAGAGATGGTGTTTACCGCTTGTGTGGGAGAAATTCAGTGTTGCTGCTTTTTTTCCTCCCCTTTGCCCCCCAAGCTGAAGTAATTTCGGTAAGCAGGGGTTCAGTAAAACTGGAATGTAACAGTCTCACCAGTGAAACATCATCTTCCTGGTGCTGACAGCACAGCAATAATCTTTCTGATAGTTGCAGTTTAGCTGTGAGAATTTAGGAAGGACAGTAACTTTGCAGTCTCAGGGTTTGGTTTTTTGGTTTTAGGTTATTAGTGCAGTTATAAAATTCAGGTGTTCTGAACCTCTATTTCAGAAGCTCAGTATTTTAATGACATTAAATAGCAATGGATTATTGTTTAACCAAGAAAATGGATCGGGAAGAAAGAGAAATCAAAATATTGTGAAAGTATATTCTGGGGAGAGCAGTAGTGTAGAAGGGGCACAGGAATGGAAACACCTGCTGGTCTTTCTGCCCCTGAGTTGTGTACACACTTAGATAAACATTCAGTTGTGTGGACAGACATTGCTGTAATTTCAGGTTTGAACATGCTGATTAAGGCCTCATCCACTCGTTCCTTTCTAAAGATATGAAATCCTAGTGCGGCGTGGAGCTTCTGCTCTGTTAACAAAATGTTTCAGGTGAGGTATGAACATAAAGATACCTATTCTAGGTCAGCAAAGTACTTTGTCTTTACATTTCTTATGTAATGTTCACTTATTTTGCATAGACCTTGTAGTTATTGAGAAGCAGACACAGTGTTACTAACTTTTGTAGAGTTCACTGTTTTGCATGGGGTTATCCTGTTAGCTGAACTTAAAGAACAAATAATACAATCATGTTTGTCATCTGTACCCAAGTCAGAAATGTATCATCTCTTCTTACTTGACTAGTAATAGTACAAAACTTACTGTGGCTTGACACACACACACACACACACACACACACACACACACACACACACACACACAAATTCTGTATCACAGTATTTCAGCTCAGAGATGAGAAGGGCTGATAATGGCAGATCTGTCCTCAAGGCAAAGCTAGCAACTTAGCTATGTTCTCACAGTACAGGATTTGGATTCCCATCCTTAAAATGGGATTAATATGATTCCCACATGGGAGGACCCAACAGTTGCTCTGATATCCTTTTATTTTAGGAAGGACTGCAAGCTACAACTATAAGCTCTTACAAATCCTAACAGCTATAAATACATTTCTCACTTCTGTACCAGGCAGAAAGGGAAAAACTATTATATTCAGGTATAAAATGTAGATCTATGTGGCTGTGATAGAGGGGAGTTATAACTTGTAAATCTATTAGTTCTTAGTGAATGTGAATGACAAGTGAATGACCATGCAGACAAAGGAGATCTTGATAGTAAACTTGGTTTTCCAATAAGCTATTTGAAAAGTTTTTCCCCAAGAACTCCTAGCTCATGCTATCTTACTTGCTTTAGAAGGACAAATCCATTTGGATTAATAACTGACCATTTATTCTTGGTTCTGTTTTTTAGCTTTTTACCAGTTTTCACAGTGGAAAGAAGTTGCTAGCAATGACATCCAGAGGTTTGTGCTGCTGGATCTGGAGAAGGGAGTGAGCAGGAAGATGAAAAATGTGTGGGAATTTCAGTTATTCAGGATTCTGAAACCTAAGGTTGACTGAAAAATGTGGAGTAGTGCTTAGTGAAAAGCACCCTAAACTATGCATATGCAATGGCCTCTTAATAGCTGTTTCTCTTTAAGAAAGAGCTTGAAATCATTCTGATCAGTTTCCACAAAATATCAGGAATGGCTAAAAAAGAAACAATCTTGGGAAATGAAGTATAAGTCAAAATTGAAAACCTTATGCTGCTCYATAAGTAAGTCCACCACATGTCCCTACATCCCATGTAGCTTTGGTCATCTTTGAAAGGACATAAACTAAAAAGGCACAGAACAGGACAAAAAGGTAGCCAGAAAGACCGTGCAATTTCCATGTGATGAGTAAATACCTGGGTTGTTTCAGTTTGGTAAAAGAGATGGCAAAGGAAGAACTGATACAGTTTTGTAAAACTACAAGTGGTATGGCGAAGGGCAACAGGGAATGATGATTCACCCCTTACTAAAGCAAATGTGAGGTAACCTGTTCGTGGTAACCAGCAGTTCAAAAGCAAAGGCAATATTTTTATGCTACACAAACTGTATTGCTGTCACAGGCTGTGTGTTCAAGAGCATATCAACGGGTTCAAAATTCAGCATTTCTGAAAGACCAAGTGCCCTGATAGCTGTTAAACACAATCTGAATGCAGCCTCTGCCTTAGGCAGTCCCTGAGCAACTGAGAAGTTGGGGGAAGGGCAACCACCCAGCCTATCGCTTTTACTCTTCCCAAAGCATGTACTACTAGCCTAAGTCAAAGGCCGGGACAAAAGCTGCTCATTCAGTACTGTTCAAAGCCATAAGGTATCAGTTGCTCTGACTACTTGTTTGGTGAGATGACTGAAGTGAAATCTATGGAGTATGATACTGCTTGGCACTCTTATTTTCCTTAGTTATGCATTTTACAGCAAAATCACACTTGTTTCAGGTAGATTGAGTATTTTTTGTTACTGTAGTGACCAGTTAGTTCTGGAATTACTTTTCAGCTTAATGAAAGCTGGAACCCACAACTCCAGATAATTATTTTCCTCACACCTTCAGTTTTTGCCATGAGACCACTTAAGAAATTCATGCTTCTTGGTAGCATAAGAGACAATGCATTTAGCTTTACCAAATCTTTGGCAAGGCTTCTGCTAACAGAATCATGGACCTTTCTTTTAGCAGAGACAGGCTTCCTCTTCCCATTGACACAATGTGAGGGTTTTCCTGTACTTTGCATGAAGTGAGTCACTTCAGTAGTTTTTGAAGGTAATATGAACCAGTCTGCAAATCTGAGCATGTAATATTACAGTTCCAGTCAAAGGAGATGAAACCTATTTTATGCTATTTTTGTTGCCTCATTTCCTTGAAGGAAAGAGTAGCTGGAAGCAGTGTTTCCAGTCATTAGAGTTACTGCCTTTTGACTGTACTTCTTGTCCATCTCAGTCAACAAATGAGGTTTAAAGTGACTGGAAAATGTTTTAGAGAGAAGTAGTTCTTGATCCTTTACAGCTGTAAAGTTTGGCTGAAGTGCTCAGGTGGTCTACATTTGGGAGTGTAAACTTTACTTACTAGCTCACTATCACATTGTGCAAAGCGGGTAGCTGCTGCCAAAGTAGTGCGGTTACCTCCCTGGTTTGAGAGCGAGCGAACCCATCCCTTTCACTGAAACTGATCTGACAGTCAAGAAGGGAAGCTCTGCAGGAAATCTGAAAGAAAGAAGGGTACTGGGGTTTCAGTAATAAGCAGGGTTTAGCATTTGCGAGAACACTTGAAAGTTTGTACTCAGGTAAGTTATGCAGTCTAGATCTGTTATTTAATGAAAAGGGAGGCACTTTGATAATATTATTGAATATTTTCTTAGGTCTTCATTTTCCAAGAAAATTACAGCTACTTCCTGCCTACAACTACAGCGCCCCTTTGTTCAGGAAGCCTAAGAATTGATGCTTTTAACAATACTTTCAACATTTTATATTCTGTCCAAATAAACCAGCCTTCTGCTGTGCTTTGGTAATATGTTTTCCTCAGAGATTTGGGAGCTTCCTTCTCTCAAGTTCTCTCTGACTAAAAAAGAACTCTTAAGGGTACTCAGATAATAAACTTTCAGTATGCTGACATCAGCTGAATACTTGGACTAGATCAAGCAAGGGTGGAGTAGAAGTAATGGTATGAAATGGTGATTTGAATTAAGCTATAATAAAAAGCTACAGAAGTTCTGTGCACAGTGTCGGGCTTTCTTTTTCCCAGGCATTCTGTGTGTTCTTTAATATAATCAATTAAATGTTTAAATGTTTAAGCAAATAATGTAGCTTCTGCAAGATGTCATAGATGTTTTAAACTCTGAATTCAATATTTTCAAAGAAACTGTATTTTGTTAATCATTTACCTCCTGTTTTCCCTAATCAAGAGTGAATCACTAAGTAACAACAGTGTATTTCTGCTAGACTAATCCACACTCCAAGACGAAGTGGTTTCTACAGTGCACTTGAAGTAACATAAGCCATGTGTGTTTTTGAAGCTAGGAACAAAAAGTTTTCTTTAAAAAAAAGAAAAAAGTGTAAAATGTCAGCTCTCACTCAAATTTGTGTAGTGTAATGCTTGAAACTATGACTTTTCCCAAATACACTGCTTAAGTGTTCTGAGCCATCTGAATAATGAAATAAAATTATCAAATCCATCTCTATTAAAAAATCTTAAACAAAAGTCTGCTCTCTTGTTATGGGACAATAAATAGTATTTAAATACTAAATGATTACATACAATCTGAACAATGGAAGCATAATCTGATACAGCTATCTTGAGAAAACGTACTTTATTCAGAAAATGATGGGTTATTAAACAGATGCTCCAGCTATAGGCAGAAACTTGGTCTAGGATGTGAAATTTTAAATAGGAGGAYGTACTACTAAACTCTCCAGCTATCATATAGAAACTCCAAAATAGTGTTTTTAGTCTTCACCCTAAAAAGTGGTTCTCAGTTTGTCTACATGCTCAGTCATACCCTGCTTCTTTCACTGTACACTATTCTTCCTGTATAGAAATTTGTTTTTGTCATTATC
Source organism: Apteryx rowi (assembly GCF_003343035.1). Taxonomy (NCBI): domain Eukaryota; kingdom Metazoa; phylum Chordata; class Aves; order Apterygiformes; family Apterygidae; genus Apteryx; species Apteryx rowi. Next base: position 105,817 of record NW_020451075.1, read on the forward strand.
CTGAGTTGGGAATACTGCTGTACCCTGTTGTGTGCATGCAGCTACAAACTTCTGCTTCCAGTCAAATTCTCCCCTACTGAACCCAAATGTTCTTTTCAGAGTTTTAGGGGCTGGTTTTGCTCTTGGATCTTGGAGGAAATCTCCTTGACCCATCATATCTTTAGACACTCTGGCAGCATCTTCTAAGATTCTGCAGTTTCATGCAAAGAAAATGATGAAAGTGAAAGTACTGTAGAAGGGTGTGGGCAATATTCAATCCTTCTGACAGCAGTTAGTAATAGTAGTTATGTTTTTACCATTAATGATAATAACATAAGTGCCTGTTTGATTATATGAAGAATAGGACTTAAACTGTATTGCTCTTTTGGTCAAACTTCTCAACCAACAGTTGGAATTGAGATTTAGGCCTCACATAAGCAGCAATGTTCAGCAATTTAAAGCAGCTAAAGGGAGGAGATCACAAGCATATTTAGACAAAACTGCACCTGTGTCAGTGACACTGTGGATTGATTACTAACCTGTACCCTATACATCTGCAAGCTCAGGGGAGAGATTTCATGTCCCAAGTGAGTGACAAGCACAGTGACAAAAGTCTACTGCAAAAAACAACAAAACAAAACATATTTTTGCCCTGGATTTTTTTTTTTGGGGGGGAGGGGGGCAGGGAGAAATACTACTGAACTATACCTGTAGTTACTTCTTCACTAGGAATTTGCTGTAGACAAAACTCCCCTCAGGCTACTTAAAACTATCAGCTGCATGCTTCAACCAAGATACCATAGCTGTGTGAGGCAAAGGCAGCAGTAAGAAAAACACTTCTAGAGGGGGAAGCGGTACATTCTGGGCCCTTATCCAACAGAATTTGGAAAGATGGTTGTGGAATTTTTCATGTAGAAATTCAAAGCTTAGCTGGAGAAGTAACACTGCACAAGTATGGAGGCACTTGGTTACAGTAATCAACCTAATTTACTCTTTAGCAGTTATTCTAAAACTCAACTACCCCAAACAGTTCTGTATTAGCTGCAGCTGTAACRTTACAGGTAGTTAAGTTAGTTAGCGTACAAACTTGAAGATGTTTCTGGTACCATTGCTGTTTTACTATTTAATGTTAGTTTTGACAAGCGTTCACATTCTTTAAGAAAAAATTACCAACTTCCTGGAATATTTTTTGCCTTAACTGTTTTTTTTTTTWAAAAAAACCTAAATCTGTAATTAACAAATTTCATGGGTAGAGCAGTGACAAAAACCTGCAGACATTCAAAAAAAAAAAAAAAAACTTTCAAGAATTATTCTGTAGGACTTCATGCTGCTTCTGCATTCATGAGATCAAAGCCTCATTACAACTTTTCATCTTCTATTAACTAACTAGTGAAACGCCTACCTCAAAATTGTTCTAGCTGTTCTGTAACAGATCACAGGAGACTTATCTCCCACTTATCCCTGGTCCTTCCCCTACCTTTCAAAAGCAAAGATTTTTAAAATAGATTTTATTAAGGCACAGCTTAACTGTTCAGAACCATTGTGATTTATTTTCTTTTTTTGCCGTGAGACCTGGGATGTCACCCAGCTCCTCTGCAGACAGTAAGTGGGTTTTATTTTTTTGTCTTCTCATCATTCAGGAGTGCTCCAACAGCAGTAGCTGGGGAGTTCAGTGCCTTAGAGCTGGCATGCCTCATGGCAGGGATTTGTGGACTCATTAGATACAGGCATGACAGCACACGCTTGAACAACTCCAAGCAAGCTGAAATTCAGGTTAGAAACAAGTGAAGTATGTTCAGTCTTAAAACAGCTTATTAGCTATTTCTTTCAAGGTTAGCATTACTAGTTTACAAGCAGCATATTGACCCACACTGGAAAGCTAAAAGCAGCATGATGTTCATTTTTCATAGTGGAAGTATCAAGATGTCATTTAATATAGGGCATATAATATTGCAATATCATAATGTCATGTATGGTATATAATATCAGGACATACAAAATCTTGACAAGAGATACAGGATAATTCCTTTCCCATTAAGAAATGAAGTTTAAGAAAAACTGGCTGGTTACCTCTAATCTGAACACAACTCTTTTGATTATAATTTCTTAGAATAGCCAACTATTACAACTATTTTACCAAAATTTATTGAGAATCAATAAGAAGAGATGGTTTCAAATTTACAGTTTAAGGTGCAAAATAAAGTTCACACTAAAGTGACTCCTCATTTGCAACAGAATATAATCAGTAATCACGTGATCAGAAAGAAGCATCTCACGGCTGGGTCCTATTTTGTCTCAGTTTTCATATCTTGGATTAAAACAGCAACAAAATACAGAAACCTTTGTGAACAGCCAAGACCAAGTTTTAGGTAAGCAAATTAATCCTGTAGCAAAACACCTCTTTTCACACAAGAAATTGAGGTTATGCAAACAATTAATTAAAATATTTATCTGGTTATCTGATATACTGGCATTAAGAGTATATTAATTGTATATTAAGAGTATATACATTGAGTACTGACTCAGTAACTCTAAGGCTTGAGTCATGTGGAGTACAGAAGTAGTTTAAAGGATAAATGAACCAGTGCTTTATCAAAACAAGAATATAGAGATAAATTAAAGCCTGAATTGAAAATTAATAGGTTAGAAAGCTGATTAATACTTTTTTTGCTGCATTTAAAAAAAAAAAAACCCTTGCAATTGCATGCTACTGGTAAGGTTGGGAGATTTAGTAGATCACAAGCAAAATGAGTCAACAACATGGCACTAATATGAAAAAAAAATCATATGGGATGTAGAAACAGGACTTGTGTAAGGTAAGAAACACTTTAATTTGCCCGCGTTTTTCAGTGCTAAGATAGAATTGGACCTCAGATGGAGTATTGTGTCCAGTTTRGGGCACCATAGCTTTAAAAAAAAAAAAAACACAGAAAATGGCAACACGAATGACTACAGATTGAGAAAACATGGAATAGAAAGTCAATGTAGAAATGAGAAAATTTCATCTAGAGGGAAAAAGGGCAAAGGCTAACATTAAAAGTCTTCAATTATTCTTTTTTCAGAAGTTAATGCAAAGAAGTAGTAACAGACTGTTTTCTACATCCTGGAAGAGAAGTAACTGAAGCAAGAATGATTCAGACAGACAGTAGGGGGCACTTTTTAACAGTGGGCATACTGACATATTAAAGTAAAGGACCACCGGAAGATGTGAAGTCCCCATCCTTAAAGATTTTAAGGATGACTTGGGACAGGTGACAGATGTCCCATCCTATTGCCTTTGAATTTGCGTGAGATAAAGCTTGGCATAACTAAACTGGGTTTAGATAAAAGGGAGGGAAGAAGACAATTCACCTAAATCATCCCTTTTCAAACAGTAGCTGAACAGACTGTGAAAAGCTGAAGGAGGATTTCCAACGCTTGCATCAGATAGGCCTCTTCTGTACTTAGGCTGATCTCCTACAGCCCTTTCTTTCACACTCACTTTAACGAATGCACTTACATATTTGCTGCAGTTTAAATGCTATCCAGAGCACACCTGAAAATAGTCCAGGTATGTGTGTGCATAAATTAACAAGGTTATAATCACAAATTTATAGCAAATGTTTAAGACAGCTCGTCTATATCTAGGGGAATATCAGGGTTGTATAGCTCACATGCTGTACCTTTGCCTGTACAGCCAACATTTTTACCTATTGCAGGTAAACATAACCATATAGCCTTTGTTAAAGCCATGTCAAACATGTACCAGCTTTCCTTTTCCCTCAGTTCCTGTCTTCTCAAAAAACAGGGCAAAAATTACTGAATTAATGACTTGGGGTTTTGTAGAGCTCTAAAGCATTTTATTCAAACCCTTGCATAAAGACAAAATTATCAGATTTCCTCATAGGAAATTTTACACAACATGTATTTATTGCAGAGTACTCCATAACAAACTATTTTTATAGCATTTCTGTGAAGATCAGCATTACCTCCTTTTCACAGAGCACAAACAAAACATACAAAACATCTTTAAGCTGGGGGTCTGGTTCTTTTTGTGCATTAGAACTGATTTTTCAGAAGACTTTAGCACTCTGTATAGAACTTTCCAGAAACCATAGAGCCTCCTGGATCACAGTTTCATCTGTTGTATGGCAACATGGTTGTCTACCATATCAACTCCTTTCTAAATTAATGAAGTTGCCTCTTAACACTGGTCATCTTTTTCCCTCCCCTTCCTGCTCTGGAAGGCTGCTCCAGAACCACACTGTTCTCATGGTTAAAAAAACCTTCTTCCAACTTCCAGGCTAAAGTGATTCATTGCTCATATATACACATCTGTTCTCATGCCAGTATTGTCTGTTAGCTGGATTACCTCTTTCCTTCTCCCACATGGATATTCATTCTCCTGTGCACTGCTAGCTTCTTGCAGCCTTTACTTTGTGAGGCTAAATAAGCCAAATAGCGTAGTCTTTTCTAAGACAGAGGGCTTTTATCTCACTTGACCTTTCTCTGTACCGATTAAAGTGTGAATTAATCACCTTTAGCTTAGGTAACTAGACCTATATATGCAGCTTTCCAGAGGAAGTTTCACCAACATTTCAAAGAGTTTAATGCCACTGTACATTTGCCTTTTTTGCAACTGACTCACCTCAGCGGCTCAGTATCGCCCTGTGAGCAACCAGCACTACTGAGCCAGGCAAAGCCTCACGCTGACTTTTGCTGCAGCAGTTCTGCAAGCCTGACTCCAGCATACCAGAAGCGTCACTCAGCTTCTGGCAGCCTAACACTTACTTGGCCTCTTCAGCAAAGCTAATGTATTTGCCTAACATCTCACAGATAGTCTGGAGCCAGGGACTGAGTCCAGTTCTCTCCAACAGCTTTTGAATAACTCAGCCATGAGACGCTGCCCCCATCCTTTCTCCTCCTTCGCTCCCCTACCTCATTCCTGCGCACTTTCTAACTTCAGCCACATACTGCCAGACTCACTGCATAATCTGTTCCCCCCACCCAAACAGGTCTACCTTCTGCAGTGACCAAGTGCTGCAGATGGAATAAAAACCCCTACCTATAATATATGACTCTCAAGATGTACGAAATGGGAGGCAGCACTTTTCCTTCAGTACTTGGCTTTGCAACACAGACATTTAACATCTCTGTAAGCATGTGCATGTAACAAGAGGCTTCCTGAGTGTATGTACTGAAAACAATAGCTGTCAGCGATACGTCCATGAGTCACTGCTAGAACTGGAACTTTTCAATCTAACACGCAAACATCTGTCACTTGAACCAAGGACGCAAACAAGGACCTCCTCCAGATCCGTCTGTTCTGTCTGCTGATATTAATACCACTGCAGGAAGGATCACAAACACACTTCCAAATGCACCTTAGGCAAAGTCAGCCTGATGAGACAACTCTCTTGCATCATCTCTTTTACTCACAAGCAGAGCTTGAGTTCAGTGTTTGCAGATGGGGGAAAAAAAGAGAAGTAGAATCTGACACTGCTGCCTGTGCCTCCCACCCGTGACGCTGCTAGAAGAACTGCAGGGCAGTTAACAGATTCCCTGCGTTGGGAGGAAGAGAGGAGCCTGGTCTGCAGAAGGGATGGGCTTCTATGGGCCAAGTAACCAACAGAGGAAGATAAGTTGCCATTGCTATGTGGATCAGCACTGTACAGCAGGGATTGTATCATAGCCAGTTGTCTTCAGAGCCATTTTAGCAGAGAAGCAGGAAAACTCAGCTCTTTAAAGAGCTATCCATTTCTCCTCTACAGTTTGGATTCAGCCTCAGCCTGCTGTCCCTCCCCCTGAGGTGTCTCCCTCCATCTCACCTGAACAGTGGCACTGGGGCAATTCCCAGCTCCTCACTGCAGCTCAGCTCTTGGTCCCTACTTCTCCTCCCTGCTTGCTCTCTTTCATCTCTGCTTCTCTTCCTCCCCTCCCAAAGACTCCTAGTTGCCATTTCCACTTAAACCAGTCCCAGCTTCTGATTGTCACTTCTCATTGAATCCCAGTCCCTCATCCCTCTTGTGCATCTGCTCACCCAAGCCCTTTGCCAACAAACCCCTCTCTCTACAATTCAAAGGCAATTTCTTTCCCCTCCTTTCCCCCATCACCACTTGTTTACCCCATCCATCATCAGTGTCTCTTCCTTCTCACCTGTATTCCTTTCCATTATTAAGTACTGGAAGACCAAACACTGGATTCAAGAGTCTTCCTTAGAACTAGCAGTAGCAGGAAAAAAGGGGCTAGAGAAGAAGGTATCAGTGGGAACACACACTCCTTACTCAGCTCCAGTGCTGCAGCCCAAGCAGTAGTTACATGCCTTTGATTCCCACTGCCGTATGTACTATACCACACTGAGCTTTTCTATAGGAAAGAAAGAGGTTTGAGCAAGCTCGCTGAAGATAAAACCAATGCAGATTTTATTTGGTAAAAAATACAGATAGACACACATACCAAAGCCACTTTTACTGAGCACATGCTAACTATTTTTTTTAAACATTAATGTATTCAGCCAAATTAGAGTAGATGGCAACAGTGAAAACAAAACACACACATCCTTTACACAGAGGTCATTTCCCCTATCCAAATTGGAGTTCCTGTCCCCAAACACTGAAATGACAAATGATTTCATAGAAACATCTCCAAGAGTATTTTGAACATAGTCAAAGAACACCACATCCTAACCTTAGTTTCAAAAGAACATGTATTCTTTTGACTGAAGTTTCTGAAACAGAATTAAACTTTAAGCAGACACCCAACAGGAAAAGTTTCAACCTAAATGCAGTTAAGGTTTGGCAAGGTTAGACAATAAGAAACAGGGTCACAAATTTGGGAGTACCAGGGAAAGACCTGATTCCCATTTAGCGACACCAAGAAATGGTGCTGTAGACGATATAGGTCAGTAGCAGAGTTTAACACATCAGTGTTGGCAGCTAGAGTTTCCTGGGACTATATACCTAGACAAACTGTAAGTACTAAAAAGTTAATCAGCCTCCAGCTGGTTGCTCTGGAGCCAAGTCTGCCAGAGGTATGCCTCACCAACAAGCAGCAAGTCCCTCAGTCATGGAAAACCATCACATCAACAACTCTGGATTTAAAATTCTACCTACATAAATCACAGTCAAGAGAACATCAGTTGGGAGTCCATCCATTTCCCCTACCCCCCCCCCCCATAACCAGTACAGTCTTGAAAATTTCTACTACTGCCAACTTTGCTTTGACAGTCTTATTCTTCCTCTCTACAGCAGTAGGTGCATAGTCCGCAGTGCTGAATGGATTGCAGTGTGATTCTATTCTGAGAAATGACTCCTGAAATAACATGTACCATAATTACTGTCCCTCTGTTCCAAATACCATCACAGAGCTTGAGTGGCAATTCTTCATGTTCAAGAAAGGAACAATGTATTATCAGGCTTGCTGGCTCTGATAGCCTCGCAATAGCACAGTTCTCCACTGAAATTTCGTTTAGCTGCATTGCTGTAATAAACCCAGAAATTTTGCACTGATTTTTATAACTGGGTTTACTGAAAGTTGTGATATTGATTCCTGAAGAGAACTTAATGCAACAACTCAACTTTTCTTGGTACACTGATAGACTGATGAGGGGAAGGTTAAAAGTGACCAGTGTAATATGAAAGTTGTTAGATAAGTAACTTCACTACCATTTCAACACTTCTCAAAGGATACTGCAACTGGGACAGCTTTGCACTGTCAGGGGAAACAAATTTAAGTAAATACCTCCGAACAACTGAACCATTTCTTTTGCATCTGCAGTATATGAATATGTACCATGAATATCTACAAGGATTCTATCAATAGTGTTCTAAGAAGTACCAAAGCAAGTAATATAGGGCTAAGTATTTTTTTTTACTTTGGACTTTCAGCATTTCTTGCAGATATGTCATTAAAGTTATTTCCAAAAATCAACAATTTAAATACAGACATAATGATTGTGAGACAGCAGTTAACAATTCCAGCTTGGAAATATCACATTTGGAACACAGCATTTTACTTACAGTTATAGTACTAAAGTTTCTAACTCCCTTAAAGCAAATGCATGAGGATAAAAAATTAAGTTAAAACAGATGATAGGAGTAAGTCTTGTAAGCATTTGCAGGTTTTGTTCCCATTTCCCATTAGGATTTTTTAATATATTAAAGTTATTAATTCATTATATGTAATGTAATACAAGGATATTTTTTCCAAATCTCAGCCTAAACTACTAAAACTCTGTGGCCCAGCACTGAACGATGACTCTAAGCCCGCCAAGTTCAGCTCAGCTATAAAACGTGTTTATTGTTGCCTTGCTCATCATGCCACCCCTTATTCTAAAAGAACAAGGTACATTTGGTTTCACTACATCATTCACTAGAACTGAGACTTTATGTCAGAACTGAAGTAATTGACTGAGCCCAATAACCGTAAAAAAAGCTACTGATCCATCCATAATGCCCAGCTCCTCTCAAAATGCAGTTTAACCATACATTTTTTGTATCTAGCATTCAGCAGATTCTGCTTAGCTCAAAAGATCTCTTCCAATAAAACTCTACTGTGTTCATCCTAATTCAAACACATCTCTGTCTTCTCAGATAAGTATCAATACTGTCATTCGACATCACAGGGTTTTTTTTTTTTCCTTCTAGATATAAGTTACTAGGTCAATCTGGATACGCTGTAAACACTCTGAAAGATGATGCTTTCAAACACAATGTCTTGAAGAGGAAAGTAAAATGCATTTGTTTGCCAGCCTCAGGTGTCCTCCTAAGATAGGGACTTTTTAAAGTCATCCAGTGACTGAAGGGCACAAATCATGGTCAGATCCTACACATTCTCCGCTAGTTCTTACTTTTTCAGTTTTGTATACTCCCTTTTGATTGCTTTAAAGACTCTTTTAATAAGCTTCAGATGCCCTGAATACTACTGAAATTGTACTTGTGATTTTGTACACTTTGCAAAACAGCCCTTTTCCCAGTATACAAAAGCTACAATAATAACACAGGTCTTAGAAGAACAGCTTGGGGTGAGAAAAATTTGATTTAATTGCCAATAAAGATAAATTGTGTTAGTGAATAACTTTAGCTGAGAAAAATACATCTTGATAATTAAGACCAAAGAAGAGAATGCCTCTATGTTAAACTCAGGAACTGTTTCAGAAAATACTAAATAGTTTACAATTACTGTTTTTTTTTCTAGCTATAAGCATCAGGTTAAGTTAGATGACAATACTTCTTTCTTTATCATGATAAACTGGCATAAGTGAAACTAAGTGTGTATTTCCAACATCTTTTAGTGAAAGATATTTGCAACCTGAACTAGCAAGATGAGATGCTCTGTCAAAGTAAAGCAAATGCCTAACAAATATTGCAGCTTACAAATCTGTAATTGCAACTTGTTAAAAAATATCAGCAAGATATACTGGCTTTTAGTCTCTCCCACCTGGCACAAGGAGTACTGCATCATCTTTTGGCATGCAATAAAATCTTATTTTCTTCCCAAGCCTCTCAGTTCAAGCCAGGCTGGCTATATTCCCAGAAGAGTTTTCCAAATTAGGTTACTGGGCACAGGTTATCAAGGTATGGATACAGATATTGTTCATCTAAACAAATACCATCATTAAATAACACTAGAACATCCAGAGACAAATGCTGCTCTCAGAGTGCCTATAACAGAATACAGACATATCCCTTAGATAATACAAGAGGTTTTATTATTACAAAATGAGCCCCTGTACTTTTCACTTCATGCAGAAACCTGAAGATGCAGAACTGTATAAAACATGCTACTGAGAAATTAAAAGATTTACTCAAAAACATTTTTATGACTATATTTTTCCTTGGATAACGACAGAAGCCTGTTTTGAGTGCTACTGTACTCTTGGTTGGGCGGGACAAAGAAGTGGAAGAACTAAAATAAATTAAGGTACATCCTAACTCACTGACTTTCCTTCCAGCTCAATATACAAAACATCAAAACCTACAATATAATTCAAATGTTTCTTCAAAAAGAATAGCATAAAAAATTTCTTTGAACTGTCTTTATTTCCAGCACTTTATATAAATATAGCTTTATTCTTGATGTTGGATTATCCTCAATTTGAAATTCATGTTCTCAATTTATATTTGAGGATTGCATATGAACATCCCTATAACCTTGCATACGCTTGTAGTGCTGTTCAAACGCTGTCAGACTGTAACATATTCAAAAGCAGTCTGGAAGAAATTAAAATACTGTGTCCCTAAATTACAATTATACCTCCTTTCCCCAAATTAAGAAAAAAGATACTTGCACATACATACACACATGCACACGCTTCTCATACAGGTTCCTGGGAGTCTGTGGAAAAAAAAGCCATTTTAAAATCCAAATGGAAACATCCTTTTTTTTTTTTTTAAATGCACACTTTTATTTGGGAACTTTTATTTGCCAAGATAAATTAATCTTGGCCTTGTTAGAAAACATTTGCTTTTGTTCGTGTGCACAAGTTACCAGCTGAGAGGATGTTATTGTTCAGAAGGGATGTGACCAAGAGAATCCTGTGCACAGCACAATGTATCAGTCAGGAAGTTAGGAAAGAAAAGTGATTTTCTCATTCAGTTAAGAAAACAACATTGAAGAAAAACCACGTGTTCACTTTCCAGTTACAGTCATCTTTACAGATGTCCACAAGATGTCCCATGTGAACACTATCATGTAACTATACCAATATATACAAAATCCTACTTTACAAAGGATTAAAGATTTCTTTTGAAAAGCAGATTTCTGAAACAAACATTTTCAAAACACTTAAGCAGACAAATGCTTACTCCATTCATATAACCATTTACTACAGTACTCTGAAAGATACATGGAATTGGAAATGGTTCCCCTTTCCTTGACTTGTGCCCCCCCCCATATTAGCAGTACTGTTCTATAATCCATATAGAGAAAGATTATCTCCAGCAGAGTCACTAGGTTATTAGGTTAGTCAGAATGGAAGCAGAGTCCTTCTAAGTGGAAGACATCTTTCTGTGGTAAATGTAAGATCTGTCAGTTAAGCCCTGCATTTACATTCTGCAATGAATTTTACAGAGGCTGTTTACAAGCGTTTTAATAAAATTACAACAGAACTGAATGTGTTTTAGTGCTCTAGAAAAGGTTATCCTCTTACATTAATACCTTTCAAGTCTTCTAATTCTTTACTTAGACTCTTTCATTTGGGGGGATTTTTTTTTTATTTAATACAATTTTTTAAGAATACTTACACTTTGCATATAGTCACAGTTTCATACTAACTAGACTTCAGAATTTGCTAGTGTCCCCAACGTTTCTAGAGCTCTTAAAAAAACAATCCCTGGAGTCTTTGAGAACCTTTCAACAAGCATTTCAGCACAAGGTGAATATATTCCCTCTGACATAAAACAGGTATTTAAATCTTACTGCCCATGACAAATTGGGGGGAGGAGGAAAAAGCAAACAACAAGAATTAGGAGTTTTGAAACTTACAGTGCTACTTGTACCCAGGGGAAAGGAGAAGGTTAGTTTTCTTTAACCGAGATTTCCAATTGAGAGTTACATCCTCCGGGAGCGATGCTGATCCAGTCCCGCAGAGCAAGTGAAGGCACCACACTCGGGCCGTTCAGAAGTAGGTTTGATAAGAGTCAGGATAATAAAAGCTAAGTCTCTCGTCCTGCCCTGCAGAACTGAAGGGAAGAGATGAGATTTAAACCGTTATCTCCCCGGGCCTCACCTCTTGCTTGGTGTCCGCGGGATGTCGCGCTCGTAGCGGTTTCCCTGTAGTTCCTCCTCCAAGCATTGGGCCATCCCTCGGTAAACGACCACGTTCAGCTCCGGGCGACCAGGCCGCTCTGCGGGCGCGAGGCCACCCGCCGTGAGGGACGCGCCCGCCGCCATTTCGCGGGGGGCGAGGCGGCGGGCCCCGGGGCCGGCCGCGCACTGGGACCGGGGACCGGGACCAGCGGGAAGGGCGTCGCCACCTTCCCCGGAGCCGGCTCTCAGCCTGCGGCAGCTTCTCCCCTCCGGCAGCAGGAAGGGCGATCGGCCGAGCGAGCGGGCGTGGGGAGGCGGCGGCCGTTGGGGCCGTTGCGGGCCGCTACCGGCCGTCGCCCCCGCTGAGCGGATAGGCGAGGAGGCTCATGGCCTCGCCGCAGGCCGCCTCCACCTGGCGCACCTGCTGGCGGCTGAGGCGCTCCCGCCAGGCGTGGATGGCCTCCCGCGCGTCGCGGGCAGAGATGAGGAAGGGCCGGTCGGAGGAGTAGGCTGCGCCGCGGGTCATGTTCACCACGAAGGCCTCCATAGCGGGCGGCACCGGCAGCCCGGCGAAGCGCAGGAGGCGGCGCAGCTGGGCGCGGGGCTCCTGCACCAGGTCCTCGTAGCGCAGCTGCGTGTAGCGGCGGCGGAGCCAGGCCGGGGCGCGGCGGGCCAGCAGCAGGTCGCGGAGCCAGGCCTGGCAGATCACCTCCAGGGCGCCGCTGAGGAAGAACTCGGCGCGGTGCTGCGGCCCCGGCCCGGGCCCCCGCCCGCCGCCCAGCAGCGCGGGCGGCAGGAGGTGCTGCCGCGGCGGCGCCCGCGGCTCGGCGCGGTGGCGGCTCCGCAGCACCTGGATGCTCTCCCGCAGCAGCGCCTGCTTGGCCTTGAGGCGGGAGTTGTGCACGGCGCGGGGGTCGCGGAAGAGCTGGACCACGCGCAGGTTGAGGCCGGGCTCCCGCAGCAGCGGCAGCAGCGCGCCCAGCTCCAGCAGCCGCACGTCCTTGATGACCACCACGGGGTACTTGCGGCACTCGGCCTCCAGCTCCCGCAGCGCCCGCGGCGGGCACCGCTCCTCGCAGGCGGCGCCGTCGATGAGGCCGATCTCCTGGCGCGGCCGCGGCGCCGCGGGGCACAGCGGCGCCGAGCAGATCACCTTGTTGGTGCGCCAGCCGAAGATGCCGGCCGTGGTGAGGTTGCCGCCGCCGCCGCCGGGCGGCGCGGGGCCCAGCGGGTCGCGAGGGCCGGGCGGCGCGGCGTAGAGGCGCAGCACGGAGAAGTCGCAGCGGAACAGGGCGCGCACCATGTCGCGGAGGGCGCCCTGCAGGCTCACCGCGTCGCCCGGGTACAGCGCCTGCCACAGGTGCCACATGGGCTCGTACAGGTAGAAGACGTCGGGGTGCTGGTTGAACAGCTCCCCCAGGAAGGACGAGCCCGTGCGCCAGGTGGCGTGCAGGTAGATGTGCCGCTTCCTCGCCGCCGCCCCGCTGCCGTTCCCCGCCGCCCCGGCCGCGCCTCCGCCGTCCTCCTCCTCCGGCTCCGGCGGCGGCCGCTGCTCCCAGCCCCACTCGCTCAGCGCCTCCTCCAGGCTGGGGCAGCGGCGCAGCAGCGGCTCCTCGTCCGCACGCCCCCTCCTGGCCCCGTAGTCCAACACGTAGGGCACCAGGAGCAGCAGCAGCAGCGTGTACAGCACCAGCACCGCGGCGAAGCGGCGGTGCTGCCCCCGCCACCGCCGCCGGCCCTTCATCGCGCCGCCGCGCCGGCTTCCGGAGAGCGGGGCGGCCCTGCCCCGCCGGGGCTCCGCCGGCCCTGCCCCAGCCGCGGCGCCCGCCGCTCCGGCTGCCGGAGGGAGGCTCCTCGCCCGCTTGCAAAGAGGCAAAGTTGGAGGCGGCGGCGGCGGGGAGGGGGTGGCTCCGGGCGGGCCTCCCCGCCGGGGAGCACGCCCACGGGCACGCCGGCGAGTCGCCGCGGCCGCCGCCCGCCCGTCCTGCCTCCCTCTCTCGTCGCTGCCGCCTCACGGCGCGACGCGGAAGCAGCCGCGGCCGCACCTGCCCCCGCCGCCGCCTCCCGGCCGGCGGGGCGAGAGGAGGCGAGGCGAAGCTGCTGCCCCCTGCCGCCGCGCACCTCAGAAATCACCGAGGCCTGGGTTTAAAAAAGGCGGGGGGGGGAGCTCTGCTTTTCCTCCCCCCGCCCGCGCTCCTTCCCCCGGTTAAGAGGCGCCTCGACGAGAGACGCCTCAGCCGGGAGGTGCTGGAGAAAAAGCTGGCGGGTCCGGCCAGCCCCGAAAGGTGCGCGCTGGAGAGCTGTTTTCGTGGCATGTCCCCGTATCAGTGACTAGGTAATATTTCAAATAAGTCCTTTATTAATATTTAGAAAATTCTGTGCCTTTCTTCCCGTGTGTTACGTTCCTACTTTTGTACGCTCCTTTAAGATAAATAGATGTGCAATATGGGTAAATAGATGTGCACTTCCCACAACACCACAAAGGCGATATTTTAGCCAGAACAGCTACAGAAAAGTTGAGGTTGAAAAGGCTCCGGGGGAGGCGTGTTTGGTTCCGTTACCTCCTAAACCTCCAGAGAAAGAACACGCTACAAAATGAAAAGAGGTGTAAATGTATTTTGGGGACACAAAATTGGGTATATGGCAGCTAGTAAAATCTGCAGTGGGTGTCAGAAATACTGCAGTTCAGTGCTGTAGAGAGCTGAGGGACGTCTGAGCCAAGCTCTTGTTCCTGTTTGCATGTGACTGGATAGGGACATCTTTGTCTGTGATTCATTGCTCCAATTTATGTCACTAAAGGATTCCTGTCTGTCTGAGATAGTCACTTACACTCTCTTTACAGTTTGTGGGAAGAAACAGGTACGCACAGAAGGACGTCTAACCTTTCATGGATATCTGATCGCCTTCAGATAACCCTTCTCTTGATTAACTGTAATAGGGAGCATAATGCCACCTGCTCAGACACAGGCTTCTGTTTTTCAGACATTAAATTCATCTCCTCCTCTGAGATAGAGAGTCAGACAAAAAGGTTGACCTCAGGTATTTAAATTCAAATATAGAGCCTCAAAATCTCAAGCCTGGCTCCCACCTGGCTGTGCAAGATGCTCACAATAGCAGATGGATCATGAGCCCATGTTCCCAGTTAAGGCATCCACCAGGCAAGGAGGTGATGTCCCTGTCCTGCTGACCATGTAGCCGGGGCTGGTGAGCATCCTAACCATTAGGCAAGGCAATGGATAGCATCCTCTTTAGAAGATGATGAGTATCTAAATACACTGTGCAGACTGAAATTCGACAAGGATAACAGAGTTCTCAGTTTCCCTCAGTCTGTGATATTCTCACTTCCAGAATAGTCTATGCAGTATATATTCACCTGTGTAAGGCCCGTGATACAGCATTAGTCACCAACATCACGCATAATAGATAGCAGAAATGATCCATGAGTTATATAGGTTCTAAAAACGCTCTTTCTGTAGTATAAATATATAGATACAGCATCTGTAATTGCTATGCATTTTTCTGTCTGATTGTATAGGTATTAAATAACAATAAAAGACAATACAAAAAACAATTATCCCATTTCAAATGTATTGAGTAACATATGAAGAACACAGAACAATTTGAGAGAAAAAGCATGTTTCTGTTCTGTCCAGGTGGTGAGCCAGCAGTCTGCTTTCTAAAACTTTACTTGACCTGTGTTAAGTAAGTGTTAAAGACTTGGCTTCCTGCAGTTTATGGCGTGCTGAGTGAGTAGATGGTGCCAAACAAGACTTCTACACTCCTCAACAGAAGAATGTAAAAATGATGGCATCTGAGGGGAAGTTCTGCCCCAACATATGTTTCTGTTTATATTCATTGTCACTTTGATTTTTTTAAGCAGTAAGATAAAACAATGCAAGTCTCAACTCTGACTTTGTTAAGGCCAGGAAGTCATCGAGATCACTATACCCTCAAGCGACTAAAGAAGGACTACAGGATTAAAAACATACCTGCCAAAACCAGGTCACAGACCTGCCGAAGCACCTTGACCTATACAAACAAGATGTGTATATCTAGCATTCTGAAAAGGTATCTGCAGTGTAGTTGACTTCTGTAGTATCAGGCAAAATAGTTATTTTGGAGGATGTGCCAACCTATATTTATCTAGATGGGATCCTGAGAAGTGCAGATGTGAATGGATTAATTTGAGCTGATGGGGTTTTCCCTTTGTAAGACAAGATAAAATAGTGAGTCATCAGTAGTATTAGTATTGTTGCTGACAAAGGAATCRCAGCAAAATACATCTGCAACTTAAATACTTATTTTTTTATTGGTTTCTATAATACATATTTGTCTAAAAACTCAGAACAAGCTCTTAAAACTGTCTAACTAAAGTAAAGCTGTCTTGAAAAAAAAAGAAACATTTTGCAAAATAAGATGGCCTGCCAGACAAAACGGGAAACCATAGGAATAAAAATACACATTACGCTGATTTTTTTTTCAGACAATAAAACTACAGACTTCTGTGGCAACTGTTCTGGAAAAAGTAAAAGACACAAATTACTTTACCACAGGCTACATTTTTACTAATATAAAAACATAGGAAGGTTTTAAAAGATTATCACACCAGGAAAGAATCACAATAAAAATTTTGTGTTGCGCCTTCATATCAGTTACTCTGTTGAAGCAGGATTAGCTTCCAAGTATCCTTTTAACATTTACTTTGGTTGTTTTGGGTTTGGTTCTTTTTTTGGGGGGGGGGGAGTGCGGAGGGAGTACAAAATCCCAGCAGAGCTGGTATTCATTCTGGGAGTGATCAGGTACTTGAATCAGAATTGAAATCCCTCAGTTCCAGCCTTCACAAAGGGTCCTGGGAAGTATCAAATCTGAATGCTCATGAGTTGATTGCTAGTCTTAATATAGTTGAAGAGATCAGCTCTTGCTTTTCTTGTTTTTCAGTTCTGTGTTAATTTATGTCTTGAACACTAATAGTAGTGATAAGGGGGGTGAATTTCGCCTATTTGAGCTTTTTCTATGAATCATAAAGACATTATTTACATATACAGATGATCCTCTGCATTTAATTCCAGGAACATGATAATTCAGTCCATGAGCGCGCCAGTCAGATTTTTCTTCATTCATATGCTAAGCAACCTGGCTGTTTGGCATCTAGCTTGTGTCATTTCTTGGTGATAATTCTGTGCTTTCTATTATTTTATTAAGAAAAAAAAGCCATTATTTTAGATAGTATATTTTATTAGCTATATAAATTTTAGATATATTTATGTTCTGCATAGTTTAGTGTAGCAATACTTCCATTCTAGTTTCCAATTTGTTACCAAAAGTACTGGCTGTTTTTAATCTAACATAACATTGGCTTCCTGTGTRTTATCTCTCTAACTTAATTTTTGCTCTTCCATCTCCCTCAGCACTTATACTGACAACAACAGTGAATGTTGGAACACTGCTTTTGAGCATCAGAATCATTTTTATCTTCTCAGCAGATGTTTTAAAATAGAAATAGTTGCCTCTCTACCTATTCATCTTCAGTATGCAAGTATGCTCTTGTCATTTTCAAAGGGTACTCAGTGATTAAAAATAACTTGATTAGCTGATAAAACTGGTATGTTTTACACAAGGAGTGTTGCCCTCAAACATCCTGGCTGTTAATAAGCTCTGTGCTTGCATGTTTGTCATTTAGAGATTTAAGCCAGAAGGAAGTCCGTGGTTAATGACAGCTTGAAATCTTAAAGAAGCCTTGTAACAAACCAAGACAATTTGTCTTTATGTAATTCTCTTTGGGTTTTTGAAGTTGCTTTGTCATCAGATGTTTCCACGTGTGCGAAACCACATCTCACACGTGAGATCAGCCTTGATAGCTCTTTTAAGAAGGAACATTTTGAGAAGAGTGGGATGGATGATGGTTAAAGAAACACATCCAATCAAGCCTGTCTGCACAGAAGGCTTTTTCAGCTGTGGAATTTCCCCCACAGCGGAACAGAGAGTGCTGACAGAAGGTCAAAAAAATTGCAAGGGTTTTGAGAGACTCATTGGGAACTTGGAAGATACAAAGAAAGTGGAAAATCGGACAAGAGAGAGGAGTAATTTAAAGGAGAGGAGATTTCTAAACAAGGGGGTAGCCAGAAGCCTGGTAAAATAGGCTTCAGATGCAAAGCTGTGTGCAGAAGGTGGTAATTCTGCTCTTTGCATCTAAATTTGAGGTTGCTCTTTAGTACCTGCAAGAATGATGAGGAAGTGAGGCAGGAAAACTGTGGCATTCATGACTGTCTTGATCTATGTCTTCCTTCAGCTAATTAAAGCAGCACAAATACAGAGTTTCTTTGCGGGATGATTTGAGACAATCCAGCTGCACAGCTTAAGATAATAATTTTATCCAGTAGTTACTGTGAAAATTGTACCATTGAACAGCTCTGTGCAAATGTGGGATATACTGTGGGCTGACACCTCTGCCAGACAGGGGAAGGTACGAGACGCTAGAGGCCGTCTGCAGAGGATGGTGCACCTTGGGACAAGGAGAGCTGGGGGCAGATCTGAGGCTGACGGCGTGTGTAGAGATGTAAGGTAGGGGGTGCCTTGCCTGTACTCCCTCTTCTCTCCCGTTACTACTAATTGAGAATTGGTAAAGTCTTAACGGTAGGCACCCTGCTGCTGTCCCCATCCTGCCTAAAAGCCAGGCACAGACCATGAGCTGAGCAAGTGTTTGCATGAAGCCAAAAAAAAGCCACTGCTTTTGGGCTAAGGAATGCATAGTAGCACAGTCCAGCATAACTGAACCATCTGCAATAGCCTGGTGAGTGTCCAGCTATGGGAGCTCTTCTGGGATTGAGAAAAGCATATACATTTCATTTTGGCTTCTAATTTTAAAGATGAACCTACTACTAATACACTACACTGTGTCAGGGTGGGGATTGTCTATGGTCTTAGCTTGCTTTTCTGATTTCCCAAGACATAGTTTTTCCAAGAATGTGAAATCTGTATACTGAAATGGCAAAAAAATTGAAAGCGTTTTTTTTAATTTAAATCATGGTCCCTTTTATTTTATCAATGATCTTGTTAGTGCCTCTAACCTCCTCTAAGTGAGGAAGATAATGCCCTCATTGAAAGTACAAGAAAATGCTGCTAGGAAGTACAAGAAAATGCAGGAGGTGGAAAGCAGAGCAAAACAAATACATGTATTTGTTGAGGTTCAACAGGAAGCTCAGAAAGAAAAATCTATTATTATTTATAACAGTGGAAATTCAGATAAATCAATTAAGTGACAATGAGAGAAGAAAACATATATACAGTGATTCACTGCTAATGGAACTCCAGTATTTCTAAGTTATACCAAGGATGACTCTAATCCAAAGTATTTAAGGTTTTTCACTACAGTCTGTTCTATTATCCCGTAATAAACAGTGATATAGCAGTCTCAAAATCCAGAAATAGGCATATTCTACATGAATAGCCAGCTCTTCCTTAAAGCCTCCCTTTGTCTGGCAATTTGCAGTAGCTGCTGAACATAAATCATTCTCTTTGTAAAGTGTTCAAGGTTTCGCAGCTTCAAGTACAAGAAGTGCCTCAACACTAAAATGCATGTGAAAAAATTATTTTTAATGTCAGAAACCGTGAATCTTTTTCTGTTTTCTCTCATTGTCATAGGCATACTATTGCTGAATTAAAGATGCTGATTAAGAATATCAGCAAGCTTTTGCAACTCAGTAAGTTAAACCACTGTGTCTGTATAATTAGGGAACTAAATCTTTTGTAGTTCAGCCAAGCAAAGAAATGTACTAGAAAATTTGAGACCTATTTTTAACAGGGGATTTTTTTTAATAAAAAAACCCTCTGACAGTCACTGCCATATGAATACATACAGCTGTACTCTGCCTTAACAACTCAACCCTTCCACATACAAAATGGAATTTTAGGACTGAGAATATCTCTGCCTTTTCATTCATTTCAGTGTTATGCATGAATTCCTACTTGCACATGCAATGAAAATTCTGGGAGCTCAATCACTGCACCTAGTTTTTAAATTTGTCCCATATAGTTTTCTAAAGATTATTTTGTAAATTCAGAATTTCTGATGTAAATAACTTCCAGAAGACATTACTGTGCCTGAATGAGAGAAAGAGAAATGCTGTAATGTTTAATTCACTTGGAATCTATTCTTGTGTATGCCTGTGCCAGATGATCTAACTTTCATGGGGAAAATGTTAGCTAGCAAAAAGGTAGACGTCCAGGGGAGTTTCTTGGTTCCTGGACCCCCTGGGAACCAGTCTAGTTCCTCGATGTCGTTATTTGTTATTAATGAGGAAGTCTTCCCTGTCTCTGTTATGCTGTTAACTGGGGTTTCCCAACTTGAATGGTAGTCAGTGGACCATACAGTTGTGGTTTTTTTTCCAGCGGTCTAATGAATGTGACACATTTAAAATTTATTGCTGTTCTCTTGCTTTGGGCCTTCGCTACAAGCCTTACAAGATCGGACAAAGGAATCAAAGCACGATCATGCAGTTTCAACACACAAACAATTAGAACTTACAGCATTTATTTAATGATGTATTCATATGCTTAAAACATTGCATGAAAACCATTTTGGTTTGATTGTAACTTTTGTCAACAAAGATCTTGCACCCTGACTGAACACCATTTCTGAAACTCTGCAGGACAACTCTGTTAGGTTTCCAGTCCTACCATTTCATAAGTGACTCCTAAACAGGGGTCTGGCATGTCCATCTATTCCTGAGCCCAACTTAGTTTATCATAGGCTGCTAGACAGCAATACTTTTAAGAGGAAATCTTCTCAGTTAAGGTCTAAAATAAACTTTGACATCATATGGTACAGTTTATTATATGAAAATCTGGAGGTGATGAGTTATGTTATTTGTCTGTGAAGATGACAGGAAATTCCCTGGTAGAAAACTCATACACGTACCCAAATGTGTGCAGACTCATGTATATCTGAGAATCACTGTAACAAATACAATTGCATTAATGTGCACATCAGTTATCACAAATATTTTACTCCCACTTGGCACTCTAGCAAGTTTGTGGTTGTTAGAGGTAAGAAATATTTGCATCACAAAGTTGCAGAATGAGGCCAGGATACTGCTGTCTTGCAGTCCCAGGGCGGGAGCTGCACCTCTTGTTGTCAGGCTGAGCTTAGGTGGGAGGAAACTAAGAAGTAAAAGATGCATTAGCCATCAATGCCCTGGTAGAAAAAAGTGATGAGGACAAGATGTTTACACAAGTTTTCTGTGAAGGGGGGACTTTCTAAATTTACTCTGGGCAGTTTTTGGTATGCAAACATAAATTATCGGCCTTTTTGCTGCTTTAGCTATGTAGACAGT
This sequence comes from Apteryx rowi, assembly GCF_003343035.1. Classification (NCBI taxonomy): domain Eukaryota; kingdom Metazoa; phylum Chordata; class Aves; order Apterygiformes; family Apterygidae; genus Apteryx; species Apteryx rowi. The sequence continues at coordinate 126,855 of NW_020451075.1, forward strand.
TTAATGTGCTTTTTGGTTTTATGTCACTCCGAGATTTGGCTCACAAAATATGCCAGAACTTTGGTACAGTAATCCTGAGCTCTCCTGCTCTCAGAATATCTTCACTCTTACAGTATCTGCTACAAAAATGAAGAGAAAACCCACAAACCCAACTCACCAGACAAGTGGGTGAGCAGAAGAAAACCACACAGTAGAGGGTCATTACAGGATATAGCAGCTGATTTACAAATGAGAGATAACTAATATTCTAGCTGAACAGGCACACAAGTTTTATGCAGTTGCAGTTTCTGTGCAAACTATTTACCATTCACCTCAAACAGAAAGAGTTTAAATGCAGCCAGAAAGCTTCGGGCTGCTTGCAGAATGGTTTCTGCAATACTTTCATTCTCCTCCCGGAAGTTCTTGCTCCCTCTGCCTATTGGGTTCAGGTTGTCTCTAAAAACGTTCTGGGAAAAGCTGATCTCTGCAGCTACTGGAGTGATCCTCCATCCAAGCAGGCTTTCCACATCATTTATTAGCTGCTGGACCTCGTTGTATGTATGTATGTATGTATGTATGAAGAGTGTGTAGGCATTGCTGGCAGTGGGACTGACCAGGTCAAATCTGGCTGCTGCAGCTTGCTGTGCTGTTTATCAGCCAAGACTGGGGCATGTGTTCATACCCTCTGTACCTCCTCCAGGAACCTTGCTGGTAGTCTCTTCTCCTGCTGCATACTGGGCTTTTCTTTTATCCTTCCTTCACTGCTGCCTGCATGTCTTCAGTCCTCTTATCTACAGCTTTTTGTGTTTATCCTTTTGCTGGATGGTCCAGGCACCCAACCTCCAGGGAAGGGAGAGGACTGTCCTGGCTGAGGCTGAAGCAGCTGCAAAGACAGGGAGTTACGGACAGCTTTTGATATTTGTTTTGACATTGGGGTGAAATGGAAGGAAGCCCCTATTTAACATTTTGTTTTGGCAGATTGCCATAGTTTGTGGTTTTACTGTTTGGGGATTTTTTGTGATTTCCCCTTCAAGAGATATGCTGTTAAGAAGCACTCCCTGAAAACACTGCAAAGCTATTGGAAAAACACACAACATATTTTAGTAAATTTTATAATATTTTCCAATATTTTAAGGATTTGAAAATGTTCCCACTGTTACCTCTGTCTAAGTTCTGATGAGTTATTCAAGCAAGATAACTTTGCTCAGGACCTTTCCTGAAGTCAAGTTTGAGGGTTCAAATTTTTTTTTTTTTACATTCAGAAAAATCTAATCTTCCCCATTAAAAAGCTTTGCTCACAAGTTGCACTCATTCTTAAACCAGAAGAGACATTTACTAATATATTATGAACCCCAGGATAGCTACTGAGACGAGCTCTTTCTCCCTTGCCAGTAGCCACTAGCTCTCCTTCAGAATAACCGAATAATTGCTAAAAGATAGGAACGTATTAGTATTCCAGGTTATTGTCATATAAGGGTTGGTATATACTAGGTGTGTATCTTCTTCTCATATCCCCAGAGTAAGCATAATATATTACAAGGCTATGTCTTCTCTTAATCTCCTTGACACACTGACAGCTGTTTTGCAAAGGGTGAGCATCCTCTTGGTTACTGCGACTGCTTCAAATGCCTTCTCCACCATGCAGAGTTATGCTGGCTTCTCAAGCTAGCAAAACCAGCCAGCTAAACAGTTCCTTTCCATTTCAGCTAATTTGGGCTTCTTTTTTTTTTTTTGGGGGGGGGGGGGGGGGAGACTCCATTTTGGTGAAAGGGTTTCTGAACAGATATCACCCAAACTCACAGTCCATGGAACAATGTGAAATAAATGAATTTCTCAGCAGCATTATCACAGCCTTTTGAGTAACTTGGCCATAGCAGACTTTTGCTTGATGGATGCTGAGGACCTCGTACGAAGCTCTGGTCCCAGTGCTCTCTGGAGGGACACCTCCTGAACACGCACACGGGGCCCAGGATGGCCTGGCAGCCTTCCAGCTGTTCTTGGTTCCTGTGTCCTACTGACAGTCAGCAAGGATACCAGTCTATTGAGGCATGCTCAGTACCTTGGCAAACTCTTTAATCTCATTTTCCTCATTCTTAATCTATTTTGTCTGTTGCTCTTCCCATAATTTTTTTTTTTTTCTAGTTTACAGCATGAACTCTCTCCATCCAAGAGTACCTTGGATTTTGGTGTATCACACCATGTGGTGCTGAGGAAAGGTTTCTCAGAGAAATATAATATTCTAACTTTTACCACTTTTTACACTAAGTTTGCCTTTTTTGACTTCAAGGATTCAGATGGTATCTAGGGATTGCTTAATGCCATGCCTCTTCCTCTGGGGGAATTGGACAAATACTCTGCATGGAAGTCAAATAGGTCTGTTTGCTTAAAGGTTTTGTCTGGGATCTAAGATGCACTGTGTCTGTTTACGTGGTTTTTTATCTTCATCCCTCAGGAGACCTAAAAAATAGAGTTTCTCTTTAAACAGCTCCTGTAAAAACAGCTGAACTAATTAAAAATATCTGTGTTTGTGTTAGGAGTCCTGTTTTCTTTCCCTATGTGACCCAAATAAGAGTTCCCTGTGATCCGATTTCCAGCCTTACAGTATGGAGGATTAATTTTGACTGCCTCAACCACAAATCCTTCTGTTCAAAAAACTGCTCAAATGCAAAGCATTTAACATCTTTCCTGATTTAATTAGTTATGCCTCTAACTCTCATTTTCTCATCTCTCTCTTTTAGTCTCATGATGAGAGTAAAATTGGCATCAACATCAAACTATGTGGCTTTGCTGAATGCTGTCTGTGTCTATTTGTGTTGCTGTTGCACAGAAAGATAGTCAAGAAAATTAAAAACAATTTGATAGTTTTTAGTAGATGATAGTGATATCTCTTCAAGTTTTCACGTGACAGCTCTTCATCAGTAATGAAGCAGGTAGACAGCTTCTCAGCTGAAAAAAATACATAGGTTTTTGCTGCAATCCAAAACACCTTAAACAGTACTAGCAGGAAATTAAAAGTGTGAAAGGACTTTAAAATTCAAAATAGGTCTATCTATTTTAGTTTGGGAAAAACCCTGACCAAATGAAACTGTACGTGGCTAATATTTAATTCAAATTAATATGCCAGTCAAACTGGACTATGTCTTTCTATTGTCATTCTAAGATGCATAATTTAGCAGTGCAGGAATTAAAAAAAAAAGAGTGCATTTTCTCTGTCTCCTTTTTAATAACACAGCTTTTATAACAAATTACAGCAAGTAATTTATAACAAATTCAGAATGGATATTTCCTACCTTTACCTTGCAGTTTTGCTGCTGATATTAGCTCTGCACTTCACAGTATCACTTTCTTTATAAGTCTGCATCAGTGCATCAGTTCAGAAGCAACGCCCTTTTAAGGGGGCTTTGCTGCCTCTTTGGATGCTGCTGCAAGAATTATAAACTTATCAACAAGAAGCAGTTAGATTTTTAGTTTGGTAGAGGGTTGTCTGCTCTAGTTCTCCAGCCTTTTTGTACTCATGTTATTCATGTTACTCATTGACAGAAATGTGACTCATTATGTATTTGTGTTGTATTAAATTGTATTTGGAGGTTGAAATACAATAAAATTAAATCAAGGAAAGATGTCACCAAAGCTACACTACACAACATAATACTAGGCTGAAATAAAACCAATTAAAACTCAAATGAAATTAAAATCAGGTCTTAAACTGTTTTTTACTGTGCCATGAGGAGTATAGTAAATTCAATACCAAAATCAATTAGTTAATACAAAGTCAACTTTTCCTTATGTAAACAATAAAAAATTACTTTGAGTTTGATCAAAAAGTCTAGACTAGGACTAGAGAATTTTACTAAATAAATACAAAATGTAGTTGAATGCAAAAGCAGAACTCGTCCTTTTTTTCAACCACAAACTCAGAACCAGTTACAGAACTCTCTTCAGTCTTGTAATGATGAGGGGATTATTCCTGTTTTTCTCACATTATTGCCACAGAGCCATTGTAATATAAATGTCAGCAACATAGTTTCAGCAGGAATCTTAACAGCTCTTAATCAAATGACACAACCGTCTCAAATCTGGGAATTTTAGGTACACAGAATAGTTTCAAGACTGTCTTAATGAAAATACTTAGGAGCACTTAAAATTTAATGTTGGACAGTGCAGGAGGTCTACACTCTCCTATCGCTGGCCTTACTGTCGTCAGCCTTTCCCCCAACCCTACGGCTTTCAGCTCTACAAAATCACTTCACTTTGGCTGGTGAGCACACTGCTGCCTGTCTAGACATCCTGGACAAATTTAAAATGGTTGGTTGGACAAACGCTTGCTGGACATACGCAGATCAACTGCACGAGCCCAGCTGATCTGTGTATTCACAGCAAATCTGACATATCCAAAAGATGCTGAGACTTCTTGGCCTTACCACCAGTTTCGATGTCTATGAATAGCACTAGCCCAGCTCTGCTGGTGTTGGCTGGGCTGTTTACGGACCCCCTTACACGCAGCTTCCAAAAGGGCAGTGTGTGGCACGGCAGGCCAGGAGCTCGTCTCATCAGTCGATGGTTTCTGGYGCAGCGCTTGTTGTTGTTTTGAGGGCGACTGGACACGAGCCGGGAGGCTTAGCGCTTGACATTGGGATGTTTTCTCTTCCCAAGGTCACCTGTCTTGGAGAGTTTAAAAAGTCAGTATTTTCTTCAAACATTAGACATCTCTGATTCTCTTGATTCTTTTATTTAGGAATTTTACAAACTCCAACTGCCAAGATTTACAAATCAGTCAGGTAGGAGACTCCTGAAGTCATGAGGTCAGCATTAATGAATACTGACTTGCGAAAATGCTGTCACTTTTAAGCAAGTGACTTAAAAAAAGCTCACTGTTTTCCATATTACAGACACTTCTTTGTTCTAATACCTTCCTCCAGAAAAATATCAAATAGTATGACACATACAAACAGGTTTTAAAATTCTCAGCACAGCCCTGTCATGATGAATGGCCTTAAAAACAGGTAGCCATCATTTTATGGAAAATTTAAATATAAGTCACTAGAAAAGTTACTACTGGAAAAAATTAGCATGACAAAGCCAGTTTCTCAAACAGAAATCAATTAGAAAAATAAAACTCAGAACTGAGGACTAATTTAATCATATTTGCTTTTTCTTATCATCTAAAAGCAGATGACTATCCTTGCTCTTACTAACAAGCAGTTGGGGTAACTTTCATGTTTAAAACTGGGTCATAGATCATCTGACTTGTTTCTGAAATCTTGATAGAGAAAAATCACATGAAAGCTTGCAAAAGGAAACCATTTGACATATAAACCTATTCCTAGGCAAGCTTTTCTCTTCTCGTAAGCCTATTTCTCAGCGACTGCAGGTGATGCACTGTTACCCCATTGCAATACTAAGTAACCCACACTGATTTTGCAGCTGGCCTAGGTTAATTCACTCATCAGCTGTCTCTGGGATTCTGTGCAGGGGGCAACAGCCTAACTTGGCTGTATAGCTCCTATATATAGGAGTTTTGATGGTCTTACACTGTTTTTTTTAAAGAATTACCAAATTAAAATCCCACTGCTTGATTTGAAAAATCCTCTGTGCCAGCAGCATTATAATTTCTTCAGGTACTTTGGCAGAAAACAGCTGACACAAGTAGGTGGCATAATTGAAGGTGGGTATCAGGGCAGATTTTGCAAAACATCACCTGGAACAGCGGGGGGGAAACCCTGCATGTTTAAAAATATATGAATATGCTAATCTATCTCATTTTTACTCTGAGATGCCTCTACATTTATGTGAATTCCAGTTATGAAATGTGAATGAGTCTGGCAATGTTCTGTTTGTTTAGGTACTAAGAATCATGTGGTGATATTCCAGGCATCTGAGTATGGTCTCAATGTGTGGCTGACATTCATTTGCTGTCAATGCTATATACAATGTATATAATATTTCAAGTACATAATGGCTTCACCCTGCAAAATGCTGAGTGCCTTTGCCTCTCAGTTTCTGCCAAAAGTGGAACGTGCTCCTGCCTCACTGGAAGAACTCACACTCTGTTGGACTGAGTCCTATATTAACCTAATATTTTTATTTTAAGAGTAGTAGTGTATTCATATAGCTACATAGGCTTGTCATAAATGAAAACAGGCTGTTTTAAGAAAATAAAAGTAGAGAACAATCACCTTTGTTAACTGGAGTTCCCAGTGAGGAACAGCTAGGATTTAAATATCTTAGTATAAAGTGCTAATACAAAGGATAACCTATAATCATATGGCAGACAGTGTTTTGTTACAGATAAGACACAAGAGTAGGACTTAGGATATCTGGATGCCATTCATTCCTTTCTTGCACTGAATTGCTGTGTGGCCTGAATCAAGTTATTTCCCATGTCTGAGACTCTCAGTGTCTGCTTATTCTGTTTATCTATATTATAAATTCTTTAGGATAATAAACTCTGTCTTACTATGTGGTCATATAGCATTTAACATAATGGGACTTAGATCTTGATGGGGGATGCTATTGTAATAAATATAATAAAAACAGCAGTCTGCACTCCTTGCAAGAATTGAGAAAGGCACTTATCACTGGTTCATTAAAAAGACATGACATAAATATCCATGTTTTAGGATAAACTGAAAATTCAGTGTTCCCCTAGTCATAACATCTGCTGAGACGTAAAGGCAGGCCTTGACTGCTGTAGAATCTAGAGATACAACAATTTGCAGCACAGGGTAATAAAAGTATCTCTGCAGTGAGCAGATCAAGCTTCTTTTTCTCATTCTAATCTGTTAATCATGCACAGGGTTTAAGTATAGCTCAAAGCAGACTAGACATTGAATGATTTAATTTTGTGCTATTTATTGAACTGGATTTAATTTGAAGATATGCTCTTATCCACTGCTCAGCAGTTCTTCAAAAAATAAAAGTCCATAATGAGATTCCTACCATGAATCAGTGATTGTGTGTTTAAAATGGGTCATGCGGCTGGCATTCCAGGCTGCCGGGGCTGCTCCTGCATTTAAGACAATCATACTGGCTAACCTTTGCAGAATTCATTTTAGTGTCAAATTTAGGGGCACTTCATTGAAGACACTTACCATCTTTTTTTTTTTTTGACATGGATCAGCAGCTTAAGTAACTCAAGCCAGCACAGAAAGCAGAGAATAAAAAACAGGGAATGATGTTTGGAGGTGAGGGAATGGAAGGGTAAATCTGAGCTTAGCCAAGAGGATGGAAGCCAGTGGCCCTGCAGGCTCACAGGAAAATCTGTAGCAATTCTTGGGGGAAGGGGCAAAGGCCCCACTCTCAGAAGGTGAAAAGGGCTGGAATGCTGAGAATGCGTAAATGTGGTCTGGCACCCATAAAACAAATAATTGCTAACAGCATCAGAGCAAATTCCAGAGGGAGAGAAGTGACCAAACGTGGAAATAAGCTTCAGGACAAGATGGAGAACCAGCTAAATAACGGAGACTGTTAAAGCATGCAGGAAAATGTTTCTCTTAATTTCAAAGTTTTTGCCTTTACAGTTTCTGGAAGGCTGTAAGCACCTCCTGCAATGCTTTCACCAGCATGAGCTGCTAGCAAAGCCTTCCTTGGATTTTTTTTGTGTGTTACTTTAGAGTGACTTGAGCACACCAAAACCCAGAAAACTGACTGGCCGCGTTTGGAGATACTGTGCTTGGTCAGGGTCAGGGCAGATTTTCTGGAGGATATGTGATTGTGTATTAGGAAGTGATTGGTGCCCCACCTCATCCTTCCTGATGCTGTGGAGAGGGGTGTATATTCCTGAAACCTGGTCCTGGTTCACATTTGCCTGTTGGTCATGCTGTCACAGCTGGTGCTGCTCCTTAACTCATCCCACATATGCGACTTGGAAAGTGCTGACCAGCAACAAAGCCTGTGTTCTTATTTGGGGCAGGGATCATCTGGCTGTAGTGAACATTTATTTTGGCTAGGAATGTGAGGAAATACTTTCACGAGGAACTAAGTAATTAAGCAGGACTAACCTTAAATATTTAAGTAAAAAGGTTCATTAGATCATCTACTTCCTCATCCCATCAGCTGGCTTGTTTCTTTTCATTTAACATAATGAAAGATACAGCTATTACCTTCCATGATTTCCTGATTTAAAACTGGATAGCAAAATGGAGAATCAGATCCCTCATGAATTGAATATATCAGGAAAGCAATAAAGAGGTTAAATACAAAATTGCCAGTCTCAAACTAATGCATGCATCTTTTTCTGCTCCTTTTTGAGTAAGACAAAGACTTTTCATAATCACCAACTCTGTTGATGTTTTGTTTTTCCTTCATCTCCTTCGCTCCTCAGTTTTTTTAGCCATGTTCCTGGCTTGGTTAAAAAAATTGTTCATAGACTAAATGCACATTTTTGGAATATGAATTAGAAAAAAATGCTAACCACCAAAGTGGAAAATCTGTGTTATGGAGATGAATGCTAACCTTTCAACCCAGAGAGGGATACAGCTCTTGATTATGGTAGGTGTGTTTGACAGGGTAGAGGATTTGGGAAACAAACTCTTTATTCATTGTCATGTTTCTCCAAAATATTTTCCTTGGGTTCATTGATAGAATTGTTGAAAAGATAAAGGGCATATAAAGGAATATTAACTCTTTCTTTTTTCTGTCCTTGCACCTTGCTATGGGTAAACCCTTCCTCAGCATATAAATCCTTCACAAGGGAAGCTCCTATTCAGATTGAGTAGAGTTGTAGAGTTGTGATCATGTTCCTGTTTGTTATGTAGTATTCTTTTCTTCTGACAGTGCATCTCCAAAGGTGCACCTATGCTTCCCCTTCCCTTCTGTTCACTCAGAAATATTGTCCATGGTACCGACTGTGTGGGTAAGTTTGTCAGTACGGTTGTCGGCCCAAGACAGCTGCTGTAGGCATCCAAGTTACTTGCCCACAGTTAGCAGTGTTTTGGACACATCAGAAAGGTCACTTTTGAACTTTTCAAGTTCATGAAAAGTACGGATGACATTTTCAGAGGGTTTTTGGAGGGATTATGGCTACTGGTCAAAGCCACTCCTGGATGGCCTATCCAATTCCAATAAAACACAAAACCAAAAATACCGAAAAATGAATCCCATGGTGATTTCAAGAGCTATTATTTTCCTGGTAATGCAAGTAATCTATGCGGCCATGAGTTTCACTGCAGTTATATGCTGTATCCAACAGCAGTCACAGACAGAGGAACACCTTCTTTCCCTCACTCCTCCATACTTCTTCACACTCTATCGTCCCGCTTTAATCTCTGACTCATAAACAGCTAGGAGATGACTACACTTTGAGCTAATCTATTTTTCAGAAATTAATGGCAGAATGAGACTTTCCAGACACATAAAGTGACTTTTTGCAAGTTAATTGCTTCTTTGACCATCACGGTTTCCTCAAAAACGTGCCATTTTGGCAGAYGTCTTCATCTTTCCCTTTTCCTATGGCAAAGTTGCACAATTACTCTCTCCAGCCCAAAGCACTTTACATTCCTCAGTATCTCTGACATCAGTTCAGCATCTGTTGGTTTGGTCACACAGGAATCATAAAAGATGTATTTAATAACTGGCTAACTCTCATTATATTGTTTATTCAATTTCTGTGGGCCACAGTTTCATGTCTATCTGTTCTTGAAAATAGTGCATGGGCACACATCAATATATTAACAAAATTGGGACTGGCCATAATAGGGCCCTTCAGTAAGTTTTCTTTGGTTTTCCTGATATTCTCTTAAGGAGCCTGTGCACTTATCTTGTCAAAGCTTCTTCTTTTTTTTTTTTTTTAAACCTAGATGAGTAAATGGAGTAACAATATTACTTACCTCTCACAAATATCTTGTAATTTCAACCCCTGTGAAAATTTGGACTTGCATTTAGTCTAGGTACAGCCAATCTATGATGGCCTTCACTGTTTCAGGGGCGAGCTGCCTCTGGCTGCTCCAATTTTACATGTAGGCACTTTGCGTGGGCTGTTTCTTACTTGGCTTTTATTCATCTACATTGTAAGCATTTACAGCTGAGCTGGTCACCCTTTACAGTCAGTGGAGAGAAACTGGCAATTTCATGGTTCAATTTGTTTGATTTACTACAAATACCAGCTTTAGAATGGGATGAGTCATGCCCAGAAACAGCTGTTGCTCCCCGTTGACTGTAAGGAGAACCTAAAATGACTAATGCAGAAGCCAATGCCTGCACTGGAAATGTCTAACCTGAGCAGATTTAGCTCTGCTCTGATTTTTGTACTGGCCTTTTAAAGTCTCCTAACACAACTCTATACACTCTTTGTGTTCTTCCTACTTGCTGCTGAACTTGAAAATTTCACCTGTAAGGATTGGGTTGAATCTGAACTGTCCTCTCTGAATTAGTTCACATCTTAAAAGTACTCTAAAATCCCATATAAGTGAAAAATGTAGTCCTCTTCCATGCATCCTCAGATTCAGTGTTCATTTCCAAGGAGTCCTTAAAGAAATCAAAAGGGCTTCTCAGTATTGTCCATACAGGTCAAGCAGGACAAGCGCAGCAGACTCTAAGAAATCTCTGGGTAAGCAAAGAGGAAATGGGATGCCATCACATCCCATACTTGTGCTTTCTACTTGCACTCAGTCATAGCTTCAAGAATTCACTTGCCTCTTCCAGCTAAGCCACTTTTTTTTCTGAGGGGTAAAAAACAGAGTCCAGTGCTTTTTCTTTTTTCACCACCCCTTAAATAACAGCAATCTGTTTCTACTTGTATTTCCTTGGAATAACTCACTTTGCTAAATACACTGAGCAGTATCCCCATCACAGACATAGCTTCTGCACTTAACCAATAATTGCTTTCTGGGAGCTTTCTCCAAGAATCTATTTTCTCTTCCACAAATGTCTTTCTGCATATTTGCAGAAAGATACATGCATGTGAGGAAGCTCCCAGTATTTTTCTGACTATCGGTGTCACAGTGGGTTGATACCCTTAGACTGGAGGATGCGAGATCCTCTTTCTCCTCCCAGGCAGGCTCCCTCTGACTCCTGTCTCCACATAGAGCAGACCCATTAAGGGAGACGGACTTCGTGGCCTGTGTGACACTGAGTTTGGACATTGCTGGTTTACTCTGGAGACCCACCTTACATAAAGAGAATCGCTCCTCAGCCTCTCTCTGTTCTGTAATGCTGACAGCTTTCTTCTGTTGTCATACCATTAACCTCACTGCATTGGACACAAGAGTACAATTTGAGGACTTTGTTAAACTCTGAAGTGACCAAGTTCATTTTCTTTTAATAAGATCTTCTTCAAGTACTAGAAACTCTCCAGAGAGATGTCGGTCATTTTATTTTTCAGTCTTTACCTTTCTTACCTTAGTTTCATGACACTTGGATGCTGCCTTAATTTATTGCCTTCTGCTTCTTGGTCACAACTTCATGGCATTACTGGTTGATTTTCTAGCTCTTTGTTACAGTTTTTCACTTTCCACTTATTTTCCTCAAAAATTTTTTTTTTGATGCTTTATATTTTATTTAGCCAGTATTAGGCTGGCTTCTCTCCTAGTTTGACTTGCTTAAAAGGCAACTCTTCCTCTTATTTCATTTTTTTCTTGTGCCACCTTCTTCTGGAAGGTAGCAGGCCAGACTAATTTTAAGCATATATGTGGCTTAATGGGTGGGTGCAATTTAGTAGACCTTTGTTACATTGCTCATTCCCTGAAGAGTGAGGTACTTGAGCTATTGCCAGCTCATGCTGAAATCATTTTTCAAACCAGATGACATATGCCAGATGACCAGATGAAAGTAAAATAAATCAAGATACTAGCTAGCAGATTCAGAAAACAAATAAAAAGAAACAAAGAGATAACAAATCTTATTGGCTATCTGTGTTTGGACCAATTCCCAAAGTTCTTTCTGGTTTTTGTTCAGCTGGGAGCTGACAGGACAGGTTTATAGCTCATTGGAGCTGGGCCCTGATTCCCTTGACAACCTGTATCCTCTGTACAGGCATACCTCGGAGATATTGCAGGTTTGGTTCTAGACCACTGCAATAAAGTGAATATCACAATAAAGCGAGTCACACATTTTTTGGTTTCCCAGTGCATATAAAAGTTATGTTTACACTATACTGTAGTCTATTAAGTGTGCAATAACATTATGTCTAAAAAACCAATGTACACACCTTAAAAAATACTTTATTGCTAAAAAAATGCTAACCATCATCTGAGCCTTCAGTGAGTTGTAATCTTTTTGCTGATGGAGGGTCTTGCCTCCATGTTGATGGCTGCTGACTGATCGGGGTGGTGGTTGCTGAAGGCTGGGGTGGCTGTGGCAACTTCTTAAAATAAGACAGCAAAGAAGTTTGCTGCATTGATTGACTCTTCCTTTCACAAAGGATTTCTCTGTAGCATGCGATGCTGTTTGAGAGCATTTTACCCACAACAGAACTTCTTCAAAATTGGAGTCAGTCCTCTCAAACCCTGCCACTGCTTTATCAACTAAGTTTATGTAATATTCTAAGTCCCTTGCTGTCACTTCAACAATGTTCACGGCATCTTCACCAGGAGTAGATTCCATCTCAAGAAACCACTTTGCTCACCAATAAGAAGCAACTCCTCATCCATTCAACTTTTATCATGAGATTGCAGTAATTCAGTCACCTCTTCAGGTTCCACTTCTAATCCTGGTTCTCTTGCTGTCAGCTCTAGTTCTCTTGCTGTCAGCCTGTACTTCGAAGCTTTGAGGGCAGGCATTGACTTCTCTCTAGCTATGAAAGTCCCAGATGGCATCTTCTTCCAAGATAAGGCTGTTTTGTCTACACTGAAAATCTGTTGTTTAGTGTGGCCACCTTCATCAATTCTCTTAGCTGGATCTTCTGGATAACTTGCTGTAGCTTCTCCATCAGCACTTGCTGCTGCACCTTGCACTTTGATGTTACGGAGACGGCTTCTCTCCTTAAACCTTATGAACCAGCCTCTACTAGCATCAAACTTTTCCTCTGCAGCTTCCTCACCTCTCTCAGCCTTCACAGAATTAAAGAGAGTTAGGGCCTTGCTCTGCATTAGGCTTTGGGAATGTTGTGGCTGGTTTGATCTTCTATCCAGACCGCTAAAACTTTCTCCATATCAGCAAGAAGGCTGTTTCACTTTCTTATCATTGGTGTGTTCACTGGGGTAGCACTTTGAATTTCCTTCAGGAACTTTTCCTTTGCCTTCACAACTTGGCTACCTGTCTGGTGCAAGAGGCCAAGCTTTCGGCCTGTCTCGGCTTTCGCCATGCCTTCCTCACTACACTTCATCATTTCTAGCTTTTGATTTCAAGTGAGAAATGTGTGACTCTTGAACACTTAGAGGCCATGGTAGGGTTATTAATTGCCCTAATTTCAATGTTGTTGGGTCTTGGGGAATAGGGAGGCCCAAGGAAATGGGGGACTGGCCGGTCAGTGGAGCAGTCAGAACACACACAATGTTGATCGATTAAGTTTGCCGTCTTATAAGGGCGCGGTTTGTGGCACCCCAAAATAATTACAATAGTAACATCAAAGATCACTGCTCACAGATCACCATAACAGATACAATAATAATGAAAAAATTTGAAATATTGTGAGACATGCCAAAATGTGACACAGAGACATGAAGTGAGCACATGCTGTTGGAAAAATGGTGCTAACAGACTTGCTCCACGCAGGGTTGCCACAAACCTTCAATTTATAAAAAACACAATATCTGCAAAGCACAATAAAGCAAAGCACAATGAAACAAGGTGCGCCTGTCGTGTCCCCTGTACTAGAACCCATTACTTACAGTAAAGCTCTTATGAATTTCTCTATGCCCTGGCAATTCAGCTGAATGTAAATTTACTTCTGGAGAMTTCCTGTATCTGTCAGTCATGATAATTAATTTAAATAGGATATTAATTTATGAGTCCCTAGTTTGTGAAACACTGTCTCATACAGCATTAGTTTTTGAGATTCTGCCAAGACGTTTTTGAGATTCCACACTGGGCCTTTGGGCTGCACTCTGTTATTAACTAATCTGCCAATAGGCAGTTCATTTATCCGACACAAATGTATCCCTTTTGACAAATAGGTTGATTAACAGCTTAATTTATGAGAATCCAAGCATATAAATTTTCTGTAGCACAGAACTCAATAGCTACTTATTTTACAGCCATTTCAGTGCTAACAAGAAATACAGCTTATTAGTAGCTTTAGACAAAGACTAAATAAGATAATTCAAGGATCACCCCAATTACAGCAGGATCCCATTTTTACCAACAGGAAGATGACAAGTTTGAAGGGGACTGTAAGAATTTGGAGGCAATAAAGTGAGGTTGCTCTCCCTTAATGGGGCTAGATTTTCATCTCAGTGTTATAAACCACAAATAAATCCACTGATAGCAATGAAATTACATGGGTGTTCTAGCCTCAGAAGGAGGTTCATACATAAAGCATTTCCTGGACAAGGCAGGAGGGACTTGTCTTCAGACAAGTCGACTACTTTTATGGCGGGACCTAAAAGAATTCAAGTTACTAATGTATACGTGATAATTAGAACAAACTGCAATATGCTCTGGAACCCACAGCCTTTCTACAGCTTTTCTACTGTTCATGGCAGCAAAAAGGCTGGTTCAAATTGTTAAGGTCCATCATGACAAATGATGGCAAAGCCAGCTTCAATCTCTGTCCTGAAATCTTACAAAATTAAACACTTGTTCTGACAAAGCCCTTAGCTGTTGGAACTCCTCCACCCATAAGTATGCTAAGTCTGTGTATAAACAAGAGGATTTTTATTATATGAAAATAGTCAGAGCCAGAAACCTGGACAAAAAAATAACAGGACAAATAGAGATCAACTTTGACAGAAGCTCATCCAACTCCCTTTCTGAGATTTCCRGATGGCATCCATATTATCAGTTGTTATGGAAGTTGTATTGATGGTGTCCTAAATATGTCTGTCAACTTCTTGCTATGCTTGATGATTATGTGAGCTTGTCCTAGTTAGAATTCTTGATGTTGTAAGAAGACCCTTCTCCGACGATTTGCTATGGGTATTTACTTTGAAATGAGTCAATCTTTCCATTAGTCACCCTAGTGGACTTCCGTGCCACCTCACCAAAAAGTATGAGATCTGCATTGAAAACATATATTTCTGGAACATAAATTTTTAATTTAATAAAGTTGTTTGCTGCTTAGACACTCATTGTTCATTATCTATGTGGATGGGTAAAATGATTTTCGTCCTGTAATCATTCTCTATGCATCCAGGTGGTTGCTTTTTGGAATGCCTATAGTAATATAGTTTCATTTCTTTTATTCTTTGTGACTAGTAGCACAGAAACAATGCTGCAGCTAGGGTGATCTGCATCACAGTCCTAATTCAGGGGAAGTTATTAACAGCAGGTGCCATGCTCTGTGAATATACAAAGTACCTTTGGTTTGAATCTAAGCTCATAATTTTCCCAGTACCTGAGCTGTTGTGCAGAGCCACCTGCTTTATTCCTTATGGAGACAGTCCATAACTGGGAGAGCATCACTGAACCATGTGTATCCTGAGTCAACTCTATGAAGAACCACTTCAGTGCTGTAGCAGTGTGCTCCTTATTGCAGCTGGAGCGTGATCCAGAAATGTCTACTTAAGTTAGGTATAGGAATCAGTTTGAACTTGACAGGTTCGGATTATTAGCTTCATATTAGTCATGTGAAGGTCTCTGGACTTTGGTACTAAAAGCAGTATAGCTGCATTCATATAGTCTGGTACCCAAGCTAATAAGAAATACATTAACCCAGCTTGTATGTGTCTGTACCTACAGCTCTGTTCTTGTACATAAAACTCATGGGAAGCAGCAAGCTGACTGTGCACTTTCCAGTCATTTCTGGTAGTCTGTCTAGCTGTTCTAAATACAGCTCAGGATATTTTTTGGCATTTGCTTTTCTCTTTATCTGTCTTTGCAGTCATGAACTTTGTTTTGCTCTTCTTTCTTCTGCTGCTTCCTGTTAAGTCCATTTTTTATTGCTATTAAAGTATTCTCTCCACTTCTCATGTCTTCCACAGAGCCTTGCTTTTTGCAGTTGTGGTTATGAAACAGTTCTTCTGTTATAGCTGAAACATTCTTTAGTGTTTGTGTCTTTTACTTATGAACTACTGGAGAGTTGTCTAGTGGCCCTCTCCATTTAAAGAATTTTCCATTTAATTGCTAGTGTCATGACCATGTATCTGGTGTACCCTATAGGGCAGGTACATTTGCTTATAATCAAGAAATTTGCTGGAAATGGGAACTCTCTGTCTTTTTGCAGCATACTCTGGAGAGTTTCATGGCATGTTGTGTATTTGCTCATAAGTAGAGCTCCATGAATCAACAGTGTACTCACACTGCAAAATTTGACTTCATCATTCACCATGTTGATTAGAGTCAAAATCAGTCCAAACATGCCCATGATTTTAATCAAGCCACCATTGTTATTCTGCATTAAAATTGTTACTTGGGCATTTGATGTCATGCCCAAAGGCCTCAGGGAATATCATCCTGTAGCAAGTTATAACAAGAATCTTCACCTTTTTTGTTTTTTAAAATAGACTTATAATACCAAATGGTGGTTCTTTTTTTCTAGTCTAAAATAAACTCTAGTAGTTCTCTGAGTGGTTCTCACTGAGTCAATGTCTGCTCTGCTTCAAACAGTACTGAGATTGCTTTGCCAGATTTTTATCATTGAAATTTTGAAAGTGGACAATGGCAATTTTTGGCCTGTATAATTGGCATGAACTGGGCCATCTCCTAACAGTAATTTTAAGGATATTAAAAGTTCTCAATCGGTTATTTAATTGTTGAGACATTTTACCATTTTTCTTCATTAAACTCACATTCTTAAATTCAATTTTGATTAATGATTTAGTCTAAAGGACTTTACAGGACCTGGTTTTCTTCTGTGTTTTGGCAAAAATCCATCACTTTTTTCAGATTAGGTTGATCTCTTGTTCAGGCCACCTGCATGGTGGCTTGGCTCTCAGTACATGTTTCACCATTAAGACTTGTCTTATGCAGTGGGAAATCTTCTGAGGCTAGAGGTGTTGGGTGAAGATGAAAATTTAAGGCCTCCCTAGCAACAAGGCTACCTGAGGTGAAACACTTGGAAATGATATCCTGAACAAGCGCTATTCTTAACTTTCAAATCCTCCTTTGACTGTGCACTTTTGGGAATGCTGTGAGAAGTCATGGTGTATACACTCTGGTTAGTCCAATAACCCTCACGGAAAATCATATAAGTAGCTAGAAAAACAGCCCTTCCCCCTTAAAATTTCCACACTTTTGGTATCTGAGTCATAGATCAGCTAGATGCAAATTCCCAGTTCCCAGATCACATGGATAAAAACTAAAGGGCTTGTAAAACCTATATGCTTCATCTCCAAAGGCAAGTTTTGCTTAGCATCCCCAAAAGTGTGTGCTTGTTAGCTCAGAATGCCAGCAAAATGTGCAAGCTAGTCACATTGTAAGGCATAAAGAAAATCCTAATTTGTCTGTAAAACTGCAGTCATGATCCAATTCATATGCCCCTTCACATATAGTGATGTGTTAACTGCATTAGCTGTGGGGCTAAACTGCTTGCTAAATTGCATGCATCCATCAATTTCATACCCACTGACTGCAAAAGGTTCATGAATGTGGAACTGATGCCACATTAAAATTATATTTTTGACCCAAGTTGATAACCAAAAGTGTATGCTTGTGCAGATTAGTCCATTTAAAAAGAAAAATCATGAAGGAGCCTTGTCTCCAGAACAGTGCTCTATACGAACAAGAATGTAGAGAGTTCTGCTTTCTTGAAGGTACAGAGAATCACACAAATTGAGGCAGCTTTTTGTCACCAAGCTCCTTTTCAGCCAGTACCTCACAAAGATCTCCTCTTGGGCTCATACTGCTATGTTTGTTTAGACTGCTCTGAATTCTGTCTATCTCTTCCACCATCTGGGCTGTCTCCCATCCTCACAGATGCCACTGGATCAAAACAGTTATTAGTAAAGACCATGGTAATTTCTGAGAAATTTCTGAGCAGCTATCATTTTTCTTCCTTTTAGGCAGGGATATTACCTGTGTTTTGGGTATGAAGACTGCCTTAATCTCTACTGCCAGGAGCTTGTTGATTTTTTGCAAATCTCTCACATGAAAAATGAAGGTTACTTCCAATTATTTCTACTTGCTTTAATCCAACTTGTAATCATATTAAATTACTAGTGATCTCATAAACAAAATGTTTCACAATTTAGCCTATTATATAGCAATTATGTCATTTGCTATATACTCATTAGAAAATTTCAGCTCAAGGACAAGTGCAAATTATTTCTTCGTACTTCATTTATTCTTGAATGTAATCTTCATAATATTTGTCTCCCATTCTATGCCTGGAAATCAGTTTTTAAAAAAAATTGGAGCCCCAGCTACACACCACAATTCCATTACTCAGCTGAATAAAAAGAAATGTCCTTAATGATACTCATTTTGTCACAGCTTGACATGAGAAATATCTCCAGAAAAATAGACAAAGCATTTCTCATTTCAGCACAGAACCGTGAAATGGTTTTAGATTTGCTGATTACCTGTGCATCCAGGAGTTAGTAATAGATTCACCTAATCATAGTGTCTGGAAATAATTGAAAATTGTATGGAATTTTCCAGAGAGATAAGAAGTTCAAACAGAAGCTCTTGAAAAGGTAGTTTGGGAAACTTCTGAGGCTAGCAAGAAGTGTAAGACAACTATGTGTTACAAAAGAAGACAGCAGTTGCTGCTTTTTTTTTCTTTCTTTTTTACTTGAAGGTCCATATTTGTCCCTGTACATGTGTTTTTAAATTAAATCTATAGCTTTTTTCCAGCTGAACAGAGGCCATTCAAGTCAATGGGAACTTGACAGCATATTGCTCCCCTTTATTCCATTGCAAATGACTACACAGGGTGGACAACAGTAGAGAATTTGGTCCTAGAGACTGAAGTGTGTTTGGGTGCCAGGACCACAGAATCACAGAATTGCTGAGGTTGGAAGGGACCTCTGGAGATCATCTAGTCCAACTCCCTGCTCAAGCAGGGTCACCTAGAGCATGCTGCACAGGATTGTGTCCAGGCGGGTTTTGAATATCTCCAGAGAAGGAAACTCCACAACCTCTCCGGGAAACCTGTTCCAGTGCTCTGTCACCCTCACAGTGAAAAAGTATTTCCTCATGTTCAGATGGAATTGTCTGTGTTTCAGGTTGTGCCCATTGCCTCGCGTCCTGTCGCTCAGCACCACTGAAAAGAGTCTGGTCCCATCCTCTCGACACCCTCCCTTCAGATACTTGTACCCATTAATAAGATCTCCTCTGAGCCTTCTCTTCTCCAGGCTAAACAGGCCAAGCTCTCTCAGCCTTTCTTCATAAGAGAGATGTTCCAGTCCCCTAATCATCTTTGTAGCCCTTCGCTGGACTTGCTCCAGTAGTGCCACATCCCTCTTGTACTGGGGAGCCCAGAACTGGACRCAGTACTCCAGATGYGGCCTCACCAGGGCTGAGKAGAGGGGSAGGATCACCTCCCTCGACCTGCTGGCAACACTCTTYCTGATGCASCCCAGGATACCATTGGCCTTCTTGGCCACAAGGGCACATTGCTGCCTCATGCTTAACTTGGTGCCCACCAGCACTCCCAGGTCCTTCTCCGCAGAGCTGCTTTCCAGCAGGTCAGTCTCCAACCTGTCCTGGTGCATGGGGTTATTCCTCCCTAGGTGCAGGACCCTGCACTTGCCTTTGCTGAACTTCATGAGGTTCCTCTCCACCCACCTCTCCAGCATGTCAAGGTCCCTCTGAATGGCAGCACAGCCCTCTGGTGCATCAGCCACTCTTCCCAGTTTTGTATTGTCAGCAGACTTGCTGAGGGTGCACTCTGTCCCTTCATCCAGGTCACTGATGAATAAGTTGAACAAGACTGGACCCAGTACTGACCCCTGGGGGACACCGCTAGCTACAGGCCTCCAACTAGACTCTGTGCCGCTGATCACACCAGACATCAGTCTGAACGCTGATGGCCGATACAGCTCTTTTGTTTCAGTAGAACAGCGAGCTCTCAGCAGTGCCACATATCCAGTCCTACTCCTTTTATCAGTTTTCTTCATTTGCTCTTAGATTCATTTTAAATGCAGAGAATTCCAAAAGCTGACAYGTGGTCTTCATTTCACACTGATCTACCACATGGCAGCGACCAAGGACTTGGTATCAGCTCTTCGGCTAATGTGAACTGTTAGGATCATGGAGCTAAGCAATTCATAGTGGTTGAAGATCTCTCTCGCTTTTTTCTTCCCATGTGAATGACTGCATGTTTTCTGCCATGACGCATGCCCTCATACACAGTGCTGCAGTACCAGCAGGGAAAGTAAAATTTGTGGTGGTATGGAAGAAGCCTAGCAAACACTGTGAGTAGTGCTCCAAGACAGGAATGTATCCACAGCCAGTGGCAGATAGAGATTACAGTGTGTACATGTCTGAAAAAACTTCTGATCAAGGGATTTGGAAGGCTGGATGCTCTATTATTTTATATATTAAAGAGTTCTACAAAGAAAGCATATATGACCAGGTCCCTGTGTAAACCAGAGAAGTCTGCATTTAAATCTGAGCAGACATATGATATTTGAATTGTGTGGAAAGCCCAGGCATAAGATATTTTTTCTGTACTGGGGGAAGAAATCACAATCACACTCTTGTTTTCCTACTAGATAAAGAGATTGCACATCACTTCAGCTGACAAAACCAACAAGCATACTACTACCCAAGTTGCACCACCTCTGCATATAGGAACAGACTAACAACATTCCCCGCAGAAGGATCTGATATGGAAGGAAACTTAAGTCAGGGCATTAACAATGAAAAGAAATATCAAGAAAGTTGTAGAAGAACATAGTATTTTTATCTGGAAAGGGTATTTAGCAAAAAGAAAAGCAACGTATGGTAAAATTGTCTAAGAAGGTTTGACGGCTTTAATGGGTAAGAAAAGGGAGGAAAGCAAAACCAGAATATAAATGAATGTGACAAGCTGTTCAAATTGGAATACTGATTAGCATTTGTAAAGGTCAAGCCCTGTTCCCATAGATGATTAAAAGAACTGTGCCTCAACCTAATCCACAAACAGGTAAGAAAAGCAACTCCGCTGACCTTTGAGAATTATGTTACTGAACGAAAACATATTATATCCAAATAAAAAGCTAGAGTAAAGAGTTGTTATTTTGGTCAAGAGACTTTCCATGGAACTAATTTTACTAAGCTACAGTATAACTGTGGAAGTATAATTATTCAGTAACACTAGAAATATCTCAATATTCTAACAAGATTTTGCTGTTGATAGTGAGATAGTGACCTAAAACCCAACATGGTTTCTATGTTCTGTGATTGTGTCTTCCATAAAATAAACCAATACAAGGTATTACAGCACTACCACTACTGCCCTTAAAGAATGGATGGACTGATCATACACAAAATTAGAAACTGAATCTCACAGTCTGTCAGCCATGATTTTATTTAATMTGCAGCAAACTACTTAAATATCACACATCTCTTGCTTGTTCTTTTGAAGTAACAGTCTTCTGCCAAGTTCTTTGAGTTTTCATTGTTCTTTCTGCGCTGATTGTATTCCTTAGCATCTCCAATAAGCCCAATACCTGTTTTCTATCTCTTGCTTTACCCACTGTCACACAAGTTTGTGTGCTTTTTGTTGATTTGTAAAACAAAAACAAAAACAAAGATGTATGAGTCTGATTTTCAGCAATATGTGTATCTGAAAGAGTGACTGTTGGCCCCTGTTGTACTCCAGGGTCTGTAAGAATAATTTACCTATAGTCAGAATTTTATCCAATATTCTACGCTGTAGTCAAAAATAATGTTTTAGGTACCATTCAAAGGAACACACAGATGCAAATGCATCAGCACTGTGCAATGACCTTTGTTGAAACTGATGAAAGTGGTTCAGTTAGATTGGCAGTATGCATTCTTTTCAATAGAAAAATAATATGTGCTTGAATAGAAATTTAACTTTGCACATTAAATACTGATTTTTAAGACTGGGTACTAACAAGACTTTAATACAATAGCAAATTCTTCAAATTAGCCCTACTGTCTTTTGTTCAGTCAGTTTGGTATCCTTACAATTTCTTTCTCAATACTCATCTGTCTTTTTATGATTGCTTAAACTCACAAAGCTATTTTTTTCCTTTAGGACTACACCAAAACTTTATCAATGTACCACAAATGCCTGTTGGGTCTGCAATTAATGATTCTCTTGCTAATGCCATGAAAAGTCTATTTAAATATACATCCAAGTAACAGGAAGTGCAAGCAATTGTAAACTGTAATCTTAAAAAAGTCAGCTTCAGCAGTTTTCTAAATCTGTCCTACATTATATTCAGTTGTGAAACTCCACCAGATGAAGAACTGAGAGTAAGAAGTTAATCCTTAAGCAGAAAAAAGGTGTATTTCAAAAGCTATTATAGTAAAAAGTTATCAGATGACCTTCTTACTGTTAAGGATAAAGATCAGGTACATCATCTTCCTGTTGCCTTCTGAGACTTTTTTTTAAGTTCTAGTGTAAATCATCAAGTAAGTTCCAAGATCTTATAGCCTCCTTTGGTATTCAAAATTATCTGTATTGATTTTTTGCTAGATCTTAAAGACAAGTGTTACTCTTTACTGATGCCTCAGGACTCAGATTAGTCTCATACATTCTATATTTAGTATTAAATGGATGTATACCCACAATATAATAAATACCAGTTTCCTGTAGTCCCCTCCAGTATTAAAGAATTATTTCTACAAATACCCTGGATATGAAAAAAAAAACCCACCCAAAATCTGAAATACTTCTTTAAACACAATATTTTAAATGTATATTCCATCAGTCCTGCAGAATTTATCCTGTGCTCTGCTGGCAACAGAGATGACTAATGAAAGTGATGGGAGATCTGACTTGTCATATGCATTAAGTGTGAACCTCACATAGCTGACTTGTCTAGAGGTCCATTGTAACCAGGCCTTCATCTTACATGTTTCATTTCATGTATTCCTTCTCCTACTCTGCAATCCTTTGTCAATTTGTCAAATTGGTTTGTCAAATGAAGCTGAAAAGTAGGAGGAAGTTTTGAGATAGCATGCTCAGAGCAATCTCACTGAAAAACACACTTCTCAGTGGAAGACTTGTATTGTAATTCCTCCTTCGATACGTGACTGGATCTAAACATTTACATGACATTACACATACGTGTTCCACATATGACCTAATTTTGTGACCAAGGAAGATCTTAGTTGAGCTACATCTAGTTCATAGCAGTGTGGCCTGGAAGGACAGCTGGGTGGGAAGTGACAGTTACCACAAAAAAACCCCAAGGAACATAAAGTAAGATATTAAGCTCCCTAGCATTAAACTGTAGTTTTGCTAAAAAATGGATAGTTTAAATCTATCTATTTGTCAGATAAAGAACATTTATCACTGGTTACAATTTTTGTCAGCTCCAGCCTTTGTGCCCACCCCCTGCCCAGAGCTCCCTCTCTCAGCCCTGACTTGACTGCTTCTCTTCAACCTGAAGCATCTCAGTTTCAGCTTCTTCTCTGGGTCTCAAATCTCCGTTCTTCAGGTCTGTGGTGTTGTCTCTTTCTTTCAGACACACAGCAATGCCGATAGCAGTGGTACATATCTGGGCTAGTGGTAGTATACTACAAGTTGGAGAAGCAGAACTGTGATCAGAGAGACAAAACTGCTGAGCACTAGGTTGGAGACAGGCAGAACTATGGCTGTAGGAGGAAACACAAGGTTGTGGAATTACTGCTGTATTATATTGTTCTACTTTTTTATCCCAATGTCCACAATTTTATTGATTTCTATTTTCATCAGGGAAGTATGCTCTCTTTAAAATAGTTGTCTACCAACTTTTGTATTGAAATCAAATACTGAGCCTTGCTACTAAGGAAAACAAAGGTCAAATAAGGCTTATGATGAAAAAAGTGATTAGCAGAGTTAAAGCTGTTCAAGACAAAGGGACCACAGATGTCAGGCATTTGTCCCAACCCTTGTATCCTGTTTTGAAAATCAGCCAGAGATTTCTGATTCACCAGCCATTGACATTGTACTTTCATTTAGGCTTTAGTGTATGGATTTCTCTCCTCACTTCTTGATACCTCCAATAAAATGGATTAGCGAACTGATCTGGAATAAAATACCTTGCAAAATAGAAAAAAGATTTTTAACCTGAATCAATTCCCTGATTCAGTTCATTGTGTGGCTTCACAAACAGCACAATTGGGGGTGTGGTGTGAGGGGAAAAGGACTTGGATAGAGCCAGGAAACAGGAAATCTTTCAGACAGCATTGTCATTAAAGCCTATGTTTCATGGAACTCTGCTTGCCGCAAGGCAACTATTAAGATCTGGAATCCTTCCTGCTGTGAAAATCGTGTTTTGTTTTGTTTTTTTCTGATTGGGCTCTGAAATGGGTGGCTGCAATGCTTCTCACACCATGAAGGGCTCAGATTACACACACATCCTACCATCATGCTACAAGGACCAGAACTTGTTCTCTGAAGAGTGATCAAAGTGATGGCACATGTATGCTGAAGTATACAGAAGTGATAGGCTAAAAACTGCAGTAACATTATACAAAGAACACCTGAGGCTTCACTATCTAATAACTTTGATTAAATGCCATTCATAGTATTCCAACTATTGATTACTATGGCTTATACCATTGCAGTGTTTACTGTGTAGACCTTTAGTAACACCTAGGACAACAAGTCATGACCCAAAACTCTATTTGGCTAAATACTGTTCAAATATAGAGTAAAAAGACTGTTTCTAATCTAAAGTAAAGATCATATACAGAGAATACTGGAGATATAGAAATACCAATAAAGTTTTATAGACCTTTTTTTTGAATGCTTAGTAAAAACTTTGTAAGTAATACCTCTGTAACAGTGCCCCTCTGAGCTTATGTTCATGCTAAGTTTCCCACCTGCACATGCATTGAGACCATCACTTCCTTGCAGTTTTACACATGAAGCTTAAGGTATGATTTAGCTTACCAGTATGAAAGCGTACTAGTGTTCCTTAATTTATTAAAACTTACAAGAATTTCATTATTATTACTGTTAGGATTATAAAATCATACTACTACTGTATTTTTACATATTTTTACATAATGTTGGTACATTAAATATGTTTTAAAATCTCTTTTTTTTTCAGGTAACTTCTTTCAAAATAAGCTTTTGGGGATTTTTTTTGCCTGGAGCTGGTTTGTTGAACTGTATGGAATAAAATTGTATATAATAAAACATTTGCTTTCCCAAAACAATATATAGTATAGTATATAATATAGTAGTTGGAAACCATTAAAATTTTTCCAGGTTTTATATATAATCAACTTAAGATTTAAGCCTAAAAAATACTTTCTGAACAGTCTGACTCCACATTTTCAGAAATTATTTCTTGTTTGATGTATGAACTTAAACTGTCATTGTCCCTCTGCCTTTTTGGTCTCTTATCCCATTGTTGCACTGTCCAGTGAGTAAGGACATGCAAAAAGGTAAGTTAAGCCAATATCACCACTGAACATACAACAGCAAAGAGTTAATCTGAGGAAGAGAAAATTAAGTATAATGTTGCATCAGGATTCCTCTCCTACTGAAGAGATTTTGAATTGATGTGAATTGCAACCAAAAGAGTAAAGATAAGGAAAAGTTATCACAAATTAATCACAATAGGTAATACTTGAAGTGTCTCTGCCCCTAGGCTGGTTTAATTTAAGACGTCTGAGGGAAACTGCAATTTATGTTCATCTTTTGCCATTCTAAGTGATGGATGAGGCATATTTAGAAGTGACTCAAAAAGGACACTTCTTTCTGTAACCTTTGTTTCTACCACTCATTCAGATCTCACTGGCTGCTTCTTCAGTTGTGCCAATATAAACATTTTTATAGTGAAAAGGAATAAAAGATTATTGCAGGGGTGGGGGGGATTACAACTCAGTATTTGTTGGCAAAATGAAATATGCAAGACAAAGCCTAAGAATAAGGAAAGGATATGACAGCTGCAGCAGAGACTGTTACAGAAATCTGTCAATAGTAACAGTATTTTCCACTGATTTGATTAATTTCTTTCTACAAGGAAGATCACTGTCAGGATGTTGCTACTGCCACAGTGTAAAACTACACCAAGAGACAAAAGCATTCGAAGTTGCTCCGTGTCCTAACTGCGAGCATTTGACAGAGCAAGGACAAAGCTGAATTAGTTTCTCAATCATCATCACATACACAAGTCAAGTATCGCTTACAGAATACCCATCTGCAATGTTTTATTCCACTGAGCAAAAGTAGAGGCTTAGTCAGGGAGGAGCACACCCGACTGCTTCAGAATGGCTTGGTAGCAGCACAGTTGCTTTGTGTGGGATGGTCTTAACAAGAAGGTGAAAGGCAGCTTCTTACTCAAGTACTACTAAGGGTAACAGTGGGGTGGATGGTGCCACAAAAAGCACATGGCTCTAAAGTCAAATGATAGTGTGCCTTGCCCGGCCTGACTTCAGATCCTCCTCGAAATCAAGACGCGCATTATGTTTTGGTCTGCTGGAGTGAACCGTGCAATGTCTAGCCTTATTTGAGTTACTACAAAATTGCTAATTGCTCATTTGGGCTGTGACATCCTGAGCGATCGCACCTTTGCGGCGGCGCTTCTGAACACAACTGCCATTTCCTGGGCAGGAAGGGGCTGCAGCGGCCGCGCCGGTGCGCCGCCGCCAGCCCGCGCAGCGGCAACCCCCGCTGCTCACGTGACCGCAAACGGCTTCTCCCTGCACCCGCCTCTTCCCGCCGCGCGCATGCGCACGCGCCCGCCCTGCAAACGGCGGGGGGGGCAGGGGAAGGGTCTCGCGAGAGGCCGTTAGGAAGCGGCGCGCGGGGCAGGTGGTGCGCGCCGGCGGCTGTGGCGTGCCTCCCCYCCAGCCCCCGCTCGCGGGGCCCCTCCCCCAGCGGCGCTGCCATGGCGGCGCCGCCGCCGCCCTCGCCCGGGCCCCGGAGCCGCTTCGAGCGGGAGCAGGAGCGGGACGTCCGCGCGCTGGTCCGCCGCGTGACCGGCCTCCCGGAGGAGGAGGAGCAGGAGCTCGGCGGCGGCCGGTTCCAGATGGCGCTGAATTTCGCTTGGTCCAACTTCAGGTCAGCGCCCGCCGCTGCAAGGCCCCTGCGGCGCCGCCACCTCCCTGCCCCCCGCGCCTGAGCGGACACCGCCGGCCGTTTTGGCTGCCCCCGGCCGGTGCCCCGCGCGGGCCCCTGCCCGCTGCCGCCGGAGGAAGGAGCGGCTCTGGCGCCCGGCCCCTCTCGTAGCGGCGCGGCCGGCTGCGGCCTGCCTGGCTCCGCCGTCGCCTCCTCGCCTGGCAGCGGGGAGGGCGTCTGGTGGTTGCTGGGCTGCGGCGATGCCGGGCGTCTGGGGTGGCACGGGCGGCCGCTTGCAAGTCCTTACCGCAGGATCAGTGGCTGTTACTCTGGCGCTTCTAAATCTCAGTGATATAGGGTTTTTCTCTTGATACCTAAAAAGGTGACTTAGCATTCTCACTGAGTCGTCCGGAAACTTATGTCTGTAGAAGGCAAAATAAAGGAATAAACATTATACATAAGAGCACATAAACAAAACTTCACCAAATCAAGATAAAGCAGCTGGCCATGGATACTGTGGATACTGGATACTACTTATGTGAAAGGATATCAGTCTGCAAAGATAGATGTGTTTGATGTTATTTGAGCTTGCCATAAATACAGTCTTTATTAACCAGTAATAAAGTTAAAGGGATACAGTTAACATATATTACACCATCTGAAGTGTTTTTACTGAACTTGCATACACTGCTTTTCTCAATTATCATAATTATCATACCAAGTGTCTGCTTGCAGTTTTCACATAATCTATTTCCAGTTCCCCTTACTCTCAGTTAATTGCTGCCTCTACAGAGCCTTATGTAGTTGCTTAACTTCATGCAGTAAGTGCCTAATCGATTTAAAATCAATAATAATTACATTTCTCATGCTGCTTAAATCCAGTTTTTAGGTGAGCAATAGCATTTACTGCATTGCAGCGTTGAGTAGGATTGTGAAACCTGTACCTATAGCAGACTCAAATAAGACTATTTTGCATGAAACAATAACTAAATATCCATTGGTCGGTGGCTGGTGTGAGTCTGAGATGTGGCAGAGCTGAGTGTGACCTATAGCTGGCATTTTGACAAGATCAACACTTTGCTAAATGTCAAGGGAGGCTAGTGGTATTCATTGGAAAAGTAGGAATAGAGTATTGCAACTGCTGTCTCACTGTGTTTCTTGTATTTACCAGAAGTATTTTGACTTAATGCATCATAGAATTCTATTTGCTGGTTTTGTAGCTGCATCAGAATAGTTGCTTGTAATAGTAACTATCTTGAGTCTGCAGTTTTGTAGTGGTAGCAGGGTTTTCTTGAGCTTGGTTAAATAAGTCCTGTCTTCTGTCCCCTGACTTGACACTTCTCCTGTTTCAGTGACACAGTTGCTTGTGTCATTGTGTGCTATTTCAAATTGGGGAACAGGTGGGTTGTTTTTTGAAAAACAACCTGGCAGAAAAACAGAGGGAGCAATGCAGGGTTGATGACAAACAGTTTGGTGTGGGAGGGTTGGGAAGAGGAAGGTGTTTATGCCAGTATTGCTGTCCAAGAAACCAGGAACTTCAGCCTGAAATCTGGTGTTTCCAACTCATGAGCCCTTAGATAACAGTAGAAATTCTCTTTAGTTTCAAGTTTGTGAAACTTGTGATTTGTATTRTTAGATCTGATGATGTTTCTATACTGTGGTTCTCAAATTCATCTAATTCTTTCTGTGCAGTATGTTAGTCCTTCTATTGATGATTCTCTGAACTTGCCTAAAAAAAAATTGAAATACTTTTTTTGTGTTAGGGTCATTAATTAGAGTATTAAACAGTACTGGGCTAAAGAAATTTCACTAATAACTTTCCTTTAGCTTAATAGTTTTCCCTTTCAATGCAGCTTTTTTTGGGTCATCTTTCTAGTCTCTTTTTATGTATCTTCCAGTTCTTGTACTTATCATCATTTTCCAGGTGAACTAATGATTTCCCATGTAAGCTAATGTGCTGAAATAGATGAGATAAGCTGTATTTTCTTAGCCTGAATATCAGCTGCCTAGTTAATGTTACGTTTTATCATGCTTTCCATTTACTTTCATCTCTTAGTTATTCTTTGCAACATTTATTCCAAAGCCTTTCACACAGCTGAAGTCAGACTAATGGGTCTGTAGTTAACCAAGTTGTTTTTCTTAAATACAGGCATGTCTTTATTCTTCAGTGATGCTTATTAAAAATCTTTGCTACTTGGCTTGCAGTTTCATTTTCTAGTTCATTACTTTGACACTGAGATGATTGCCTCTCCAAATTCAGTCCATTACATTTAGCTTGTGCTCCCAGTTCAAATGTAGTATTCTTTTTCATCTTTTGGTCATATGATTTGTATCACCTTGTTCTATGCAGTTGTTGCCGGAAGCTGAGGCAAAATACTAGGTTGACTTTGAGGGCTACGTGTAGAGTATCTGGAATCTTGATGTAATCCAAACTGCTGTCATATCACATTTCCAGGTTTTCCTCTATGTATAACTGAAGAACCTTCTTCCTATTCTAATTTCCTTTGTAAAGTCTAACTTACCTTTCATCTGTTCTTACTTTGTCCTTATGTGCGCTTTCTGTAGTTCATCCTTCTTTATTTTATTTGGGCTCTCTTTCATTTTTCTTTCTGGCACTGTCCTTTACTATTTTTAAAGGATTTTCATTTGGTTTAGAGGCCTTTCCATGTGGATATTTTCCCTGTGCTTGTGATGCATGTCCCAGGTAATTTTTTTGCTTTCAACAGGGATCTCTGACAAACATGTTCTTGAGCTCCTCACTCCGTTTGACTTAACTGAGTTAAGCTACTTTAATTGCTTGGTTTGCTGCTACAGTAGTATTTTTCTATTCAGTTTAAATTGCTTGTCAAATGTAACTTACATACATTTTCCCATCTTCAAAGTCAATTATAGTTAATCCTCCTTGAGATAAGAGACATGGAGATTAATTTTTGTTGCTGTTTAATGATGTTGCTGAATTAATCATGCGTTATTAACCAGAAAACATATTACTGATGTTGTCATCATATATGTAAATCAGCTTTATTTTTTTCCTCACTCAGGTTTTCTTTTCAAACATTTTCTAATACACATTTCTCACACAGGTTTCACCGGTTTCTTGATGTGAACAGTCACAAAGTAGAGAGGACGATAGATGGGTAAGTTTTATGTTCATGGATTAATAATGGATTAATTGTCTTTTTAGAGCATTTGTTGATACTTCTTTTTTTTATTAGAATACATGAAAAATTAGTAGTTCATTCTGACCTTGGAAAAGCTGCAAGCTGGAGAAGATTAACACAAAAATTTCTGAACTCGCCACTCCCAGGCGTTGAAGAAACAAAGGTATGTATGCTGTTTGTTTGGTTTTTTGGTAGTTCCTTTTTCCAGCGCTCTTGCATTTATACTGATGATGAGGACTTCTATAATGATGTTGTATTGGAAATTACAGATGATTTTACCAGTGGGGTTTGCAGTTGCTGTTTATGTCATGGATTCTCAGGGTTGTATTCTGTAGTTTCTCCATTTATTTTAGAGATGTGTTTCTTGTTTTTTCAGTGTTTCAGCATGCACTGTTTCATGACTTAAATTACATCTTTTTTCAGAGAAGATGTTTTATGGTCAACATTGTACAAATGTTGTAACTAGATTCCTCTCTGTTCTAAAACAATAGCTAGCTGAGCAGAAGTTCTTATATTTTGCTTGGATTTTTCTACCCTATGTCAGGTGATGCATCTGGGCATTTTAGTTTTAGTATATTTCCAAATGGAGCACTCCTATGCTGTAGTTTCATTATTGGGACTTTGTTTCATCTTTGATGCATTCTGAATCAAATCAGTTTAGGGCATTGGATGGATGGAAACAGCAAAGGTTGACTCACTTGGACGCTTTCACTATGCTTCCAGTATGGCAGTGTCATATTTAATTTGACCTTTGAAAACTGAAAGTTCCTGCTGTTGTGAATTATGATTTGACTGGTGGTAATGTCATTCTTTAATAGGGCTGTTTGTTCTGAGTTGTAGCCTGATTCTACTTCTCACTGCACTGATGCTTACCATTCTTTGGATTGTTTTTAGTTTTCCTTTAATTTGTTGTGAGAAATCCAAGAATGCACAATGGCTTTTACGTCACGTGTTGTTATACTGTACTGTGGAGACTTGTGAATAAATATCTCTAATCGTGCTTGTTTTGAGAGTTAATTAAAATAAACCCCCTCAAAACCCCCAAACAAGCACTTTATATTTGAATGTTGCAAATATCCTAAGAATTGAAACAGCCTTTTTCCTTTGAAAATGCAACTGGAGTGTAGTCTTTCACATTTGGGATATTACGCAACATTTAGGTTTTAGCAATGGCATGTAACTTAGACTGAGTATCTGAGTTTTATGACTGGTAAATGAAACTTTAGCTCATATGTGATTCTGTCAAAAACCTACTGGTGTTCTTTGACAAACTCTTGTAGAGTCACTAGTATTAAATAGGAACATTATATTGAAAAATACATACTCAGTGAGCTATATGCTGCAGAAAGTCAGAACCAGGCTGAAGAAAGATATTACTTCAATAAGAAATTGTTGTGCTCTAAGCAGATACTAGGAAACAGATCATGACACAAATCTCTGCAGCATACCAATCTTGGCAAGAGTATTGTAGCCAGATTGAAGGCCTTTGTTTCACAGCTGCATTAGTGCAATATCAGTTAAAGATGCATCTTTATCCCTTGTCCCCTGGTGACTTTTTACCTCCACTGTACTTCTGCGTTCCTCTTATCTCTTCCATATCTTCTTCTTATCAGCTCAGAAAGAGGCAGCTTATGCTATGGCTGATTTTGAAGTATTTGAATATTGATTGGCTAGTGAGCAGGCCTAAGGAAACAGATAACATCTGATCTGGTGTTGCAGGTTTTTTTCTTAGTTTGAGACTGAGGAATGGGAATTAATGCTGAGCATTCCTACATATAATAGGCTTCATTTGTTCCTAACTAAAATCTTTTAAGCCATTTTCTAACTTGCTTCTTTTATGTGTTTTAAAGACAGATACACACTATTCCATACTATCTCTTCTGTTGTGTTTATCTGATTCTCCATCCAACACCAACTATGTGGAAAAACCAAGAGACAAGGAAGTGGGTAAGTTTACAAGATTTTTGTGTTGCTAATAACATACAATCAGTTAACATAATATGATAAGAAAGACATTGTCCTCTCTATTTTATTATCTCCTTCACTTCAGGGTGCTTTACTGATTCTGCTGTATGATTTATACACTTAAAACACCCTGCAAATCTTTCGTAGTCCCATTTTTGTTACATCAGCTAATGAAGTTTTCTGACCAACTTTAAAGTTTCTTGATGATGCTTTTTGACTTGTACTGCTATCAGTTACTAAAATTCTTCACCTGTTCAGAAGGACTTATAAGCTCAAAGACAAATGGTTTCTATCCTCAGCAGTTATCTTGCACCTCAGTAGGGGTTCTATTGAAACAGCTCTAGTAATGTAAATTGCTGTTCCCTGTGTAGTCAAGGAAAGGTCAAGACCTTTGAAGGCTTCCAGAGGGAGAGCCCATTTGCCTAATTTAGAAAGGACGACTGTTTCACTCAGTGCCTATAAACTAGGCTTGTGCTTAAGTTTGAGTGGATGCCATCCCCCATTTGTTTACAGTGTTGTATCATAGACTGAAAGAAGAATATTTCAGACTAACCTAAAGAAAATCTTGCATCTTAAGATTCCTTTTTGAATGATCTCTGCACATTCCCTCGGCGGTGTTTTGAATGCACTTTCAGCCCATTCCAGGAATGTGAATATGAAGAGGTTATCTCAAACACCACTAATTACAGTTGAGTAAACTTCATGTTTAAGATATAATATATTGTAAGTTTGATTGTTATTTTGAAGTATTACACATAGCATCATGGATGTGTGGTGTCTTTTCTGGAGAATAAGCCAATGCTTGCTTTGTTTTGTTTACAGTCCAGGATCCTTATGCGTATGTAAATTATATGTTTAGAATGTTTCTGCTGAGCTAAATGGGACTAGTCATAATAAGTAATATGTTGCATCCTTGCATGTTTTTCCAGTATTGAAGCCTAGGATAGTATAGCATCATACAGATTAATATGCTGATGGCTCACTACATTGCATATTTTGAATGTATAAGCAACAAAACTGAAAAATATTAAGGAATATACAGTCACCATTTACATTTCACGTGCAAAGTGTATAACTTTGTTAAAGGAAAAATGGCATAATCTTAAGCGGAAGAGAATGCCTTTTATTGTAAAGATGTAGAGTACCGAGATATTTTTAGCTTTGAAAATGTCTTTAGAGGAAAAAGAAATCAGAGTTAAATGAGACTCAGCATTTTTGTATTTATACTCCTCTTAGAAAAGGAAGAAGAATTTGATTGGGGAAAGTTTTTGATGGAAGGAGAAGAAATTTACTTTGGCCCTGGCATAGATACACCAGTAAGTAATTTTTTAAGGTGAAAGAAAATAACCGTATACACTGGTTCGAAGCATGTTACAGTCCTGGCTGAGTTCCCCTGGTTTGTATACTCTGTTGTGTTGATCCTCCCAGGATTCCCTAATATGTTGCTTACTTCCTTACCTAATACCATGAAAGACATACAGACCCAAATGGGAATAATAGTAGTACAAAATGCTTTTGTTCTTCACCATGTTTTAACTTGACAAGTCCTGTGGCTAAACTGGCTTCTTCTGCTGACCTCTGCCTGCTCCTAATCAGAACTACCTGTATTTCTGTGATCATTTCCAGTTCTCTTGTTTGTCCACTTGAACACACTTCCTTTCCCAAGTTCTAATTCACTTGAAAGATTTGGAGGAAAAAAAATGTTTTTCTTTGGCAGACAGTATACTGTTCTAATCTCTTTCCCACTTAATAGCCAAACGATAAGATTACTGATTGTTGTCCCTGGTCTAAAAGGATATGACAAATTTTTAGCATCGAAGTAGAATGCATAATGACAAAAGGAGATTAAGAAGAAAACAGATTTCAAAGTAACAGTTTCACTGTATCAGCTAAAGTTAATAGAATGTATGTGGATTTCCCAGATCATCCTAACACATGACTCTGAAAACTTTGCAAAACAAATAAATTAACAGTCTGTTAATACTGTGAGAAGTTATCAATATGGCAGTACCTAAGGAGCAGTGGAAGCTCAGGAGTTTAAATTATATTTTTGAACCTCAGAAGGAGAAATTGTATTGAAAACTTTGAACAGCACACTGATATCATTAGAACTTCATATATTATGTGAATATGTGCTTTTGAAATATATTTTAAAAATTCAGTAGTTTGTGCTTTTTTCTACACCTAAATCCAATTGTGCTAGATCCCTTAAGGTAAATACAAATTCTCTTGCTCCAAAAACTTTCAGTTTTAATATTTTACTTAACTTAAACCAGTTCAGTCCCTGGTAGACAGTAATGTTAGTCTTAATTTTGTGAACTGCCTTTACAGTGGAAGAAACACTCAGCTTCTCAGTCAATAGGAACTGAATATAGATCTGTTACATTGCATTGAGACATACTGTGTTTTATTACATTTCATAGGATTGGTCTGAAGAAAGTGAAGAAGAGGAAAACACTCAGCCTTTGAGCAGGGAGGACTCTGGTATCCAAGTAGACAGGACACCTTTAGAAGACCAAGATCCAAACAAGAAAACAGTACCTAATGTTTCCTGGAAAGGTTAGATTTTTCTTCTGAGAGTTTGCAAGAGCTGTCATTTTTTTAATGTAAACATATGTGCTCAAAGTTTAGCAATCTAATGCTGCTTTATTTATTATTTTTTAGTGAGGTGTTATGTTCTTAGACCTATAGTTATGGTTTAAAGATGTGCCTTACTGTTCACTGCTGCTTGTTTAATTTTTAGCAGTAAGAAAGCACTAGAATGGCAGGCTTGGTGTGATTTCTGTTGACGTAAATGGAGAAGACTTCTATTTATTTCTGGAAACAAACTTCTGTGGTGAAAGTGTGCACGAATATTCCAATACAGGAATAAAAACATATTCAGTAAATGTAACAGTTGTATGGATCTCTTTATCATTAAATACCAGAATGCTGAAATAAAATTAGGTGATGAGAAACGGTTGAACAAATTCTGTATATGAAACATTTTTGAAAAAAATGCTTTTATATAATTAAAACACTAGTGGCTTGCTTCTGAATAGCTTCAGACAGTGTTAACTAGCTGTATGTTTTTGCATAGAATAGTATAGGGTACAAGATACCTTGTGTAAGAAGACAGCATGATATAGATATATGGTACAAGAAGCAGCTAGCTAACTGAGATTAGGTAAAGTTTTCCTGGTAATCATATTTAAAGAAAAAAATTTTTGTTAATGGACTGAGCGCATAGTAGAAAGTGACATGCTGACAAAGTCAGTGATATTTGGCAATTTATTTTTTAAGTTACCTTTATTTTGTATATATTGTTTGAGAATTGCCTGAAATAGAAGAGGAAGGAAGAGCTGAAATCTAAATACGTCTCCAAGTTTATTTTTTTAGGACTTAAGAAACCTTTAGGAGATGGGGGCATTTAAGTGTAAACTAATTCATTTTTGAATACATGTGAATGCAATGAAGTGTAAATAGTTGCAAATTCTGATTTATTTGAAAGATCTGTACTTCTGCAGCTGAGTGGGTAGGCGCATTAATAACTTCTTCCTGTGTTTTATAAGCATTTCCTAAATAAATAAAAATACCTCAGTTACTATCACATTTTCACAGTTGGTGAACCTGATGCCCGCAGCTGGCTGGAACAGCATGTAGTTCCTCAATACTGGACAGGAAGAGCTCCTCGCTTTTCACATAGTCTGCACCTGCATTCCAACCTAGCTGCAGTCTGGTAAGAAAACAAGGTCACTTATGCATTCCTATCAGCATTATATAATGCTAAATAATGACTTTATTGACTGTCTTTAATACTGCGTTATAAAGCTATTATAGTTATTACTGATTTAGTAAAAACAGAGTTTTCAGTTAAATGGGTACAAATGAAAAAGATTAGGAAGCAGGAGTTGTTTCTTTTATTAAAAACCATTTCAAAAAGCATCTGTTATTATGTTAGGGAGAGGGAGAAAGAGAGAGAGAGAGAGAGAGACTTCCTTGTTTCAAGAAGCAAATCTTTCTCAGTGTTGAATTTTGTTGAGGTTAACCCTTCTGAAGGTCTCTGAGGAACTAATGTAGATGGATCGTAAGTAGTCCTGAAAATAAAGAATTTCCTAAAATTTAATTTTTGTTTGCTTGTTGGTATGTCCCTTATGAAGTTAGAATTAAACACAGATTTTATGTGGGGAAAGTACACACAGAAGTACCTCATCACAATTCTCTGTGGTGCTGGAAGGAAAATGAGAAGAAAGTTTAATAAAAAAACTATGTCTGTTTCTTTGTTTCCCCCACCTCCCCCTTCCAGAATTCTGAAGTATCAGTACT
Source organism: Apteryx rowi (assembly GCF_003343035.1). NCBI lineage: Eukaryota > Metazoa > Chordata > Aves > Apterygiformes > Apterygidae > Apteryx > Apteryx rowi. The sequence continues at coordinate 163,416 of NW_020451075.1, forward strand.
ATACTAATACATGTCATGAGATTTGTATTTGATTGCTTAATTTAATGCATTTCTTAATGAAGGAGTAAATCTGTTTTAGAGTCAGATAGTTACCTAGCTAGTTATGAACCAAAATTTACAGGAAGCATTAGGAAATCAGTAACAAATAAAACTATAATGTTTCTGTTGTGAGTTCCAACTAAGTTAGCAGATACATGGTGTAACCAGTAGTACTTAATTTGGATTGTTTGAATTTTAAATGTGGTAACATAACTATTGCCATTGATGATATTAATAAGTCAAAATATTACAAATGCACATAATCACTGTATATTTTGCTAAAATACGAAAAATACTGTGGAAGGTTTACAGGGAATTGAGCAACACAGCATCATGAGGAAGAGTTTCCATTCCTTGGGCAAACTTTTGGGATAAGGTATGAATTTGCTGATATTAGTTAGGCAAATTCATATTTATTTTTAAGTTTAATATTCTGAACAGAAAGAGTGACTAACTTTTCACAGTATTGAATATGAAATATTAAATAATCAAGGATCAAGGAATTAAAAAAAAAACAAATTCAGTACTTCAGTATTTGCTACTTAACTGCTAGTCAAGCTGTGTATGACTAAATGAAATTTGAATGCTTTTTCCATACTATTTTGCTTAACAATACAGAAACAAACTCTGCCCTTGTTTATATTTTTCAAATACCCCCTTGATCCATTGGAGCTACCCAGGTGTAAGTAGAGGAAAACTGAGTCTTAAGATACATGCAAGTGAGTCAGCTGTGGTTTCAACCATTAAATTGTTTTCATTTTCTTTTTCTAAGGGACCACCACTTGTACACCAGTAATCCTTTACATGTGCCAGAAGAAAGAACACTAGTCACTGAAACTCAGGTTATACGGGAAACTCTCTGGTAAGCAGAAATGTCAAAAAAGCTTGCATTTTAACTTTTATTTTAGTATCTTCACTCAAGGAGATAACAGAAGAGAGATTTATCATTGAAGTAATATTTGAGGAACTAATTATTACTGAGCTTTCTTTAGTTTGCACCATTGCTGATAATAAAGATGCTGCTAATGTGTGTTTAATTGTTCAGGTTCACAAAGAAGAATATAGTTTACTGCTTCTTGCATGTATTGATTCTTCAGGTCCAACTGTTAAGAAGAACCAATTTGTTCTTATCTTGCCCTTATGGATTTTTAACAAGTGTGCAATTTTGAAAAGTAATTTTGAACCATCCTATATTTTGAAATTATCTCAATTGGAAAGGAACTTTAGGGGATGTTTGCCTGCTGCCCGTGTTTTATTGTTCTTGTTCTGGCAACAGCTTACAGTACCAATAGCATCATGGTTGGTCTTCTTTTATTTGAAGAAAATAAACATTTAGGCAAGCAAGAGCTAGTTCTTCTATTAATTATAAAATTATGAGTCCATTAAGGAAAAAGAATGTATTACTCCTTTTGTTTCTTTTCCAGGTTACTGTCAGGAGTTAAAAAACTTTTTATATTTCAACTGAATGATGGAAAAGTGGCCGTGCGGAATGATATTATTGTAACTCATTTAACCCATGTAAGTTGTTTGGTGAATCTCAGCTGAATGTATCTGTCATCAGAAAGATGTAGTCTTTTGCAAATAGGAAATTAAACTTCTTGTGGAAAAATGATGTTTCTGTAATTGTTCTTAAGTTGATCAAAACACATTTGATTTAATAAAACTGAACAGGCTGTTCCTGTATGTGAGAATATAATTAGGTGATAGACATAGCAAAATTTTGTTATATTTAAGTTCAAAGAAAATAAAAATATTTTGTGATTTTATTTTTAGGTTTTACAAAATAAACATTTACATTAGATGTTTCTAATTTTTTTTTTTCTAGAATTGCCTAAGATCTGTATTGGAGCAGATAGCAGCATATGGTCAAGTTGTGTTTAGACTACAGAAGTTTATTGATGAAGTGATGGGACACAGCCCGGAAAACATAATGCATGGAACTGTTTCTACTCCAAAGAAAACTACTGAAGCCCCATTCAGAACCTACCAAGCTTTTATGTGGGCCTTGTACAAATATTTCATTAGCTTTAAAGAAGAACTTACTGAAATTGAAAAATGCATAATCAACAAAGGTACAGTGCAAGGGAAATTTTACAAGAGGGAGGCACATGAATTCTTACAAGAGGGAAGCATGCAAGACATTGCACAAATTTTGAAACTGTGAAAGATGCTATGCTATATTTTAAAAATTCATGAATACCTTTGCCAAAATGTTGTTTTCTTTTGGATGTTATCTTCATATATTTTTGTCTTTTTTTCCAGATAAAACAGTCACGCTTTCAATAGTAATAGATAAGTTGTCTCCCCGACTGGCACAGCTGAAGGTACTTCACAAAGTCTTCAGCACAGGAGTAGCGGAAGTGCCACCTGACACTAGAAATGTTGTACGGGCATCTCATCTGCTTAATACTCTCTACAAAGCTATTCTTGAATATGACAGTGTTGGAGAAGCATCCGAGCAAACAGTAGGGGAAATCAAGTCTTCTTTAATAGAACACACACTAGAATACTTGATGAGTAAAATTTCTCTATGATATGGTGACTGAGTACACTAGCCTTCAGCTAGTTGATTGAAGGTTGAGAACAAATTTGATTGCCATAAATGAATTACTGTATTTTGACATGAGTTATTTGTATCTTAACTTAACCTGGATAAAATCAGATTTGAAAGAAGATCAGCAGCAGGTGTTAGGACTCAGGTGGGGAGCATCTGTGGGGAATCAAGAGGCAAGGAGACTGTTACAAAAGAGAAAGCTTTTAAATAACTCTTGTACATTGGTGAATAATTCAATTAATGCTGAAATGCACTTTTGTTTTTACAGTTACCTGTTGATTATACTAGTAAAAATATAGTAAATGTCATCTTGTCCTCCTGTTTTTCAGTTTTCTACATTATGAAACCACAGAATGTTCTATGACTAACCATTTCTGCTTAAAAGATGTAAGAGTGAAAATAAGGAATGTTGCTATTTGGGACTGATTGCAATGAAAAAAGTAATAAAGGGAAGCATGCACAATGTGTGCTGTAATTTTTAGTTCAACATTTTATCTTTAAAAATCTTTAAGTATAGTTAGTACATCTTATAAATTATTTTTGCACAATTAACAGATTAGGCTTTGCTGTATTTCATCTAATACTTAAAAAAACAGCCACTTTTTTTTTTTTTTTTTTAATTCAGGTGTCCCTTCTGTTCTCTCTCTGGGTTGAAACTGTGAGGCCGTATTTACAGACAGTGGATGAGTGGATAGTCCATGGTAATTTGTTTGATCCTGCAAAGGAATTTATCATTCAGAGGTAGGGATAGTTATACTGAGTAAACAAAATGTGAGTGTGAACATAACAGTTGCTGCAGAACCTAGGAAGTAAATAGTCACAATGAAAGTAGGATTTCATGTTAGTTGTTTTATTTAAGTAGAATTAATTTCTTAATCATTCTCTTATGACTTGTCTCAGCATATTAGGGAAATTGCATTAGATACTGAGCCCTATCGAGTATTTTTTTGGAATAGAAATCAAGTGTTTAACTTTCCTATCTATAATATAAAATTGGCAATCCAACTCTGTGTGCTGACTTTTTTTTTAAAGCTGTTAATAATTTCTTTTAAAATCAAGATGCCTGGAAAAATTTTAAAATTTACTTTTCAGTTATTTTACTAATCTGTAGTTGATATAAATCAAATGCTGTTTAGAATTTAAATCTTACTGCTTCAGACTTGCAGTACAAATTAATAAAGTGTCTTGAATTACATGCACATTTCCTAAATATTATTTGTCTGTTAATTTCTCTTCTTGTATCTTACGGTTCGCTGGTTGCTTTTTTGACAGTTTGAAATGGAAACTAGTAGATTTTTGTCTCATAATTACAAATTAGAGATTTCCCTCCCCCATCTACAATATTTAATTGAACATATATTTTTTAAGACATGTAAAAGTGAGCAGGTAGTAAGAGAATCTTTCTAATACTATTGTAATAAATCCTTAATTATTGAGATCTTTATCATTGTTGTTGTATCCTACTTGATTTTTCTTTCCTTGGTTCCATAGTTGTGTTTTCAGTACTGCTAACAGTTGTGATTTCAGCTTGTATTTACAGTTGAGCCAATTTTAATTATCTAATTTAGGTTACTTTCCATCTGACTTCAAAGACCAAACTATGTATCTGATATAAACAGCACAAAAGAGCAAAGTGAATTAAGAATTTAATTTTCACCTAATCTAGAAATTTTCTGCTTTTGTAGTAGTATTTTCTTCATTGTGGTTTTGATTTACTAAATAAATCTAAGTAAATCACTAATCACACTAATCATTTTGTTATTAAGGATGAACAGCCCTAGGCATTATTAACTTCCTGCATAAAGTTAATTTTATTAGTCTATTTGTCCTTGTTTTGGGGTTTGCTTGGGTATAAAATTGTCTTTATCTATTGTGAGCTGATTCTTTATCCTGCTAAAACTATCCATCATTCTGGAGATGTCTAGATAGTTTGATGTGTGAATGAGCTTTTTTTATATAATTTTGAAAATGCTTTTTGATTAGTATAAATGAAAGGCTAAGTACAGGAAAAAGGATGATTTATATCATCTAGTAAGGAAGATTCATCTTTCAAAAATAAAAAAGTATTTAATAGCTTTCTTGTTTCTTTACAGAAACAAAAATGTCCCAGTTAATCACAGAGATTTTTGGTATGCTACCTACACATTATATAGTGTGTCAGAAAAGACAGAGAATGAAGAGAAGATGAGTGATAATGCCAGTGCCAGTTCTGGCAGCGATCAGGCCCCTTCAAGCAGGCAACATACTATGGTCTCTTTTCTGAAACCAGTTCTAAAGCAAATCATCATGGCTGGAAAATCCATGCAGTTGTTGAAGAATCTTCAATGTAAAGATGGTTCTCCTCAACAAGCTGCATCAAGAGGTGAGATGTCAGTTTGTATAATACCAGTCCTTAGTGTACCTAACAGTACAGACATATTTTATGTATTAATGTTTCTATGTTTTTAGATTAATATACTCTCCTAGTTACACTTCAATAGTATGGTTTGTAACTTCACACCTGATTGAAAACAGTTACTTTTCCAGTGCAAACAAGTGATAAGAACAAAGTGAATAAAGATTGAATATTCACTTCAGTTTTTATTGGTCTGATTTGTTAAGTTGTTCTTAAACTTTGTTTTATTATGCTTGCAAAACATTTTCCATTGGTTATGAGTCAAACAAAAACAGTTTATATGTTCCAAGCATAATACTTTTTGATTTTAATAAGTAGCTGTTTTCCACTAATAAGTGGTTGAATAATTTTGAGACAGCATGTAGGACTGCTAAAGAAAGCTTACTGATAATTAGATGAAAAATCTTGACATTTTTATAAATATGAATATTTAGGGTAGTTATCTTGAACGATAGTAAAACATAGAACAGTCTAATTAATTATTATTTTCTGTTTTTTCATAGGAGACAAAATATATTTTTTCGTTTTGCTTTTTCTTTATGTTTAGAAATAGAGTAGTTGAATTATTTTGGGATCTCTCTAGGCTTGTTTCCCCACTTGGTTTGAGAAGATAATCTATTCTAGTGAAAACTGCAGGGCTGTTTCAGGTGTGAATAATTAATTGCCTTTGCACCTGAAGGAGGAAATTTTCTAACATTTTCTGAAATATTTTATAATTCAGACACCTATTCAGCAATGCATTTGAACATATGCCTGTTTTTAAGCACTGGACTGGTTTAGCAGTGCTTCATTTAGGTACTTGAGCACTTTGCTAAATAGTGGCCTAAATGTAGTGGGTTAAAACATACCAAGTAAATGTTAGATTGTACGGTTCTTACTGTTATAGTTCAAATGATGCTTTTTCTTGGAACAAATCTTACCATGAAATGTCTTACCCAATTCAGATGCTGAAAGAAAGAGTTTGTATACGCTGTTCTTGGAATCCGTGCAATCTCGCCTGCGGCACGGGGAAGAATCTGTTCCAGATATTATTACAGAACAACAGGCTACAAAGCAGAGCCTGATAAAGATGCAGTCTATAGCAGAAAGACACTTAGAACTGGATGATGTCCATGACCCACTGCTGGCTATTAATTTTGCCAGGTAAATGAATAACCCCTAGATGAATGATCTTACTGCTGTGTTGTGGAAAGCCATATTCTGGTTGGTGACATTCGGTAGACCAAATTTTAGTTGCTGCTGCTTAAAACAAGCAAGCACAGAATAAAGAACAGCACTGATAATCAGTGGCAAAAGCTAAGTAACCACCACCCTTCTGCCAATTAAAAAAAAAAAAAAACAGTAAAGAAGTTTTTGCAAATTCCTGCTAGTAGCATCCTTTGGAGTCRTCTTTTATCATAACGGGTTTTTATCAAATAAATAAAGTGTGTTTTAATAGTGAATGCTGTTGTAAAATCCAAACTTTTTAATGGGCTTGCTTGGGATTGTATAAAATGTCTTTGATTTATACCAAGCATATTATTTGAAAAATGCAGCTTCAGTTGTGCTCTAAAAGCCTTCCAGAATTCATGTTAATTGCATAAAGATTCTTCATTCTTCCTCATGAAGGAAGGCAGTCGTAGAGGTTATAAATGTTCTGAGAATTAGCAGGAAAGGTTGTAACTCTAAAAATCTTAATTATTTACAAATAACAAATAGCCACTTATTTTTTTCCTGAATACCTATTTGGGATCTAAGACTTCAGTTTCTCAAAAATGTTGGTGATCCATAGTGCCTTTTGGCTTACAATTGTAGTTAAAGGCTTTTATTGTAAAGGTCAAACTCTACACAATTAAAGTTGGAATGTTTTTCCTAAGATATGTCTAAAGGCACCATTTGTTACAAAGAAATTGTAATTAATAGTAGATAAGAGTCCTTCCCTTGTTGGTTGAGACTATCCTATTCATTAAAGTTGATAGCATGATTAAATAAATGACAATCTCGTTCAGTCTGTCAAGGCAATACCTGCTCTGAAGTGATAAAAAATGGGCTTGCTCTTATAATGGATGAAATTACTGAGTAGCTTTTTACAAGTTATAATAATTTGATCTTTCCTATGACAAAATAATTAAGCTTACCAAATGTGGAATGCCCACAGAATCTCTTTTCTTAAGATATAATATTAGAGATAATATATGAATCCATATTTAAGGGACCTCAAATTCTGCTTTTTCAAATTTTTTGCCTTTTTCCTGTAGCTTTGTTTTTTCTTGTCCTGAGAAGTTCATCTCACCAGTGTTTTGTTGATGCACAATATAGTTTTAAAATGATACGGTTTTATAATTTATAAAACTACATGTAGTTTTAAAATGATTATTTATGATAAAGGGTTTATTTATTAAGCTGTAGAGTGTTTGAGCTTGGTATTATTTTTCAGAATTATTCCTTGAGCAACTGGGTGATTACAGTATGTCATCCCTTTCAATATTCTTATGCTTGGTCATACAAAAACAGTGTGAATGGTCACTTCATAGACTTGTTATGAAACTAACAACTAATGAATTAAGAGTGCTATAGTTAAGAAACAGCTCTTATTACTTCTGCAACATATTTTCTAGAGCAGAAGATCAAAGTTTGATTAAAAGCTTTGAAGGTATGACATCTTTCTTTTATGTGTTGTATGAATTAAATGCCTTCTCCACTAAGTAATGTGTTTTATTTTGAAGATTATATTTGGAACAAAGTGACTTTCATGAGAAGTTTACTGGTGGGGATGTTTGTGTGGATAGATCCTCAGAATCAGTGACCTGCCAGACTTTTGAACTGACATTAAGGTCTTGCCTTTATCCTCACATAGACAAGCAATACTTGGAATGTTGTGGTAATCTAATGCAAACTTTAAAGAAGGATTATAGGTAAGAAATTAACTGTGTTTTTCCTTTAAAAAATACTAAATACCAGTGGTATGCCATATAATAAAAGCAGGAATTTTCTTTTAAAGATTTTGTTAAAAAGCTTCAAAATGTCTTGTGTTTGTACTCCAACTTGATAAACAACAGCAAAAACATTGAAGTAAAAAGGAGAAAATAACATGATAGAATCCCATGTGAAACCTTTGTCCAGGTTAAATCAGGAGTAAAGCTATCAATCTGTTTTCAGTGGACATACAATAGGGAAGTTGTTTCAGACAGTATTTTTAATAATCTTGTCATTTGAAACAGCAAGAGAAATTTTACAAAGCCAGAATTATTTATTTAAGGTGAGATTTGGTTATGATACTATAAAATTTATAATACATAAAACAGTATTATGAGGTATTTTTGTATTACACAGAGTAAAACGACCCATTCCTTTTACCTTTTACATTGCCATAAAGTCACCATGCTTTTAATCTGCCTAAAGTACTAGTGCTCTGCAGTACCACATTTATATAAGAACTACACATACTTAATATATCTGTATTCATGGTTCTTGTGACAGATGAGGAAGTAGTTTTCTTCCTACTTTTTCAGAGGAAGAATTAATATCGTTTTTGGGGGCTCCATATTAAAATCCTCCCTTACACAGAACTCTCCCTGAAGTTACATCTCCTTTCCTAAGTTCTGTTTAGAGAGAGGGACAGGATTTCTCACTTCTAAGCTATTTTTGTGAATTGCCCAGCCCAGAAGATGGCTGAATCCCGTAAGTAGTTCTGTTGAAGTTACGGAGCTGCTCAGGCTTACAGTAAAACATGGGCAGATTATTTTGTTTTATCTGAACATATGTGGAGGACATCTGAAGAATAAACAAAGGATTCAGGGTAGACTTCATTAAGTCTAGCATGTTCGGGTTTGAGTTCTTGTAATGAAGAAACTTCTTAAGATTTTGTTTTTATAAAAGTTGTATTTGATTCCAGTTGTGTGATGAAGATTGAGGAAATGCCTATATTTTTGTTCCCCATTTAGGCTAGTAGAATACTTGCAGGCAATGAGAAACTTTTTCTTACTTGAAGCTGGAGATACTATGTATGATTTCTATACATCAATTTTTGACAAAATTAGAGAAAAAGAAACTTGGCAGAACATTGCTTTCTTAAATGTTCAACTTCAAGAAGCAGTTGGGCAACGCTATCCAGAGGATAGTTCAAGGTAAAATGCAAAATCCTGCAAAATACAATACAGTTACTGTTTCCTTCACAGCTAGCTCTATTAATATACCTAACTTGTATAGTGCAATACTAATTCTTGCGTATTCATTACAAGAATCTGTTTTAATGAAGTTTTGAACTGTTGTCATCTTTTCTACCCTCCTCTACCACATTAAATCTGACAGTTGATGTTTCACAATGAGAAATTAAAAACCTTTAAGAAAAGTAACCACTAATTTAAGATAGATTATCACCAATAAAAGCACTTGTTTCTTTACATAGGTTGTCTATATCGTTTGAAAATGTTGATACAGCAAAGAAGAAACTCCCTGTCCACACCTTAGATGGTTTGACATTGAGTTATAAGGTAGAGTGTAATTACAAGTTACTGCTGTTATTTTAGAACAGATTTGAAATGTTTTATTGAAGTTACTTACCTTTTCTCTCCTAATTATCCTCTCTCTTAGGTTCCTTGGCCTGTGGACATAGTTATAAGCTTAGAGTGCCAAAAAATTTACAATCAAGTTTTTCTGCTCTTACTACAGATAAAGTGGGCCAAGTATAGCCTAGATGTTTTACGATTTGATGGTAAGAAACTGCTTGAATGACAGATATTCTAAAATCTTGGTCTGTAGTCTAAGGATATATATAGTCTGCTGATTTTTACAGTAAATAGTATATAGAACAGTTAGGATTCTGACTCATTTTATAAAATAGATCTCCGTCTCTATTAGCTTTCAAAATCAGTTACATTACTCAGGGCATTTCTTCGGTATCTCTTTAACCTGAAGAGCAACACTGTTTATTCATGATTTTACAAGAGTATTTTGAAAACAAGTTAAGAAAACAGTTTAAAAATATGCTCCAATTGAGATCAAAGCATTAAGATACATCATTCAGAATACATACTTTAAGTCACAATTTAAATATTTGGGGAATCTAGAAAGAGATCTCTTAGTATCTCAGTTCACTGGTTTGATACTTGTATTCTTCCTCTTCCATATAAAATGAATAATGGACACTTCAAGTCCTAAAAAATAAATTAGGAAGTAGCTTCATTTTAATATAGTTTTTTTATCCTTTCACATAATCTTTAGCTCTTATATAGCATTTCCTATTTAAGTATTTATCAATTTGCATTGTACATATATTGTCAAACTATTTCAGTGTCTTATTGGTATATCTTAATAAATCATCTGAATTAATAAACTGATGTAAACTTTTTCTTCTGTGCAGAATAATAAGAAATAACTAATTTCAAATTTAAGTAATGTTTTAGCTACATTTTTTCATATACACTTCATTTTAATACCTTTTTCTTTTCTTTTTTAGAGCTACTCTGTGCTGCAGAAAACCCACAGCTTAAGGAAGGAACTTTATTAGAACAAGGAACACTTCCTCTGTTCGGACCTCAAACAGAACGTATAAAACAACAAATACATCACATGTTCCTCTTAAGAGTGAAGCTTATGCATTTTGTTAACAGCCTGCACAACTATATCATGACGAGGGTTTGTCTTATAACATAATTTCATTTATGTTAAGAACGTATAACCATAGATGCAATTTCGTTTAAAACAATCTGGACCAAATAGATGCAAACAGAAAGCAGAATCTTAGTCTAATGCCCAATATACACATTGAATTTGAGCTAAAAATATTTGTCAGTTTTAATTCAGACATCTTAAATCAGTAATTCAAAAAATATTTTAGAATTTCTACATACATATTATTTATCTATGGATACTAATAGTTTTTTCTTTTTAGCTATTTCTCCCAATGCTATGAGATTGAAACACTATCATGTCAAAATAGGTTTCTGTAAGCTATTATTCTCTCAAGAGTTATTATGGTCATATAAGTGTTAGTACAGAAATTTTATTTCTTTAAATGGATCCTTCTCAGAAATCACAAGTAATCAGATCCAAAAGTTGATACTTAACTTCTTAAATAATAAGATAACACCTGTAGATTTATAGCTGCTCTATTATTGCCTTTTTCGAACCTAATAAAGGAATTACTTGTGTTAATATGTTGCTCTTTTGAGAAGTTGGAGGATGTTCTTTTGTTACGATAGTATTTTGCATTTCTGTATCCTGAAAGATGACCTGTGTTCTATTTCTAGTTCAAATCTTCTGCATCCTAAAAAGTCCCCAATGAAATTAATGTGTTCCGAATCACTCCTACAGAAATAGTATAATCTGTCCATTGTGCAATGGCAGCATCCCCATTTATATGAAGAATGTCACTTATCAATTATGAAGAATTCAAAGCTATGCTATATTGATGGTAGCTGGGAGACTGAGCCTAAAAGATTGGAAAGGGAAGAGTGAATTAATTGAGCAGTCTTAGTCTCCAGAAAAAGTCTTGGGAGAGACTTGAGAGAGTAAGTACTGCTGTACAACGTAGAATTTAGTAACTGTAGTCTTTTCTGTGTTTAAGATTCTTCACAGTACAGGCTTGGAGTTTCAGCATCAGGTAGAAGAAGCCAAAGATTTAGATCAGTTGATAAAAATTCATTACAGATATCTATCTACAATCCATGATCGCTGCCTATTGAGAGAAAAGGTGGGTAAAAAAAAAAAAAAAGGAATATTTGATATATTGAGTTTAGCAAGATAGAAACTAATTTAGTACTAATTAGGCTGTCTATTTTGCAGTTCCTGCATAGCAGTACATAGGTACTCTTGAGGAAACAGTAACTTTTCCGGAGTTAACATTGAGATTCACTTTGCATTGCAAGTCTTACCTCAGTTCTATGAAAAAGAGGATAAACTGAAATTATTTACATCAGATTTTACACAATTCATTTGTTTTTGAGAGATGTGGGAATTTGAACAAACTGGTATTTGGAAATAAAATGATTATACATTATCTGTAATAGCTCTACTACGTTGGCACTTTAGATATCTGGATAGCATTGTAGCCTTTTATCCCGAATACTCTCTGTGCTAGTCTTCATCAAAATAGTCAGCCATCAAATTAATCAGGGAGCAAGTACAGTTACAAAACACATTTTGAATTTAGAATCATGTTATACTTAGGAGATTGTTTTTACAGATCAGAGTAAATGGCATTAGCATATTACTGCCTTGCAGTTTAATAATGAAAATGATTATGATTAACAAGGAATTGTTGGCTATTACTCCTTTTATTTTAATTGTTATTTTAGGTGAGCTTTGTGAAAGAAGCTATAATGAAAGTGTTAAATTTAGTATTGATGTTTGCAGATCGTTGGCAGGCTGGTTTGGGGGCTTGGAAGTAAGTATACATACCTAAAATTCTGTATTATCATAACTTCAAAGCTCTGAGCTACAGATATGGTTTTGAGATTTTTTTTGTGCACGAAACAACAGGACTTTGCTGAATGTTTAATGGCAGATTCCAGAGGCTAAATAGTATTTCTTAACCAAAATGAAATTTTTTTTAGGTAGAACTTAACAAGTTTCATGCACTTGTTTCAGTGTATAATAAGTATTTTCTAGTGGAAAAGGGTGGCCAATATTTAACTTTGAAGTTTCTGAAAAGATTCTGGAGCTTAGCAACAAAGAGGGTTTTCTTTTCCTTCCAATTTGTTAGTAGTGGTAAAATGAGAGAGTCACAGGTTGGGTTTGTAAACATGTTTCCCGGCTATGATTTAAAACTGTAGGCAGGTAGAAGCTGACATTCATTAATTGGTTTATGAAGAGTGGAATTACCTAGCATGGCTTTCATTCTGGGAGGCAGGGAAGTGCAGAACATACATTTTTGTTTTTCTTTTTTTTTTTTTTTTTTTTTTCCTAATGTGGACAATCCAAATTACAAAGCCTTTGTCAAAATCTTAAGGTAAAAACATGAAACTGTTGAAGCCTATGAAAGTTCTTCCATTAACTTTGGTGGATTCAAGATTTTCATGCAGAATGTTTGACTCCCTTTGCTCAAATGCTAGAATTTTGTATTTGTGGTAAAATTGGAAGTTTTTTGATTTGTCCTTTCCCATAATACCTATTCTGTAGAGACAGCTGTCATAACTGGGGTTTTAAAAAATGATATGTGCTTGCTTAAGGGCTATGATTGAAGAATCCCACCTGTAATTTCCCAGATAAGATTAATGTGTTGGTCTGTGAATCAGTTGTCCTTCTTTAGGCCATTCTCTAGCCTAGATTAAAAATAAGATCTGTTTTTTGGGGGGGGTTTTTTGGCTTGTAAAACCTGCTGCTCAAATGGTGAATGATAGTGAGCAGGTCTCCAAGGCAAGGTCTAAGAGTCAAGGACTGACCCATGGCCCTGAGGCCACTTGGCATGGACTGGCTCACATCCATGTTTTTTGGAAGTAGTTCCTTTTGGCACAGACTGGCTGTGTTTCTACACACAGGACTTGGACCTTGGTCTTCTGTGGCACTAGGAAATTATTGTTTTGGGGTGCTTTTCCAGTTCTAAAATATGTCTGAAATATTTGTGAAGGCTGTGTTATAAACTGCCATAGCAGTGTTTATACAGCCTGAAATTATATCCGAGGTTGCATGCTCTCAGATGTGGCAGGACAGCCAGAGTCAAGAGTTGCACCTGATGTAGTCTCATCTGTATTGTCTTTTGGGAGAGGAGAAAAAAGGAAGAAATGATTGGTGTGAACTATCCAGTCTTGCTTCTCTGGTGAAAGCAAGTTGGCGCAGTCCAAAGTGGAGTTAAAGAGTCAGTGAATATCTAAGCAATGTGGTGATCTTGACCCCATTTTATTTATCAGTGCAGATTTACCCCAAGGAGCTTTGAAGCAATAGGCACCAGAAATGGCTGTCCTAAGACATAAAACTACATGGGAATAATAATTCTTGTCACTTAGAACCACACAGTTCCTCCTACTAACTGCTAAGTTAAGAAATTGAGAAAATCATTATGGGTAGCATTGTGATAGTGCCCAGGCATTCCTGTCAAAATTGCCCTTGTTTTCTAGAAATGGTGTACACAGACATAACTGAAATAGCATTCTGGCTTGAATTTACAATGTACAGGGAGCTTTTTTGTCATTAAGAAGTTTTGGTCGTATTTTGAAGATAACATAGTTCCTAGTCTGTTAAGTGTACTTCTATTTTAACTGTTTCTTAGGATGGAATCCATAGAGAAGATGGAATCTGATTTTAAGAACTGTCATATGTTTCTTGTAACTATTCTGAACAAAGCTGTCTGTCGAGGCTCTTTTCCTCATTGTAAGTATATAAGGGTTTTCATATACCTACATTTACTGGAACACAAGCCTTATAGGAATGTATTTATGCTAACCCATTTTAATGTTTGTCAGTGCATCTTAAAGAATCTCATTTTTTTTAAGTACTAAATGAGGTATTCACAGACATGAAGCTTTACTTACCTCTTAGTAAGTTAACTGCATTCACTTTTTAGGGTATTTGTGCCATGCTTTTTTTTATGGACAGCTATCTACAGTTTACCTGTTTGCTGGAGGACGGGATGACTAATGTAGCCAAGAAAATGGCAAGTAGTTTTCTGAACAAGTAAATGAAACTAAATTCTGTCTAGAAATTTATTAGCTTGGAGTGGTATTCTGATTTTATAAAGCTCCCTGTTCCTATAAGGCATAGAAAAGCATTCTTACTGTTGTTGGCTAACAGCTGTGATATATCACTAATATCTAGAATTTTAGTCACAGTAAATATTATGATGTTTCAGCTGAAACTGAGAGTTCTTGGCTCTGCCCTTCTGTGGCAGTTACTGCTTCAGTAGCAGAAACAGCAGAAGAGGACATATCTGTGCTTCTGATTGTGGCCTGATGTATTAGCTTAAATTGCTAATCAATGGCACTTTGAGCTATGGTGCCAAATTCTGAAGGGGGTTAGCTGGGACTTAGATGCATGTTCATCTGTTTCTCTTTTGAGAGCAGTAACCCCCAACAGGAAGTAAGATGGACTTCTAGAAGAGGTATTATCTCAAATCACTGTTATTCAGTCTACAAGAATCATCTGTGAGTGTGGCTTACCACATGTAAAAAAAACCCCAAAAAACAACCCCCCCCCCCAAGATTATTCTTTTTTTTTTCCATTTACTGCAATTAGTATTTCACACAAAGGAGCTCAATTCTTATCAGTTATTCCTTAATTATTTCAGGAGGTGAGGGAAATGGTGAAGTGTGGTCAGAAATATCAGATTCGTAAAATACTTGACAGTCTTAAAACCTTAGGTTTTACAATTTAAATAATAAGATTGTGTCTTCCTTTTAAAGTACAAAATTGAGTGCTGCAATGAATTTTTGCAGACTGATATAAATGTAAATATTAACAGTTTGTCTTTTTTTTTATGATTTTGTTCACAGTGGAATCTTTAGCTTTATCCCTGATGGCTGGTATGGAACAAAGTTAACACTTGAATCAATTGAATTACTAAGGAACTGAAAGCAGCATTAACTTTCCATTCTTTGTTTAAAAAAATAAGCATTTTACACTCTGTTTTGAAATGTGCATAGCTAAGTGACACAATTTGGAGCAGTGTAAAATATTTTAATATGTAAATGATGTACAGGTATTTAAGTGCATTGTTTGTAGCTGTATTTTTCTCTGTGTGTATGTTTTAACATTAAAAATCATGTGCAGTGTAAAATTCATGCTGTCTAAAACAACCCAATTTGAAAATATATAAAATGTATTTCATCTTGTGAAAAGGGATTTTTTTCATTATGAGTAATTGCTGATGATTTACAGTTTCCATTAATTTTGAAGCTTTGTAGAGGCCACAGGGTAGTGTGGTGTGACTCGATTCTTCTTATTACCTGAAAGGCTGGTATGAGTTCATCTTGGCTTTTTTCCCCTAAAAAAGAATGAGAGGCTTCATTTTATTTGCTTAATGGTTCTTAAGAACTCTCTGGGAACAATTCTGACTGTTATGATAAGCTCATGTAAAAAAATACAAGAATAACTTATCAAAATGGATTGTTGCAGACCATAAAATACCAATACTTTTGATGTAAAATGATCAGATGCGTACTAATTTTAGTGGTAAACTCTTGTCAGTTTAAGCAGGATCAGGAACACAGTGCATAATATATTAATTTTAACAATTGGATTGTTGACATATTTCAGAGTTTGTCAGACATGGCTTGACCTTTCTCCTGCTTCTAACCTTCTGCAACCAAACCTTTCATCAGCATGCTTCTAATAGGTAATTTCACGTAGAGAGGTAGGTCATAATACAGAAGAGGGTATATGTTTAGAAAAGTAAATATGAAGCTTGTTTACACGAGATGGCTTGCCCTGCCTCCTCCCCATTGAAATTCCTCTGTAATTGTGGCATCAGTACACCTGCATTAAAAAGAGAATCATAGCTCTTTTCCTCTTTATTTATTTGAATAAATAAGCAATTTGCTAATTGGCATCTCGCTGTTGTGCATGTGTTTCTGCTGAAATTTAGTTGGGAACGTACAAAACTTTTGAAATGTTTCTGCTACGTAAGTGGAATGTCTTACTGCCAACTGTGAGACTTTGTGGCTCGCATTTTGAAACTGTTTTTACAGTTGTGTACCAGTAATTACTTTCTGTGAAAATGAATGTTGGGATTCTGATGTGATCTGATGATCTCCAGAGGTCCTCCCAACTTGCATACTTAAAGCTTTTTCAGGAAAACAAAAAATATTAAAAAAAAAAAAAAGTACAGTACTGGGAAACTTTCTACTGCCCTGTAGCATGTTCCTTTTTGTTTGACTGAGTGAAGGTTTTGTTTTAGAGAACATTGTGTTTATATAATCCTCTGCTACCATGTGATGTAGTTTTCCAAATGGATGCTTTGAGTGATAGGTGGACCACTATTAACAGAAGTAATTATACTTTCAGTTTACCATAACTGCTTTTCATTGAGATTCCATGTTATTTATTACATGTATAGACAGTGTATGTTCTTCATTAAATGCTTCTTGCTCATTCAATTCAAAACTAATAGTTTTAAAAGGCATGCTTGTGCTATGAAGTTCAGCACTTGATTGCACTGATTCATTACTTTTTGCATATACACATAAATTCTGCACTATGTGCTTCTAAAAATCTAACAAGTGGTTGCCTTTTTTTTTTTCCTCCTTTCTATACAGTGGTTACCTTACCTTCAGTGAAAATACTGCTCTTTATAAACCTGCTTTGGGTAATATTAGCTAGATAGGAAAAAAATCCTTCATGCTGGTGAAACACTAATTCCTAGTAAACCCCTTTACAGCTTCTGACTACTTATTTTGCTTGAAGGAACCCCATGCTAGTGAAGGAGTCTGCTGCTGTTTCACCCAAGTTCCTGCTTAGGAATTAATCTTGCTTTATGCAGAGAGACTTCTATGTATTTTGGAGGTTGCTGATGCCTGCATGCTGGTTCTCAGCCAACCTCCAATATTTGTTTGCTTTTCCGTGGTCACAGAAGCAGAATGGAAAATCTGGCTCTGGCAATGTTGGCTGATTCTAGTCACGGACATCCTTGGTGCTTAGCTTTTTCTGGGGCAGTAAGATTCAGCTGCTGAATATCTTTGATTCTATCTTATGGCCTCCCTCCCTCCCTCCCTCCCTCCCTCCCTTCTTCCTTGAAACCTTGGAAGAATAAATCCTTTCTTTTGCTGTGCATCCCCTGTGATGCCACCAAGACTTTTTCACCAGCTCCCTGGCATTACTTAAAATGGCCATTTCCCTAGTCAGAACAAGGAGGATTTTGGTTTGGAGTATTTTAGCTATTCGTTCACTCAAATTTCTGTGTAACATTTTCTGATTTCTTCACAGAGCAGTGTCATTGCTTGAATTCTGTCCTGTGTCTGTTATTTCTGGACTTTTTTTTACCTTGTTTTCAAATTCCTGTTTTTATCAGTTATCTCTGAGTTTACTTGAATCTTGACTTTGGGACCATCTCCTCTTTGATGGAAGAGAGCTAATGTTTGCGTGCGCTTTTCTCATACTTCTGGGATTTCAAATAAGCAATTTTGTAGACGTTAGAAAAAAACAGGTATGGTTTATTGCACATATTAATAGATTTAAGTGGGCTCTCTCATAGTCTTTGTTTCCTAACTGATCAAGTCTAGCTAAAGGAAAGCTTAAAAAAATACCCAGCAAAGCATGTTAAGACTGATCATTCTAAGTTTTTAAGGGGTATCTTCTAGTTCAAAACTATGTTTAAAAGAAGTCCACTAGGTGGCATATTTTTTAAATTTCCTGAGGGTTTTTTTTTTTTTTTTTTGATTAGTTGATCTTTCTGAGCTCATGGCTGTCGCTTTCATAAATATTGACTGGCCTTTTGATATTAAATGAGAAAAGGTATGTCCTTTGACCCAAATGCTTCTGATCTAGAAAGTATAAAATAAGAAACAATTATTTATATTTTATAGTTTAAAAAATCATTCTTTGAATGATTATGGTGAGAAAGATTTTGGTGAATTATTGGAGGAAAAGGAAGATAATCAGGTTTATAGTCATAAATAGATTATTTTGATCCTAAAAGACTTGAAAACAGATAGAGAAAAAACTGTTTATATCCTGCTCTCAGCCAGATTATCCTGCTTTATGCTAAGGCACAAAAAGGCCTGCATGGGATTTTGAAAAATGAGAAAAAAGTTTTTGAAATGATGCACATGGGAGAAGTGAACATTTTTTATAAAGCAACACTGATATGGGTGGGAGAGCAAGCACAGATTTGGATACTTAAAAGTAAGGATTTGGTTAGATGGTATTAGAAAAGATTATAATATTCAAGGTATGATATTATGTCTGATGTTCTAAAATTATTTGGGAAAGAACAAACTGCGTTATTGGATGCTGACACAGTTTCATCTAGACATCATCTCCGTATTTATTTGCTTGCTTTAACTCTGGGTTCATTCTGTCATAAAAGTCCTAAGATAGAGCCTCTTCTCTATCTGGTTCAATCTCTTTATCTTCTCTTCTTTGTTCTCCGTTCTTTCCTGTAAACTTCTATCATCTCTGGGCCATATTTTATCAAAGCTTTCATAAATTCCCCAGTGCTTGCTTGGTTCTTTAGTTTTAATAACCTCAAATTAACCACTAGGTCACCTTCTATTTAACTAATGTCGTTGAGAACCTTTGCTTGTGTCAAGCTATTGATATAATCAAGAAATATAAAAAGTAGTTGTTGATTGTATGTTTTCCATAGTAGCACGGATTAAAGCTAGCATCTCCAAATTGCGGGCTGATTAATAATAATAAAAATTCTCCTCCCCCTGCCCCAAGCTGCCTTTTTTTTTTTTTTTTAAAGACTCTAGAGATTTTCCTGTACTCTTTGGCACACTTGCAAAAAAACCCCACAACAACAACAAAAAACCCCCCCCCCCCCAAAAAAACAAAAAAACCCCTTCCCTTATTGATAAATTTACATTTATTGGATTGTGCAGTGGCTTGTTGCTGCACTGCATTTATTGCTGGAAAAGCTATATGAAACCACAGGTCATGGGGCTAGATAACGAATGAAACTAATAGATTAGAGGGGCAGGGCTGGGGTGAAGATAAGGATAGTGGTGAGGAGGGAGGTCGGTCCAGATGAGGCTGAGGGATTACATTTGGGCTGCTGCTTGGATGTTAGAACATGTGACCCTGAAACACAACAAAAATATTTGTGCATTAAAGCTAGTAAGGATGATAAAAGATGTATATATTGATGCTGTTAATGCTACTTCCTGACACTGCAAAGCTGGAAGAATGTAACTATTTGGGGCAAGACAAGCTATATCTTGCAATGTTAAATCCCTAACAGAGTGCCGTCTGCCTTGATAATGACTTGTATAGAATAGAAAGTTAATGCTTTTAAAGATTGTACTGAAATCTGATACAGTTTTAATGATTTGCATAACAAACATGCCCTAGTCTTCTGTACAGATTTCTTGCATGATCAAAATGCATGTAATTTCTGATAGAGTCAAGGAGGGATTTATACTCATTCATGCCTGTCAGGGAACTGGTGGATGGAATCTGGTATGGTTGGCAGCTCAGCATGCAGCGTTCTTGGAAAGCAGAGCCGGGGGCATGGGCCCATCATACAGACAGAGGGAGTTAAAGTCTTCAGAGCTGGCAGGGGGCAGTAGAAGGTATTGAACAAGAGGATGGCATTTTTGTCTAGCGCTGGAAAGCAGAACTAGGAAACTCATATCCATTTGAAATGGTGGCATTCAGCACTAGGAAGGAAATCAAAAGATAGTTGCACATCTCATCATGTGCTGATGGGTATTTACAAATGTGCAACATGCTTGCTATTGGCAGCTGTGCTACTGGTGACATACATGCTCTCAGGGGCAGATTTGTTGTTTTTTTTTTTTTGGGGGGGGGGGGGTTAGAGATAGATGTGGGTGACCAGATCAGTTTTTATTGCATAAGGCCTTCTGAAGCAGAAAGCTCTTGGCTGTAGTCTGTTGTTGGAAGGAGTTACTAGTATTTGTCATAAGCTGGCCAGGCTTCCCGCCATGGGCAGATTTTCACTTTCTGAGCTGTCTGCTCATGAGACCTCTTTGAGACAGCTGTTGCTTGCTACTTGGTCTCTTCTGCTTAAGCTCTCTGCATACTGTGCCCTGTACATGTGTTTAGCTCTTCCTGAGAGCTGCAACAAGTTTTTTTGTATGTAGTGTGGGAATTTATAATGTTTTTGTGGCCTTGCTGTGCTTTAAACCATTGGCCACATCTGATACAAAATTAAGTCTGTGCTGACGACTTCTGCCAAAATCCTTTCCAGCCTTTCAGAGCATGGACAGGTGGCTGACGTGTTGCCAGAGGTGTGGTTTTGGTTTTTAACTAATTTATAGACAATTACTTATCTTCTTTGTTTGCAGCATTGCATGGTTTTCAATTCTTGGGCTCACTGCAGCCATTGCTGATCATGGCTTCATGAATGCCTTTCTGTATTGGATCATGGCAGTTTCCTGTGTCTTCTTACCTCCTTTATGAGGATGAAAAGATCCCTGTTGAATTAACAGGTAAAGAAAGTATAGATAAGCTAGTAAGCTTCATCACTAAAATATCTGAGAGGAAAGATGTGAAACCAGACAGTACATAAGCATCTTACATATAGCAGACAGCTAGTGGCAGGACCTTAAGACTCCTATGGAAGCTCTTCTTTCATAGACTTTGGATAAATACTGTAAAGTCCAGATAAAGAAATCAAAACGGAATGAAAATAGCTGTGATTCAGGAAACAGTCTTGTGGGCTATCTATCATAGTGTCCTGAACAGAGGCTTTATGTAATCAATAAAGAATTGGATCACACCTGATACCACCATATCATCTGATGTTCATCTGGTTTAGTAGTAGGGTACACAAATTGTCAACAGCATGATACATTAGTGCTATAGATTTCACTATAGATAACTGACAGATGTGGGCTCAAATACTAGGTTGAAATAAATATTTTACCACCCAGAAAGGGCTGTTGAGTTTCTAATTCTAGCTGTTGGCCTCATAAAAACCACAGCCGTCTTCCAGTGGATAGAAGGTCAGTTAATGGCTTGATCAGGTATGTATAGATACTTATATCTTTAACTAGGCCCAGAAGAAGCCCACATTCAATGTAGTAAGAGTGAAAAAGAGCATTCAAAATCAGGCCTAGAAGAAAGAAAATGTAATGGCAGAAGTGGGTCATGGAGACCTCTATATCTTAGCCTGTTTAATCCAGTACTGTCATCCCAGTATTTAAATTGCACAAAAGTGGAGTGAGCAGGGAGTTGTGGGGCATTGCAGAACTGAGTCTGGCAGCTGAAATGCTATGAAGGCTCTTTCCAAATTAATTCTGATAAGCATACCATACTGTTATGGGAGAACATACACATCTAATTCTCGTGATTGTCCTTTAATTCCAATACCAAACAACAGAAAAGTGGTGCAAGTCTTGACTAGCTGCTTAATTATTATCAATATTTTTATTCTGACCTTATGGGTAGCTATAAACTTGAGTACAGGATTGTCGATAAAAGGCAGGTTGCCCCAGTAGTGGGCAGTAGCTCCTACGCCCTCTCTGTTTCTTTAGAAGGAACATGGCAAGACCCTGGGGCATCAGGCAGTCACAGGAGAAGTTGTTATTGCTAGGGCAGTATGGTGCTGCTTGGCAGGGTCTGACTTTTGTGCAAAGCAGCATTCCTGGCACCAGATGACTTTTTGCAAGCATGGGAGCTCCAGGGGCAGTCTTGCACAGGAGCACTAAGAAGAAACACTCCTGTGGGGACAAGCTGCTGTTGAGATTTTCTAGCTCTGATTGGAGCAGCTCCCTGTCCAGGCTTTGCAGGAATTCAGTGTGTTTCAAGCCTCCCTTGGGGCTCTGTTGTGGCTTGATAACTGAGGCCTCGCTGCTGATCTAGGCCAAGTGGTTGCATTAAGATAAGGCCGTTGTGAGTTTGCACTAATCCAGGACAAGCAAACAAGCACAATCCTATCTTACGAAGGCGAGTTATTCTTCATGAGTTACTCTTCACTTTAGTGACCTGATTGCCCCAAGCACCATTTGTGGAAGAGAGCATCAGAGGGATTGCACTGAACAGTGTCAGCTGTCATTTTAGAAACCTGAAGGATCCAGCTGTGGTAGCCTTTTATAGTTTTTGCTTGACCTGGATTTAGATGCTAGGATGATAAGGAACTGTGATGGATGAAATTCATTCATTTGATATATGTACTCAAAATACATTATGTATGTGCACAAGCAGTCAGAGAAGAATAACCAGCCACATCCTAGAAACAAAACTGTTTCATATACCAATGGACTAAACTGCAGCACTAAAAATATGACTGTGAAGGTATGTCATCAATATGATGAGATAGTAACAACAGCATTTTGAAATGGCTTATAATTTCTCCCCAAGCTGTTGAAATTCTTATGGTGTGGAATGAGTGGAATAGATTGATAAAACAGTACTTGAAGTCTTGAGAATTAGTGAGTTTAGCAACTTATTCCCACTTCCCAAAGGCTTTCTTGTAGGTGCTATTAAAAAAAGGATATTTAAGGAAATTTAATACAGTGGAAATTTGTTTGAAAAAACAATAGATCAAGGAAAGGAATAATTATTCTGTTCTCAGCACAAAAAGCATTAATAGCACAGTGTCTCACCAACAGCTGTTGAAAACGATAAAATTGCTTGCTACAGCAAAATCATGCAGGTTGCTAATGAGAATAGGAGGATTTTCAAAAGCAGATAAAATGTTGGATGCAACTTAAAGTAGTGAAATACAAGAAAATAGGCTTTGAGGAAGCTTCCAAACAATTCTAATTTTTCCATGTTCTGAATTGACTGTAATCCCTAGATGATACAGTAGATATGTGTATTCTGCCTACTGTAAAACAGTGGATAGAAAGACCAGTTTCGATGACAAACTTAAATGAAGAAGTTTTTTGTGGTACAATGTCAAGTAGATGAATCTTAATTTAAGAAATAGAACAAAAATAGAAATGTACTTACCCTTTTCACATTTTCCTTTTATTTCACATTTTAAAATAGGCAAGCATATACATGATACTGTTTTTCAGAAAAATAAAATTTGGAGGTTAGGAGTGAAATTAGCCTTTTTGTTTTTCTCTTTTTAGTTTCAATTAACAGTGGCATTTCAGCTATGAAAAAGGCATACACGAGCACCATCTAGAGGTAATATTTTAAAGGGTTTTCTATTGAATACCTTTTGGTTAAGGTCAGCCTTGGATTCTTTAGGCTGGGACTCATTCCCTCGCGATCCTGCCAACCCCGTGAAGTGAGAAAATGTTACTTCCGCCCCTGAAAGCGCCGGTGCACGGGTTTCGCGTACGGCATCATCTCGCGCTTGTCGCCGGGCCCCTCCGTAGCGCGCTTAACCGCACCAGGCCAACCGAGCGCAGCGTRGTCGTTTTGCGGAACGAGGCGTGCTCCGGTTTACGTGCAGCTATGAAGGAGTCACCGGCTGCTTATATCTGTTTATACCTAGCAGCTCCCCTATGGCGTTATAGGGGGAAAAAAAGGAAAAAAAGAGAGAGAGCGACACCTCGCTCCGCGGTGGCCGAGGTGCCCGGCGGCCGCCCCGCACCTGCAGCGGGGCGCGGCGCGGCGCGGCCCAGGCCGGGAAGGCGGCGGGAGGCGGGAGGCGGGGCCCGGCCGGGGAGGGAGCCGGGGGCGGCAGGTTTGGGATGGGGCGGCGGGAGGAGGAGCTGGAGCGGCAGGAAGGGTGTTTCCCTGCGCAGTTCCCAGTCGAAGTGACTCAGACAGGAAACTCCCAGCCAGGCGCGGCCCAGGGAGAGGAGCCGCCGGGCCGACGCGACG